>NW_022109768.1:7291970-7324755 GCF_000313985.2 Echinops telfairi | reverse complement strand
AACAAACAGCTACCACTAACTAGAGTTGGGCTGCTAACCATAAGGTCAGTAGTTCAAGCCCATCAGCCTTTCCCTTATCTGTGGGTTATACTTTCCAAGACCCTCAGTGCATGCTTGAAACCACAGAGAGCAGGGAACCCTACATGTACTACGTCTTCTTCTGATAGATTCGTATTTGTAACAGAGCAATTTGTAGGTCAGACACCGTAGGAGAGGAACAGCAATCACTAATTATAAAATTGAGCAATCATAACTATCTGCTGCAGTAGGAGTTATGCGAGAGGAAGTGAAAAACGGAGGCATCCCGATGGAGTGTTACGCTATTTTCAGACCACAGTTGACCATAGGTGACTGAAACTGCGGGCAGGCGGGATTTACTGTCTACCTGGCCCCCTCTGGAAGTGGTTGTAGTGGGCTGTCAACTGGGGGATTGATGGTGCTGCTCTTTGGGGCAGAGTGGCCTCCCAGGGTTTTCTGGGGATAGCCTTTATGGGTACAGGTGGTTGGGGCTTTCTCCTGTCAAGCAGCTGGGTGGGCTAGACCCACGGAGTATATAACCACTGCATTAAGTGTCATATCTCCAATGTAAGGGTTAGGGTATGTCTACTAATGTGCCGTGGTTTCTTTCTTAACAAAAATTTCCTAGGGTTCAAATTTTGCTGAAAAGATTATCATAATTATTCTTCCATCAACAAATGTTTACTGAGCACAAACTTAGTGTCAAGGATTAGGGCTTCTTAGAGTCTCTGGGTAGCACAATGGGTTGAAGGTTGAACTACTAACTAAAAGGCTTACATTTAAACCCACCCACTCTTCTCAGAGGGTGGGCCTGGCAACCTGGTTATGGAAGATCAAGACCTTGACAAGCCTATGGGCTGAGCAGTCCCTACTCTGCTCACAGGGACTTGCCATGAATTGGAATCAACGTCATGGAAACTACTAACAACAGCAGTGCCATGTATGTGGTGGCGACATGGTCCTTGCCCTCATAGTATTCACGGTTTAAGGGGGAGACGGAGAGAAAGGTGAGGCTCTCTACTCCCTTCAGGAGTCAGTCTTGGAAACCCCCAGAGGCAGTTCCCCCCTGGGCTGCTATGAGTGGAAATCAACTCCATGGTTTTAATGGAGGGACAGGCACTGGACAACTCAACATAAATAGATACGTAATTGCTAACAGTGGTCTATTTACCAAAGGAACAAGGTAAGATCGGTGAGAATAATAAGATAAAAACAAATTTAGAATGAATGTCAGAAAAGCTATAAATAAGGGAGTGACATTTAAGTTGTTACATCTAAAGGGCTTCATATTTGAATACAAATCAATGTTTTCTTTAGGCTCAAGAGGAAAACATATTTTAAAGTTGACTTTCTCCTGTCTGCAGGCTTCCCCAGCAGTATTTGTTATAGCTCTGAGGCTGAGGTTCACTACTCCGAAATCTATCACAGCATGTAAAATATCAATTATTTTCTGATAATCTCTTATGTGTTCTTCAGCCTTTATTTTGTGCTTCCTTTCATACCGGTTCACCTCTCCACACACTAATATCAAATTTTACCAAAAGCACTAGAATATCCCTTTTTTGACAGAACACATTTTCTAGTTAATGTTTTATTTGACAGCTGTGCTACAAATTAAAAAAACTGAAGCTCAAGGCTCTGCACCACTGAATCTGAAGTGTGGCCTGCGAATCATTCCCACTGCTGGGGGGAGGTTTTATTGTTGCCTCTGCTGCTCGGGTTTTGTGCAGAAAACATGATTTATGTCTAAAGAATTTCCTGTTAAAATCCGCGACACCCCCCAGACCAATCTAACAAGAGATTTTTTTTAATTTTGCGTAAGTGCTAAAATATAATTGAATTCAACACTTGTGATGGCTTTGCCACTATATATTACTGATTGTACAATTTTCCCATTCCTTCTCTGCCAAACTTAGGAGAAAATATTTAATATTCTGAGTGGCATAGAAAGAAAACACTTGTCTACCCAAACGGAAATTATTTTAAATAAAACTAGCACCAGGGTTTGTTTGTATACAAGACAAAAAGAAAACTGCTAGAAATCTGAGATTTCTTTCCACAACTTCCCTTCTCAAGTTATGTCCGTCTCACTAAAATGACATTTAGACTCAGCAAGATGTTTTACACACAAACACACAGCAAAAAACAGTCCAGCGGGGAGGTGGAGAAGCAATGGCATTGAGTTTACTATCACACGGCAGACATACAGTGTCCGACAAACTAACTAGTATCTCTCTGACAGGTGATGTGTCCATATGGTAACATGGTAGAAATGCAAAGAGTATCACTATCCAAGTCAGAAGACTTAGGCCAACAGCCCCATTCTACCATTACTGGTTAAAGAAACTTCAACAAGTTACTTACTCGGTCTACACCTTGGGTTTGTCATTGGAAATTTAAGGCTAAGGACACCTGCTCTGGCTACCTCAGTGGACACGGTGAGACTGGAACGTTATCATCACACGTGTAAGAGAATTCAGTCAATTCTGAAGACATGGGAATGGAAGAATCATTTTAATCTGAGTATTAACATTATGTAGAGGTTACAGCTGACAAATAATTGGATGTCAACAAATTCAAAAATAGCTGCAAATGTCAAAGGTCAAGTTCAATATAACTGATGACCACAATTTATGGTGGCCTGGGAAAGGCACAAGCATAACCACTGAGAGTGGACCAGTGGCCGCCTAAGGGTTGAGCACAAAGGGGCAGCTCACGGGGTCTCAGGGGATGAGAGAGCTGCTCTCATCTTGACTGTGCTGCATTACGCATCTTCAAAACTCACACAACTAGAAACAAACAAAGTTAGAAAAATAATTTTCTTGTGTGTACCTTTTATTTTTTTAAATTACTCATAACTCATTTATTTATTTATCATTTAATTGGAGGCTCTTACAGCTCTTATAACATTCCATGTATCAATTGTATCTAGCATATTGGTATATATGTTCCCATCATCAATTCCAAAACATTTTCTACTTGAGCCCTTGGTATAAGCTCCTCTTCCCCCCACCCCCCCTTGTGAATCTTTGATCAATTATATATTGTTATTATTATTTTGTATCTTACACTGTCCGTTGTCTCCCTTCACCTTGTGTGTACATTTTAAATAGATTATTTAAATGCATTAGAAAATTCACCTAAGAAAATCTTGTGAGAGGAAGTAACGAGATTTTAACTTGTTAAGTCTGACAAGAAAGGAACCGTTTGAGATGGTAATGCTAAGTTTGTCATGAGCATACTACTGAAAGGAAAGGTGAATATTTGGATTTTAATATTCAAATTCATAGTAATAAATATATAATTAGGAAAATGAACCAACTCCCACTCCATCTTTAGGAGCATTCTAGAGGAGTTTTAGATTCAGTGGTGAAACAGCTCATAGATGTGAGTATTTAGTAAAAGGCTAATTAATCAGAAAGACTTGAATGATGATTTCTTTTCCCTTCTTGGATCTATAGACTAAAGATGCAAACTATAAGAAATCTAGGTTACCAATTCCAAGAAGACAAAACAAACAAATACTGTTGTTAGTAAAAATCTGTTCTCTGAACCATACATATTCACCAATGTCTGCCTACTCTCTTATACTCACTACCATGGACTCAATTCTGACTCATAGGAAGCCTATGCGTTGGGGTAGAAGGGCCCCTGTGGGTTCCCAAGACGGTGGCTCTTTACGGGAGCAGAAAGGGTTGTCTTTCCCTCGGGTATGGCTGGTGGTCAAACTGCTAACTGCACGGTGAGCAGCCCAACAGAAAGCCATACTCCCTCCTCACCATGTTGGAATACTATCATAAAATATATTCAGGGCAAATGTTGGGTAATCAAAAGCAATATTATTTTCAATATAATATATTAAAGCAAGAACACATGATTGCATTTGTAAAAAAAATTACCAACAAGGAGTCCGTAAGATGATTTACTATGTAATAGCTAATTAACTGGGAATTTCAATGAAAGGGAATTTTCCATTCCAACATTTCATCAAGATTAAATTTATAGATTCTTGCTTTAGTTGAAAATGTAGTTCCGTAGATACATTAAGATCTAATTTTAATTACTTTAAAGCTTTAGCTACTTACATACTGTAAGTTTATCTCACTTTCTAGTAATTCCCCAAATACTTTATGGAGAATTGCTTCAATTTCTCAAAGCTTCTCAAATTTCCTACAGCGAAACACTTCACAGACATGTCCTGGATTGGCCCTTCTGTGGTCATACTGGGTTGAGCTTGGTTTGTCCCTGATGGACAGGCATTCAAATGAATATTTAGACCTATACGTTTATATCTCAACAAGAGTTCCTGTCACACACAAAGTCAGTAGTCAGCTACTTTTCTTCACGATGGGTAAGTTTTGGGGATGGAGACAAAATTTCTACTCCCAAAAGATCCTCTTAATGAGTCTTTGCAAAGAGACATTAAACAGCACAAAAGTGGGGGGCTACCTGTATGTAGGTGCACTAGAAGACTATGCAGATGCGTGTGTGTGCACACGGCATTTACATGCCAAGATGTGCCGTTAGAACAACTGCGCCTGCAGTGGGCAGGTGGCCCGGGGGCAAAAGCTCCGCCAGGACGCTGCCTCTGACAAACCTCCCCAGAGTGAACCTCGTCACGGACTGCAGAGTGGATGACTACCTGAAAGGAGGGACGAATGTCTTCGCTCACTTCTTATTTTGAAAAGTTCAGAATTCTACCAGTTGGGGAAGGAGGAGGATGAACTCGCCGCCAAAATCTCTGAGGGCCTCTTGTAGTGGACCTCGGTTCACAGGTGAAGAGAGCAAGTTACCTGTGTCTGTAGAGTAGACGCGGAAACTCTTATCCCAGAAGCCACAGATGAGGATGTAGCGGTTGTCCGAAGTGATGACGAAGCACTGGGAGTGGACCTGGATGCTCTGGTCCAAGAGGTCCGGGATCTGCCTCCGGTGCATACCGGTGCTGCTGGCTAGAGGACGGAGAGAGAGAAAAGAAAAAGCCACAAAACCGTTAAACCCACCGGGCAAAGGGTTATTTTGGAGGAAGAATGAAAGGAAAGGCTACTTGACCTTTTATTTCAACTATATTTGAAAAACTAAGTAGGAAAATACATTCCATTAGTAAAAAGAATTCATGTTGGTAGCTACATCCAACCATTTTTGTCTAGCGGAAAGAAATCACATAGTACAATTTAAACAGAGTCCACAATTCAGAGAACGTGCACTTGAACTCTTGGGCAGGACACCCAACTAGATGATCATCTCCAGGCTGCCTCATGTTTAGCTTTGCGTTTCTGACAATCTCATTACATCTATTGTCATGAGAACGGATTCATGTTGTGACAATCTATTACCTTTACCGTTCTTGTCACTGGAAGAGATATTAGAATTTCAATGTCATATATTTGAAATACTGTAGCATCTTGTACTCTTCTGGTTTTAATGGGTCTTTAACTTGACTAGATGTGAGTTCCCATGTCCCCTGTTTACAGCTGTAGGAAAGAGTAGAATGACTATTAAAGATCCTTGTAATTGGAAAAGTCAAACACAGCACACTGCCACTTTCTTACTCTTTATTTCAGCAATAAAACAAGACTAGCTGGCACTCTGTTTGCAAGACATCCCCTTACAGTAGGGTATTGGGCAGGAGATGAGCCCGTCAGTGTGCAATGTAGCAACGATGAAAAATACAACTTTCCTCTAGTTCCTAAATGCTTCCTCTCCCCCTCCCCCTCACACTATCATGATCCCAATTCTATCTTTCAAATCTGGCTACACCAGAGGATGTACACTGGTACAGCTAGGAACTGGAAACACAGGGAATCCAGGACAGATGATCCCTTCAGGACCAGTGGTGATAGTGGTGATACCTGGAGGGTGGAGGGAGGGTAGGTTGGAAATGGGGAACTGATTACAAAGATCTACATGTGACCTCTTCCCTGGGGTACAGACAACAGAAAAGTGGGTGAAGGGAGACGTCGGACAGGGCAAGATATGACAAAATAATAATTTATAAATTATCAAGGGTTCATGAGGGAGGCGGGGAGCAGGGAGGGAGGGGACAAATGAGGAGCTGATGCCAGGGGCTTAAGTGGAGAGCAAATGTTTTGAGAATGATGAGGGTAATAAATGTACAAATGTGCTTTACACAATTGATGTATGTATGGATTGTGATAAGAGTTGTATGAGTCCCTAATAAAACGATTTTTAAAAAATGCTGCCAAGCACCTACAATGGGGTTTGTCAGAAGTCTCGAGGTCGGACATCAAGGCACATGGGAAAAGTAATAATCCTCTAGAAATAAACTATCAAATGTGCCGTGATCAGAAAATGGGCTGCCCCGGAGATGCCTATTTTGGCATTATGAGGCCCATCAAGTAGAGAGCTTTGATATACAGAGCTTGATATACAGCAAATTAGAACAAAAGAAATGACCACTTATTTGGTTATTCAGCTCCTTTGTACCCTTAGTCTTCCGTCTTCTGAAGACAAAAGAAAACTACCACCACCACCACCAACAAAAACCAGCAGATAAACACAGCGTTGCACACACCCGGAAATAGATATCTAGCTGAGTATTGTATATGTTGTATACAATAACAAAGCTAATGTGGGCCATTTAGTAGAAAGCTGAGAAATCATATAGGAGGGAAAAATATGTTCAAAAGATGCACTCTCTGGGGCTGTGCTGGAACCGAGCGTGGGGGTACAAAGAGGAAGAACATTCGCTCCCCTCTGGGCAGACACACCATGGCACGCGAGCCAAGGGGGCTCCACCAGGCTCATGGAAAAATCCCGGTATTGTTTCATTCTATTTTCCATGACATTTCTGAAGGCCCTCTCGGGCACGTGTACACAAAGAGAAATACGGACGTGTACCGTTCTGCTGGAGTCTGACACAGTTTCATCTATTTGCGATTGTTCCATAACTTTGATGATGGTGGCCTCCTAAGATTTGGGGGGATTAATGGCTAGAAATCAACAGCAATCATAAAAGGGCCAGGATTCTAGTTCGAGGCCCATTCCCTCCTCCTGCTCACAGGGAGGCTACTGACTGGGGAGATCAGCTGCTGTGGGGAACAGAGGGGACCACTGGGAGCTCTGGTGCGTATTCTCCTCAGAACGTGCACGGAGAAATGCCATCAACTTTTCATTCCATGTGTCCACAAACGTATGGAAGCCCCTCTGGGTGTGTATGTAGATGTAAGTATACAGGACTGCATGCATGAGTGTATACAGCATTATATAGTTATAATTAAATATATGCACTCACACGCACACAATGTCAAGAAACCTAGCAATTAAAAACAAGGTGTGTGGTAATTTCTACACTGTGATTACAGACCTTCAATCTATATGAAATTACCAAAATGGCTGACTCAGTCTCATGAGATAAATTTTCACTGGTCAGTTTTTTGAGCATTCTCTTTGGGGACGCTACCTCGCTGGGATTGGGCCTCTGCATGACTGTTAGTGGAGTCAACTGCCAAGTTCCCAAGGGGGCAGCGTGATGCCCTCTTAAGAACACACATGAATATTTTCCCAAGCAAATGCCTACTTGTCATTTACGACTACTCTCCATTCTAGAACACAAACAAAAACAAAACTAGCTTACAATTGCCTTTCCATTTATCTCCCTGTGTTCTCTGGTAAACTGCTTGAGATTCAATACTAAAAGTATTTTTATTCGATGAAAATTAGGTATATTTTTCTAGATAAGCAGTCTTCAAACGGGGGCACGCATACCCCTGGAGGTACAAGATGTCCCGAGGGATACACAGGCACAGATGGTTTTACAAGAATCAATTTCTAGTCTCTCTACTCTCATATGTTCCCTTGATTTGCCTGAGAGCTCTCCAGTGAGTTTTCCTTTTCTGCTTGCTTTTCCACAGGCCCGTTCTTCCTATGGAGCAAAGAAAGTGGTCCCCTCCACCCCCAACTGACAGTCGGGCTTTGCCCCAGGACATAACAACCCCTTGGGTGGGAAATAAAGGAACAATTCAGAACTCTGATGGGATGTTAAGGATGTGAATGCCTAGGTATCAAATCATTTTGCAAGTCAGGTGATTGCTAATTCATTATGTTCAATAAAATTAAAGGAGGATCTAATTCAAGCTATCAATTGATAGATCACTAAAAATAAGTTCCAATGATAGATTGATAAATGGTAGATATTTTAATGATGAGCCATAAAAATTTTTGAGAGATTACTATGTGTACTTTGTCACATAATTCAGAAAGAGTTCAAAGATTTGAGTGACATTGTTCAAATAAGACCCTTTCCTTTGCTATCATTTCCCGATGTGAGCAAGATTTCCTCAGCGCTTCTGTCTATCTATAAAAACAAAGGAAATAAGAGAGCTGAAGGCAAATCCTTTGCACTCAGCAATAAACAATGTTGACTCATGAACACATGAGCTTAAGGGGTGGGTAGGAGAGAGGAAGAGAGACCCGTTGTATTCATTATAGATGTATTTTAAATAAACGTTTTTTTAAACTGAATGTAAGTTATAATTGGACTCAATGTATATTACATGAAGCCAAATGTTGACGATTATACAAAGCCAGAAATTATAACCTTTGTAATGATTAAAAATGTGTGTTGGAAGTTGTTAGTTGATGGGAAGGGACAGGGTTTCAAACAATTGTTTTAGGGAGTGGAGCAGCATGAAGTCGATGGCCACTGGTTTAGAGCAGCCCAGAGGGCAAGCCCGGCCAGGGCCTGGTTTCCCATGCAGTGTTAGGGAACCAGGCGCTAACTTCACTAAGTGCTTTCCATGACCGCTTTTGGGCTACTCTGGTAGAGCTGATTAGTTGAGTCAGGGACCGTATGGCCCACAAAACCCAGAAGATTTCTTTTCGGTCCCTTTGGAGAGAAAGTTTACTGGAGACTGGTCTCAAGAATGACAATACTGAATTCATTTAGTCAACTTTTAAGGCAAACGATGAGCCAATAAGTTCAGAAACAATGCCTTAAATACTTAGCAAATGGGCTTTATCATCTTCCTGTTTTTTATCATTTTACCCAAATTAGCACTTTATATGTGTGTGTGTGTGTGTGTATACACACACACACACATCAAATCATATCTACTAAAAGGAAAGCTGGATTGAGGGACCAGAATTATATTTATCCTACAAACAGAAAATTGCTTATAGATTTCTGCCCAGATTTGAGTAAATGATAAATGAACTCGTTTTGCGATTTAGGTTATTCTAGTCCATCATGGTCCATCTGTGAATGCTGGCTCTTCCCCTCTTTGCTGCAACAATGGTTTGAAAGCCCCCCACCCTGAAAAAAGGGGGGTGGGTTATATGCAGAGAGAGGGCACACCTTGGATTTAAGAGAATAAACCAGCTCATTTGTATGCTTTATTTGAAATTTTAAAAATCCTAATAAGTTATTTGTGCCAAGGAAATTTGGCAAAACATCAAGCCCGCCATCAGGGAGGTCTCTGTGTCCACAAATAACACAGTTATGCTTTCTATTCTCAAAGTCCTAAGTCGGCTCTTCCATATCAAGGCTTAGGGTTCTGTGGGAAGCCACAGTCAAAATCCCCACACGAGGGTAACAAATGCTAAGCTGGAGGTTTCCGTGAACTTAACTGAAAAGGCATCCCGGCAATTAAATATTGTAAGCCATCCACTGAAGATGCTCATTTCATCAGTGGCTTTTCCTGGGGTCCTCCCTCTTATCCACACGCCCCCACTCCCCACCCCCTAACACAGTTAACCTCCAGTGGCAATTCACTAGGCTGTAGGGTCCTAGGAAAATGAACACAAATGTCTTAACACTGCCACTGGCTGGGCCATATATTTCAACTTGGAGACTGCTCTGCAACCGCACATTAATCCCCTCAGAGTGAACAGAGGGCCCAGGAAGAAAGGATTGATCTCCTCTAATGATGAAATCCTGGCACTACAGTTTTATTTTTCACAACGCGGTGCTGCTAAGAACCCCACTGTTATTATGAAAATTTCCCTAGCAAAGAAGCTCCATCACATTACTGGTGCGCCAATTCATCATAACGGGCCTCACTCCTGCTCATCAACAAGTCTGAGTGATGAAAAGATCCAATATTATCCTGACAGTACTTCATGCGCATTCTCAATCACACATTATTACAGCATCCATATTAATTTTCAGTGACACGCGTCCTAGGCCTGTTCAAATTAGGCAAACCAACGAGGGGGAGTTGATGAAATACCAGCATAGCCACAGCTCATTGCATTCCAATTTGCATGCAAATGGTTTATCAGGAAAATTCCATTCCCAGCAACCAGCAAGTGAAAAACAACTGTAATCTACACTTCAGGGCCACCATACAGCGCCTAATGAATCGCAAAGAGAGGAGGAAGTGACAGACCTATGAGAGGATCGATTTCCACCGGCAGCTGGTATGGCTGGTCTTGTACAGCACCTTGATGAGCTAGAATTCACAAAAGATTAAAAAAAAAAAAAAGCATTATTTTTTTCATATATAAAACTGTATAAAAATGCATGATTCAAAACCTTACGTAGAACTGTTTCCAATCTCCGAATCTTTGATGCAGGTTTGTTAAATTTAAAGGGGAGAGAAAACTCCAGGTGCTTTTATGGCTAGCTTATTAAACATTTATTTTAGATTAGTGCTGTTTGGAACCCGTGCCATCCACAGCGCTCCAGTCCTGGGCCATAAGCCATAGCAGATGCTTGACGGGCAACCTCGGAGGCTGCCACCAAACAAAATGAAGTGGTAAAGCGCGCTGAAAACAAAATGTGACAACCATCTGCTGACTGTAGCAAATACTATTTTTTGGTTACTTCTTAAAATGGCAGTTTTGAACGCAGCAGCACAAAGGATCCACAACAGCGTCAATTTATGACGGAGAAGGGGAAAGCTCAGAGTCAGGGAGCATTTAATGTTTCATCCATCACGGAAAGTCAATCAATTGAAAGTTTGAATAAAAATAAAGAAAGCTCCCCACAGATAGATGTTTCTGTTAAATGCATGTGGCTGAAGTATTTTCCTCAAGACTCAATTGAGGGTTGGTTTTTGTTTTTTTTTTTAGTTTGATGAATATTTAATATTTCCATGGTTTTAATTTAGAAATACTCTGAGAGAAATGTCCAGGAGAGATAAATTTATACTCAGAATAGTTTGTTCAATTCTCAAAATGGCTCTGAAAAGTCCGGTATGCTTCTTTTGGAAGTGAAAAGAGATTTTGTAGGTTCAGGAGTAGAATGTGTACGGAGAATCAGAGGCTGCCACTGACTGGTTCTGTGACCTTACAGCCACGGCCACTGAGTTGATTCTGACTCATAATGACCCTCTAGAGGGGCTCCATGGGTGTACACCTTTACAGGTATTCCATAAGTCTCATCGTTCTCCTGTGGAGTGGCTTATGGGTTTGAACCTCCAACCTTGTGTTTAGCAGCCCAATCCACCCCAAAGACGTACAACTTTAGGCAAATTCTAAACTCTAAGACAAAAGGTTAAGAGAACATGTGACCTCTTCAGATCTAATAGCGACATTCTGAACCATCATCCAAATATTTTCCATTGGTAACCTTTTTAAAAAAAATCATTTTATTAGGGGCTCATACAACCCTTATCAGAATCCATACATACACCAATTGTATATAGCACATTTGTACATTCGTTACCCTCATCACTCTCAAAACATTTGCTCTCCACGTAAGCCCCTGGCATCAGCTCCTCATTTTCCCCCCCTCCCTCCCCGCTGCCCCTTCGTCAAGAACCCTTGATAATTTATAAATTATTATTTTGTCATATCTGACATTGGTCACCTTTTATAGACTCACAAACACTCAAGTTAGTGCTTGGCTAGTATGCGGGATGTGCTAAGGAAGGCCATGGAATGAATTTAGGAAACCTCTCTGACTGACTGTCCTGGAGGTCTGAGCCATCTACCCGGCAGCCCAGTGCTGAACCCACTACCCCACCAGGGCGTACTGTGCTCTTACTTCCAGGAAGACCAGAGGCCATTACAATGAAGACCTTCAGATTTGCTCTCTGCTTCTCTTGATTCCGGGATTATAGAACATTAAAGCAAACTGCCAGTAAAAGATGTGTGAGGTGAACAATCTTTGGACAGGTCTCAAATCCCAATTCTGCCACTAACTGCCTACATGACCTTGAGTCAGTTAAGCAGCCTCGGCGGTTCCATTTTCTGCTTTGTAAAATGGGTGAGGTTGAGCTAGGTGAAATTACCAACGCCTGGCCTTTCTCACCTGAAAACATGGCAATTTCAGGAGCTGATACCAAGGGCTCAAATAGAAAATAAATGTTTAGAAAATGATGATGGCAATATATGTACAAGTATGCTTGATACAATTGATGGAATGTATGGAATGTTATAAGAGCTGTAAGAGGCCCCAATAAAATGATTTTTAATGGCAATTTCAATTGGTTCAATTTAAATATTTAACTACATCTAAGGGCTGTTGAAGCAATTGAGTGAGAAATGTACTGAGAACCTAAATAAATCGACCTGCCATTACAAAAAATGTTAGTTGCTATTTTAAAAGAAATTTTAGAAGGATTTTTTTAGATGAGAAGATAAAAATGATTTTTAATTCTAAACCAAGATCCAGAACCTACTCAAAGAAATGGCAGGAGTTAGCGGTCTAATGAACAAATCACATACCCTTTAGTAAAACACCTAGAATCTTAAAAAAAGAATAACGTGAATTTGCTAGTTAATGCAGAGTAAGTGTTAGGGACTGTTGATGTTCATGTTGATCAAGATATATTGATAAGTAATGGTAGAAAAAGATAAGGATGAAGAGATCAGGTGTATTTAAACAGACTTGAAACGTGACACAGATCAGAAGGAGTGCTTAATATTTTTTGATGTAGTTAAAAATTAGACATCACATTCAAGAATTCAAGTCACCTATAGACTCCCATAGACAAGGATGCTGTCATTTTTTTGTTTATCTGAGGAAGAGTTGCTGTACCATATTGTTCTGGCAAAACGCATGGCTCACTGAAGAGAGTTATTGGCCAAGAATGGGCAGAACCTATGAACGCCCTCATGGGCTCAGCTTATGGAAAGGTGAGCCTGGGTGGGGAACTCCTGGCTGCACCAGTGGTACACCAGTCGAGGCATCTGAGAGCAAAGGCCCTTACAAAAACCCATTGCAGCACGTCAGGACAGAGCACAACTGCCCCTGTGGGTTTCTGAGACTAACTCTTTGTGGGAGTAGAAAGTCTCATCTTTCTCCGTGGAGCCGCTGGTGGTTTCAAACTGCTGACCTTGAGGTCAGCAGCCCAAAGAGTAATCTGCTATGCCATGAGGACTCTTTAAAAACCATACATATTTATAGGAAATATGGTAGTGGGGCAGAAAACATCTGGCTACCAAGTGCTTGTTGTCGTTAGGCGCCAACAAATATGTTCTGACTCAAAAGTAGCCTTTGTACAAGAGAATGAAACACTGCCCAGCCCTGTGCTATCCAAGTACTCAGGGAACTGGGCTTGCTCACACCGGGGAGGGCCAGTAGCTCAGTCACCAGTGCTCACAGAGTGAGCATTACAACGGGACTATCCGCTCATCTACGGTCGAAATGAAAAGCGCACTGAAAATGAGGAGAGAGATTGACACAGTGGCTCACACACAACAGCATTTGGGAAGGTGACGCAGAACAGAGCAGTGCTTCACTCTGCTGCAATGAGTCTGAGCGGACTTCAGTGTGCAACAGCTGGCCTTGCTGGGGCAGAGGCCAGGGCCAAAGCTTTCCAAACTAAGGGTAGAGGGTGAGAGCAAGGCTTCTGCCCATACTTGTCACTGTTTAGCCTGAAAGGAGGCCTTGTTCTCAGTGGGCTGCTAACCCAAAGGTCAGTGGTCTGAACCCACCAGCAGCGCCCTGAGAGATTGATGTGGCTGTCAGCCCTCGTAAAACTTTGTCGTCTTGGAAACCCAAAAGGGCATTTCTACCTTGTCTTGCAGGGTTACTATGACTCAGAATCCACTGGATGGCCGTGGAGTTTGGGCTTGGGTTTACGCTGACGAGTTTTTCAGGTCAGACACAAAGGCACCCAGGATTGGTGTGCTCCCAGTGCCCCCCTCATGAATGCCTGGGCAGGCTCTAACAGCAGGCAGAGAAGGTATAGTAAACCCTGAGTGCATGTGACAGAACACATAGCCTGCAAGCTTCTCATCGAACAAAACGTATTGAAGAAACTCCCAACACCATACTTCTTAAAAAAAAATCATAATCTTTGATCCCAAAATGTACGTATGTCATTTGTATGCACATTTTCCTGTGAGGAAAAACTCATCTGAAGGAAATGGAGTAAGAGGAACTATCATTTAGAGAGGGGGCCTGGTGGTACAGTGGGTTATGTGTTGCACTGCAAACCTCAGGTCAGAAGTTCGAATCTATCAGCTGCTCTAGGGAGAAAGAGGAGGCTTTCTATTCCTTTAAAGAGTTATAGTCTTGGAAACCCACATGGCAGTTCTCCTCTGCCCTGTAGCATTGTGATGAGTTGGAATTGACTTGATGGCAGTAAATTTTTGGTTTATATAATCTAATCTCAGTGTGCGTGCGTGCGTGCGTGCGTGCGTGCGTGCGTGTGTGTGTGTGTGTGCTCACTTTTTACTTATCTTCAATTGTCTTCAAATCTGTTCTCTAGAAGATACTGGCATTCTTCTAGTTGCTTCATTTGCAATGGTCAGGAGGATGACTGTATTTAATAAATTCTGATTCCAACCACAGATTTAAGGGGTCCCTTACTGAATGTAGTCAATACACCAAGTATTTGTTTGAATCTCAATTCAACTTTGCTCAATTCTTTTTTTTAAATCATTTTATTGGGGGCCCAGACAGCTCTTATCACAATCCATCCATCCATCCATCCATCCATCCATCCATCCATCCATCCATCCATCCATCCATCTATTTACATCTGTCGCCATCATCACTCTCAAAACATTTCCTGGCTACTGATGACTTTGCCCAATTCTAAAGCTTGCATTTAATTTGGCACAAGTCTCTTTTTCAAGAATGTGAATTTTTACAATCATTTCATATTATCTAATGAGCTGTGTTTTAAGCACTTCACAAATTTTAAGCACAAGTTAACAGATTATGAAATAGAAATTTTAATGGGGGGAGGGCCTATAATCTCCACTACCTTAAAACATTTTCCCCTGCCTGTTCTTAAAAAAAAAAAAAAAAAAAAATCTAACCAGTGGCCAAAAAGGACTAAATCCAGGGTCCAACATCCCTACTCTCATAAGCGACCATGAATCCCTGGGTGAGGAATCATAAGATGTGAGTTACAAAGTTGAGTCCCAACCTGGCTCTGAATAAGGCAAGGCTGGACTGGTTGAAATCTAATGTCTCTTCAGACTTGCGCAGTTTGTGATTCTAATGGTTATTTTACTGTCTTGCCTTTAGTTAGCATGGCTGTTCAGCACTTAAAGAGCCCTGTGGAAATCAGAGGGGCAGCAAAAAGAGGAAGGCTCTCAACGAGACGAGACGGATTGAGAGCCCTGACACAGTGGCTGCAGCAACGGGCTCCAACATAGGAACAACGGTGAGGCTGGTTCAGGGCCAGGCAGTGTTTCCTTCTGTTGTGCTGGGGTCACTGTGAGTCAGAACCGACTGCACAGCCCTAACATGGCTACGCACGGGGCTGTTAACCAGTAGGTCAGTGTTCAACCCCACACTTGCTCTGCAGGACGGGTGGAGGCTGTCTACTTCCACACACATTTACAGTCTCTGGAACCATCGGGTGCAGTTCTACTCTGTCTTCTAGGGTCAATACAGGTAGGATTCAACTCCAAGGTCGTAGATTTGATTGTGTCTTTTAGTTCTGACGGTGCGGTGGTTAAGCGCCCACAGAGGCTAAAGAAGGTCAGCAGTGTGAACTTGCCTTTTGCTCCCCATGAGAAAGATGTAGACACAGTCCACTTCACTGAGGAGTAAAGCCTTGGCAACCCTCCGGGCGGTTCTACTCTGTCCTGTGAGGTGACTCTGAGTTGGACAGGGCTCTGCAGCCGCGGGTTAGTTAGCACTTAATGGAAAGCAGCATGTACTCAGTGGGTATGTGGCATTTTCTCTGTGTACTTGAAATGCGCTTTTCTTCTACCACCCACACCAAATAGCACGATGCATGTACAGAAACATCCAGTTTCTGGCACATTGTAGACAATCAGAGTGTTTAACGAGTCAGTGGATGAGTGAGTGGAAAAGGGGGAACGTCTGATACATAAAAAGGATGCACTATTTATGGAGACAATACAGAGCATTATTATATTAAAATTTTATATTAGAAACAATATTTATCTCTGAGGAATAAAGACAAACCACTAGATGCCAAAAAATAGTTTATGCTTCAACATTTGTACTATATGGCTCAGATGGGACTTCTCCAAGCCTTTCAAACTATTATTTATTTTGACTCTTACTAATGTGAGAAAATTAAAAGCTCAAAATGTCGAGATATGGTACACTTAAGCAGGGGAGGGATTGCCCTCTCCTCATACGGCATTCAGCAGTTAGTATTTCTTATGATGATATTTCTTTACTTACCGGGAAGGTTGTGCCACTTGTTCACAGCAAACAGCCTATTAGCAGTGACTGTGATCACAGCAGGAGTGGCCAGGCCGGGCTGGGTGTTGGCTGCCACGTGAGTGACAGGGGAGTTGGAGGGAAACTTTAGGACCATGATCACATCTTGCTGGGCTTGGTCTGTGAACATCAACGGGCTCTGCAGGAGGAGATACTGTTGAGTATCCAGATGTACAAGGAAGGCAAGACAAAGAGAGACCAGGAGAGGGGTGCAGGGAGAAAGAAGAGGAAGACCAGGCTAACACAGCTGCAGACACTGGCAGAGAGCAGACAGGCGTGTGGAAGCTGCACTTGAAAACTCGCTTGTTTTCCACGTCTGTGATAAGTGGAACTGTTGGGTGGTTGAAATATAATACATTAATAAATAGACTTCGAATAGTCACAGTTTTCTTCTCGAATGATTTTGAATCCATTTTTAAAGACATAAAGAATTGGGGCTGCAATAAACCCATATTGATGGGTATCATATCAAATTATGATCAAAAAGGGGCAAGAGGCCAGGGAGGGGAGAGATGGAGAATAAAATGAGAATATGTAATAGCCATGAAAGCAAGCCAAAAGTGGTGCTGAGTTAGCATGAAGATTTTTCACATCTAAACAGGAATAATTAAAAGAAACATACTTATAAACAATCGTGAAGACAGTATGCATGTATTATTACAGTTGAGCAATAACTTAAAGACATCATATACAAACTTAATTACAAGGTGTTTTAAAGCAGTGCATAATTAAGTGTACTCTGTAAAAGCAATATTAGTTATACAGTGTAACAAGTCATAAACATTACCCTATTATAATGCAAATTCTACTGCTTCCTGCAGAAGACTGGAATAGAGAAAAATACCTAGACCTTCCTTTCTCTCACTTGCTAAAAACAAAACAACACTAAAGCTCAAGACGTTTGTTTCCCCATTCTGCCTCTGAAGGGTAGAAATTGACATCGTTAGCTGAAACACAGTTCTAGTAATTAGAAAAACAAAAACTGCAAACCCTTGAAAATGGCTATGGCTTTGGGACATTTCTCCAGTCCATAGCTCATAATCCAAGACACATCAGCCCTGCCCTGATTCATGGGCGCTCCTGCCACTTTGCGGTACAGGCTCTCCTACAGTAATTGCACTGAGCATTTTCAGCAATTCTCCTCGACCATGTCTATTTTCTAATAGCTGATTAGTATCATTCAGAATGGAAACACTTTGATGAAGTGCTTCTGGCTGCTTTCCTAGAGCCATATTTCAAAACACCAGGTATACGTGAATGCGCAGGCACATACATTTAACACATATTTATTCAGACTTGCTAATAAAAAATTAAATAAATTTGCATTTTTATTATCAGTCCTTTTAAAAAAGTTATTAAGAGTACTTAGAAAAACATATTGCACTAAGAATTCCTATTTGCACTCTTTGCATAAAGGTGTAAATAAAGGCAACTAATAAGCTACCCAGACACCCTTCTGAGCAAGTGGCTAAAAGCCAATCAATATTATGAGTTAATCCTCCCTGGATGCTCATTCAATTAAAGGTGTCAGTAATGCCTCATCTGATGTGGCCTCAATTAAATCCCACTATCTGATGGTGTGAAAACACAGGGGGATACAGTAACAGCAGCAAAACCAGACAAATAGGCAGCCTTCGTGCGCCTGCTAATTGCTACACCTGGTGTATATTATGGCTCATGCGCTCAACGCAGCGAGGTGGCTTCAATTGCTTCTATGTCTGTGTGCGTGAGTGTGTGTGCTGTGGGGCGCACTGATGGCGGATGGAGTAACTCATCTGAATGCTGGTTAAAAATAATTAATAAACACTTCTGCCTTTGATTTTTAAAGCCCTCACATCAATAATGTACTTTCTGTCACACAAAGGACCCTTTAAACATTTTTTGAAATTCCGTGAAAATGAGAAATCATGAGCAACAAGAAACAAAACCTATATGAAAGCTTTGAAGACGCTCGGGAAAAGGAAATGAATATCATTTCTGGGTAAGAAGCCTTATTTTTTCAATTACATAATTATACAGTATTTACAAAGTCAATTTATAAACTCTGAGAAAATCGGAGTACACCATATATCATAAAGTCTCTCTAAAAAAGAATTCTATACATATATTTGAACTGAACAGCTCATATTATAAATCCAAGTAAGCACCAACTGAATACTTCTATGTGTCAGAAGAATGACTTGTTTGCACAGTGACCCTGGGGATTGACTCCTAGCCAGGTGGTAAGAACCAGTCACTGCACGCAGGCTGCAGACACCATCACTTCTGGAGCTGTTCACCGTGCTCCGGCAACAAGCTGTGAGCTCCAGTCTGATCGACCCACCCTTCTTGACCAGAATTCCCAATGCAGGCAACCAGCAGCAGCAAACTCTCTTGGGAGTGCCATCACATCTTTGACCAATACGTATGGAATGAGAGGTACTAGAAATGAGACAAAGCAACAACTCCACCCCTGTTGCTTAAGTAAAACAACTGGTAAACAGGGCTAAGAGAAACAAGAAACAAACCCTCATCTACTTTTGACATCGCTGCGATCCACGTCAGAGGTGGAAGTGGGAAATTGCTAGATAGGTTTCATTCCACTTTCCCAGGTAGGATATATGCTTACCGACAACTCTCGTTTCTTTCCAACATGCCTTTCTTTCCAAGACCCATGGTTTTATGATCAAAACACAAGTGTGCAAGTTCAGTTGTTCTATTCAGAGACTCGAAAGGATGCAAAAGATGGTCTCCAGAGCCTGCACCTTCTGGGCTGAGCAGCTGAGGGGTGGCAGGAGTGCCCTGCCTTGATTAACTGATCATCTCTTTGCTGTGGAGGGGGACTTGGCAGTGGGAATTCCCTCATTGCCCTAGTGACCAAGACTGTGCAGTGACCCAAGTAAAAAGTCAATGGAGTAGTGGAGGGGCTTCCATTAGCCAGCACCTAAAGCAGCCTGAATATCATTGGCAAGCTATTACTGAAACTCATCCTAAAGCCCAGACATAAATCATTTTTACTATTTTTAGGGCATTATCTTCCACTGCTCTTGCTCAATGTTCCCTTTTTGCATAGTCTCCTGCCCACTGCACACACCCTTGCTCATCTAACCCAATTTGACCTGTGTCAAAACACTCGGGGGAAAGGTGGTGCAAATCACTTAAATGCATTTAATGTACTAGTATGAACAATTCTATAACGAGGGGAGATAAGGGGAATAAAAGCTTAGAAGAAGAAAATGAGATGACAGAGAGGGCCAGAGGTGGGTGGGGTGGTGGGTGGGGACACGCCGAAGTGGGGATGAGAAGAGACAGAATCAGAGACAGGTGGTTTGGCAAGGCCCACATCTCTATCTCTCTGGTCCCCCAGGGCTGCTCCGCGTTCCTTCCCAGTACCCCACAGAAATCAGCCATCTGCCTGCCTAAACAGCCACAACAAAACTCGACTGGATCTTAGAATACTCGCTGTACTTATTGAAATAAGACCTTATATTCTCAGTTCTTAATTTAGAACACTAATGGGCAATCTATTCTCAAGGGGGCAATTAAAAACAACCACTATAAACTGGTTCAAACATCATACACATTTTCATCATGCAATCCAATACTTAATATAGATGATTAAAAAACAAAAAAAAATAGTGTGGAAAAATTTTCCCTCTGAAATTTCTGGAACTTTAAAAGTGGAGAGGCTGTACTAATCCTTTGCAGCTCAAGTATATTTTCCTACCCCTGAGGCTGCCAGTGGGATGTGGCAGAAATGAAGGCTGAGTGTAGGGCCTGCAGAAGCCCTGTCCCTTTGACTGGTCTAAGCTCAAGAGTGAAAGAACCCCCCTAGCTATCCCAGCTGCCCCGACGCCCACCCACATGCACAAGGGAGTCACGGTGAAAGCCCAGAAGAAATGCCTACCCAACCCACAGAATCAGACAACAATCAGTCAACCAATCATGGTGTAAGTCACTATGTTTCTGGTGGCTTGGTACACAGTGGACATCTAAACCCTCCCCTCCTTGTGGTCACTGACTCCAGTAGCATCATCCTGTATATCAGCAGAGGCCACAGTTACCCTTTCCCAGACACTAGGGGAGCAGGCAGTCTTGTGAGCAGCTTGCTGTTAGATTAACGAACAGGGCACCCAAAGAGGTGGGGGGGTGGGGGTGGGGAACTGCCCAGATGTGGTGAGGAAGATTCTCACCACAAAGAAAGGCTGTGGTGAGGGTCTGGAGGGAGCCTGAGACAGAGACAGGGTTGGGGGCAGGGGGGGGGGGGGGGGGGGGGGGGGGGGGAAGGGGGTAGCACTTACCACTTGCATGGCAGAGCCTCTGGGAGGATGGGGCTCTATAAGCAGTTGAGAAGGCGTCTGTCCAAAACTTCGGATTTGAGCTTCAACGGCCTGAAAAAGGCATGGGCAGGTTTGAGGGTTAAGAGGTGCTAATTACAGGCTATAGGACCACAGCTGTTACCTGAAATGTCACTCTATCCTTCTGGCTTGTTTCATGTTGAAAATCAACCTTGTGTGCTCACAGTGGGGCCAAGCACCTGGCAAGGGCGTTAAGGGTGAGGTCATCCTTTAGTACTGTGAAAGCTGTCCCCAGAAAGCCCCCCAAAATGTTTGCCTCTTGCTCGGTGGCATGAAACAGAAACCAGCCGTTACAATCGGGGATTGTCCTTTATGGCTTCATCTCCGTTCTCTTGCTTTCAGTTCTCGGGTTTGCATCACCGATGGCTACAGGCTAATCTTGTACAGGTACAGAGAAAACCTACCGCTGCTTTGATTCTAGGCCCCGGTTCATCCTGGGAGGTGGAGAGGAGGGGAGGAGAAAACGGCTTGGTGCGATATTATTTTTGGTGACATAGGAAGAGCATTACTGTTGACAGTCTCTTTGAACCAAGTGGCCAGACAACAAAGTGAAAGCCATATGTTGTACCCAAGCAGGAGATGGTTAAACTGGGGACTGACTGAACATGAGTGTGTGTGTGTGTGTGTGTGTGTGTGTCTCCCCTTCGTGGAAAGATGTGTGCATGTGCCTCTGCCAGCCACTCCTCACTATGGCTCTCCCTTACACAGATGCTCACTCCCCACCCCCCTCCTCTCCATGGGAAACTGCTCACACCAGATGCGATCACTACCTTTAATTATTTGTTTGCTTGCCTATGTGTCTCTCCTCGCTAAAACATAAGCTCCACGAGAGCAGAGGTCTTGCCTGTCTTCTTCACTGCTAGATCCCCAAATAGGGAATTAATAAATACTACCATGTGTATGTGAGGAGAGAGGAGGCAAAGACAGAGAGAGGCTATTTCACCCTCCCACGACCGTCAGTATTCTTAACTCCCTGGCTGAAAGGACGGAGAAAACCCTTCAAAGTCATAAGAGCATATTTATCATGCTTGTGTTTTAATCCCCGAGAAAATATGCCTTTAATTTTTACATGCACTGCATGACCTTCAAGCAGTAGGAAATTAATAAGCCATCAACAAGGAAATGCAATAATCACTATCCAGTAATAATTTCCCCTTTTAAAAATGATGCTGCCACTAATAGTACTTTCACAAGAACTTTACAGTGAACAATGATAGCATTCACCAGTTACACAATCAGTGACCATTCCCTTTGTCCACAGCACTACTAGGGTTTACTGCCCCTGACCTTGGAGAGTCCATTCCTAACACACAAAGCGCTAAATAACTGCTTGATGCAGCGCATGACTCTGTGCATGGCTTCCAAAGGGGTTCTGTCCAGTGAGCCAAATGAATGTTCCTGATTTGCTTAGGCAGAGAAGACAGAAAAGCACCTCGCTGTGCAGACTGGGAGCAGCCTGGGCTTTGAGTCAAAAAGATCATGTGTTAACCCTGAATCCAAACCATTTGGAGTTACGGCCTCTAGGGTAAGCCATTTAGCCTCTTGACTTTTCAGCGTTTCCCCTTATAAAATCCGCATAGCAGTATCTTATGAAATGAAGGATTAGACGGTGTGTTTCAAAGAGCATAGCAAAACGCTCAGCCTGGATTCCACCCACTGCCACGAAGCTGCTACAGGACACAACAGAACTGCTCCCTGGGGTTTGAGGCTGTAAATCTTGATGGAAGAAGATAGCCTCATCATTCTCTCTTAGAGCAGCTGGTGGGATTGAACTGCTGATCTGGTGGTTAGTAGCCCAATGTGTACTCAGCTACGCTACCAGGGTTCTTTTGGCACAGAGCATACAGTAAAAAATATTTATTGAAAGCAGCTAACAACAATAGTCAGAAATATTATGTAGCAGGAAATTTTCTAAGTGATTTCTATCCTACATAATTTCATCGTCAGACTTCAAGGAGCCCTTGTGGTGCAGTGGGTTCGACTGTGGGTAGATAATCACAAGGACAGTTCAAATCCACCAGCTACCTCCAGGAAGAAAGAGGCTGGCCGTTCCAGTACAGAAGTACAGTCTCAGAAAGTTAAGGAGCAGATCTATATGAGTCAAAACCTACTCGATAAGAGTAGGTTTGGATTACCAATTGATCCTCAAAGTTTATGATATGAGTACTTTACTTACATATGGGTTCATCCCCAACCACGGCCAATGAGTCATCAGAGTGATCCTATAGAGCAGAGTGGAACTGCCCCACAGCATTTCAAAGGCATAAATCTTTGTGGACGCAGACTAACACAATTTTCTCCCAAGGACCAGCTGATGGGTTTGAACTAGCTTCCAAGTGCTTTAATCGCCATGTCACCATTGATCCTTATTATGTCCCAGGTCATACATTAATTAGGCGTCATAGTCAATTATCTGTACCCAAACCGCTAGGCTGCAGCGCTCATGTGATGGGGCTTCAAAATGTTTGTGGATAAATAGAATTTTTTGAAGGCCCCTCACAATCACATGAACCTATCCTTTTTCTTATCCTGCCTTTGGGAGGATGAACACAAACAAAATAGTCATTTACAATCAAATGAATGAGTATTTCCTATCATCATCATTACAGTGAGTACAGCATGTTCAGAGAGTAACATAGGTGGACAATGGTTCATTTTAAATAGTGGGAGATATGACTGGCCCTAGAAATTGCCGTATATATTCAAGTATAAGCCCACCCAAATATCAGCCGAGGCACCTAATTTTACCAAAAAACTGCATTAAAAATGTGCTGGAAAACTCAGCTTATACTCGAGTATATACGGTAACAACAAGAACAGAAAACAATAGGAAGTGGAGGACAAAGACTAGGACCACCTTTAAAACATCATCTAACTAGAGATAGTCAAATGTGAAGAAACCAGATGGTGCCCAACTATCAAAGAATGGCAACCAAGTTTTAAAGGGTTGTCTTAATTAAAACAAGCAGCCACCTAAGTGAGATAAATCCACATGGAAGAAGCATCCCAGCCTGTATGATGCATGGATTGTAAATAATATAATCCAAGACTGGAGGGGGTAACTGTATTAGAGCTTAGATTCTGAGTACCCAGTTTGCAGAAGGCTACTGATGACAAGGAAAGCTCGAAATCCATTTGCAGGGTCCCCGTGTAGACTTACCATACAGAGAATCCCTTTGACTACCAACCAGGGATGTGAATTACCTTGCTATCAGATAGGATACATCAGAAAGTGGATTGCACTGAGGTAGCTAAGATTTAATACTTTATCATTTGTTCTCCCTTTCGACCTATTTGAAATGTGCTGTAGTTTTTATTATTTTCTACTTTTCTTTTGGAGTGAGGTTTCATGGTTTTATTTTGTGATTGCTGTTAGGTTTGGGGCTGTTCTTGTGTGGTACATTTTTCTGTACATGAAATCCAGGATAGGTGAGTCTACAGAGGCAGTAACTGAACGAGTAATTTCTTAGGGTTTTGGCCGGTGAGGTTGTGGGGAAGTGGGGAGCTAATAATAATGCAGACAAGAATGAAGAAAATGTTCTAAAATTGATTGTGCTGATGATTGCACAACTCTTTTTAATATTGTTAAACCACTGAATGTGTATGGTATGTAAATTATGTCAGTAAAACTGTTAACATTTTTTTAAACTTAAAAATTTTTTTTTTAAATAGCATCTAACATATTTTGATGAGGATAAAATCAAACCCCAAACACCAAAATTATAATTAAACACCAAAAATGATCTTGAGGAAGAAATCACGAAGTGGCAAGCTGAAAGTTAAAAGGCAGTCACAAAGAGAGAATCGGCTCTGTTGTTTAATGATAAATGGATTTATGAACTGAATTTCTGAAAATGAACCCTAAGCTTCTGTCAAGAACAGCTGGCAAAGGCAACGTTCTTTCCCCCAACTATTGCCTTCTGTGGCCCAACATCCAAAAAGCCTCCTCTCCAGTGATGGAGGTGGTGGTAAGGAGATTGGCTTCAACACTTAGCCTTTGGTGGCTCAGACTGAGAATTCTGAGCTCAGTTACTTTTCCTTTAGACCTTGGGCAAGTTCCTTAATTTCTTTTTCCTTTGTCTATAAAACACAGCAAATAACACCCAGCTTATAAAATCACGGGGAACAGAGAGATAGCTGAACACTCTACAAAATTGGCTTTGAGGATCTGAAGGCTTGGAACCTTAGTCTCCTGGGCAACTCAGCTGAGAGCCTACATTTCACATCATGTATTGTATGTTCTGCATCCCAATGTGCAACATCTGGGGCTTTAAAAGCTTGTGAGTGGCCATGTAAAATGACAACGACTGGTCTACTCAGCCAGAACAAAAGAGGAAGAAGGGCATGAGACTCAGAGAAGAAACTGGTCTATAGGGCTTGTGCTCTACACAAACCACAGCCTCATCTACCATGAGATCAGAAAAAACGCGGTGGTACCTGGCTCCCATGACCAACTGTTCTGATCAGGGCCACAATCAGTGAATCCTGACAGAAGGGGAGAAAATGTGGAGCAGAACTCACAATCTTAAAAGCTCAGACGCACTGGTCCACTGAACTGGAGGACTCTGCCGGCCTGTCACTCTGAAGTACTTTTTACCTAAACCCAAACTAACTCACGGGGTCGCTTCTAACCTAAGCAGGGGATGGGTGCATAAAGTAAAGAATATCACCGGGGAGAGTGAGCCCCTTTAAAAGAAGTCCTCTGTATGGGAGCACGTGGTCGAACTTGCTCCAAAGCACAGACGAGAAGGGAGCAGAGAAACCGGCACATTGGGAATGGTACAACCAGAAAACAGCATCAAGGAATAATCTGTGTAGAAAGTGTTCAATGGGAACACAGTTTGCTGCGTAAACTTTCATTATTTCAGAGAAGATAACATAGAAAGCATTTTGCACAATGCTGAGCGTGGAAGCAAGCACTGAATAAGTGTTATGCTATGTTTGGGACCCAAAGTGATCCCCAACGACACTGATGAAAATAAGAAAGGAAATGCTTCAAGATTTTATGTAAGAAAAAAATGAAGAACCCATTCTTTTAACAAACTGCAATCTGACTGAGGATCTCAAAGCACACTGCCGGGCTGGGGCTGAGTTTCTAAAGGCGGAGCACTCTCTTCAGAGATTCAAAGAGCTTCCAAACAAAGGGGTCAAGCGCCCCAATGATAAGGAAGCTGTGGTAACCGCCGAGGAAAGGGATGGCCATGTCAACGGTGACCTCAGGAGAGAGCAACCAGCTTCGCTATCAGTGACTTTCAGCAATGACGAGAACTGCCAAAACCAACGTTTACATGCCCGTCTCCGAGGGCACTGAAGCAAGGAACAGAAGTGGGAGTATCCTAGGGCCTGTAAGTGTTGCCGGAGACGGGCCGGAAAGTCTGGCAGGCAGGTGGGACCTGGGGTGCTCAGGATTGCCAGCTTCCAAGGCAGAGATGGGCAACGTGCGAGCGACAGCCCAGGGCTGGCCGTCGGATGGACAATCTGAGGCAACGACTTGGATGTCACTCACACAAAAGAGTGATTTCAGTGTGTGTTGATGCAGCAGACACTATTTCTTTTTCAAATGAAATCTCAATTTTGAAAAAAAAAAAAAAAAAAAGATGGGGTGATTTCATTTCTCAAATGGGTGGGACTACACTTAATAATAAGCCTTCTTGGTGGCCCCTGAGACAATTGTGAGGAATTATAGGGCTCTGTTGAAGCTACTGGTTAAGACCCAGGAAGGAAACCAATCTCAATCTCGCACACACCTGGACCCAGTGCTAAAGCTTATGTGGCATTCATGTTGAAGGTACGATATTAAGAATCAACAAAGAGAAGAGGCAAATCAGGTTGGGTAAGAGAAAAAGCAGGGTGGGTCAGACCATGAAAGCCATAGAGCAGGGGTCCTCAAACTATAGCCCGTGGGCCACACGCGGCACGCCAAGGACATTTATCCGGCCCGCCGGGTGTTTTTGCCCATTTGGTTTTTTTTTTTTACTTCAAAATAAGATATGTGCAGTGCGCATAGGTATTTGTTCATAGTTTTTTTTAAACTATAGTCCGGCCCTCCAATGGGTCCGAGGGACAGTGAACTGGCCCCCTGTTTAAAAAGTTTGAGGACCCCTGCATAGTTTCAAAGAAAGAATGGCCACTGATGCTAAATACTGTAGAGAAATTAATAATGAAATTATCGCATGTATATAGATAATATCTCTAATATTTATCATAGTAGAATTTTAATGTGATTGATTTTTTAACATATGTATTGTTTAACCTCCACTATCTGGTCTGTGAAATGCTTGCTTATGTGAGTAGAATCTTGAGCTAACAAGCAGTGTATTAAAAAAAGGCAGGCAGTGCCCATACAATAGCAGCTAAATCCCATTAAAACAAACCTTACTGGAGCCCACTGACAAAGCTCGAGAGTCACATCTATCAGACGCAGGCAATACGTCCTGCAGGGAGTGAGGTTGGGCTGGGTGGGGCTGTGCTGGCAGGGAATCAGGATTTTACTCACTTCTCAGGGGAAGGGTGGTGAGGGGAAAGAAACGTGAGTGGGTTTGGCTCCTGGGAGTGCAGAGGTGGCCCCGGTAGCCACCACCCTGTTTGTGTGGCCACCTCCTGATCATGTGCATATCATTGACCTCTGAGTAAAGGGCTTTATTATTTATTGTGGTAAATAATATTATTTTTTTACTGTAGTAAAATGTATAAAGCAAAAGTTTCTCACTTTAAAAGTTTTAAATGTGTAATCTGTTACATTTTACAACATTAAAATTTACACACACACACACACACAAAATCACTAATAATTGCATTCACAGTGCTAAGCTGCCATCGCCAACAGCCATCTCTGAAAGTTTTGCATCATCCCAAACAAACACAGGGCCACATCAGCAGTAGCTCCATTTGTTTTCTGGAGGTATTTGCCTGATCAAGCTATGTCATGGCAGTTCTACTCTATCACATGGAGTTGCTATGAATGGAAATTGACTTGGGGGCACCTAACAACAATCGGATCATAGAACATTGTGTCCTTTTGTGGCTGATATTTCACTCAGCCTGTTATTTTCAGAGTTCATACATGCTGCAGCATGTCGCGGAATTCATTGCTCTTTTTAGCTGACTAATGCTCTACTTGGTGTATGTGCCGCATTTTGTCTGTCCATTCATCTGCTGACGGATACTTGGGGTTGTTTCCACCCTTTGGCTACTGTGAATGATGCTGCAATGAACCCTGGTATATAGGATTTGGTCCCAGTTCCTGCCCTTAGGTCTCTAAGCATAGACTTGGAAGAGGAATTGCTGAGTCAAATGATGCCTATGCTGGAATTTCTGAGGAATGGCCAAATTCTTCCACAGCTGCTGCGCCTTTGAATATTCACACTGGTATTGCATGAGGGCTCAAATATTTCCACATCTCACCAAAACTTGCTGCTTTGCATTTGCCTAATAATAGTGACACTAAGGTGTGTGTGTGCCCCCCGCCCCCCTCCCGCACACAGGACTTTGATTTGTGACTAGCACCTTTCAAGTCCTTTGATCATTTTCAAATGGAATATTTGCATTTTTGTTGTTGAGTTATAGGGTTTTAATTTTTAAAATCTATATATTCTAGATAGTAAGACTTTAACAGATATATGGTTCCTAGTTTTTAGGAAAAGGCTTTTCTAACTCATAGCATTATATTTGTTCTAATTATTGTCTCAGTGACAGAATAAAAGTTGTTCTATCACACCGAGACAGTAATCTTGTGCTCAAGGCAACTAAGGCGGCTGCAGAATCCTTAAAATGATAGTTTTACTTCTTGATTTACCATTAAGCGATTGGTAACACAAATGACCAAGAGTAGATTCTGCTCCATGGACACCCTCGGTGTGCTCCTTCTTATTCCTTTTAAAAAAATAAGGTTTGTTTGTTTGTTTTTTAAATAAATCATTCTATTGAGGTCTCTTGCAGCTCTTATAACAATCCATACATCCATCGTATCAAGCACATTTGTACATAGGTTGCCATCATCATTCAAAACATTTTCTTTCTACTTAAGCACTTGGTATCAGCTCCTCTTTTTCCCCTCCCTCCCCCACCCTCATGAATCCTTGATAAATTATAAATTATTATTAATTTCATATCTTACACCATGCCCTGTCCCTCTTCACCCATGTTTCTGTTGTTAGCATCTCCTTGGCGGGGGCTGGGGGCGGGGGGGTGATCCCTTCTCCCCCCACCTTCCTGGTATAGCTAATCCCATTTCTGTTCCTGAGGGGTTTATCTGACCTGGATTCTGTGTATAGCTCTTATCTATACCACTATACATGCTATGGTCTAGCCAGATTTGTAATGTAGAACTGGGTCATGATAGTGAGGGGGGAGGAAGCATTCAAGAAATAGAGGAATGATGTGTGTTTTGTCAATGTTATACTGCACCCTGGCTGACTCATCCCTTCCTTGTGACCCTTCTATGAGGGGATGTTCAATTGTCTATAGATGGGCTTTGGGTCCCCACTCCGACCCCCGTCGTTTGCATCTATTTGGAAGCAGGTTGCCTGGCATTTCCTCAAAGGAGCTTCTTTCCCTCGGTACCTCTCAGGGGCCCATGCTACAGGGACTCAACTTAAGTCAATGGACTGGACCGACTCTGAACGATAACAGCATTCCTGTCTGTGACGATTTACTTTTAAGGCTGTATCCTACAGTAATGAACAACTATGCATCACAGCTGTCGTCATCTTTCTTCTGAGGGGGTGGACACCACAGAATTGTAAGGAGAGAGATTATACAAAGTTGCAAAAATGATTACTTAACCTGTGTATGTATGTGTGTGTGTGTGTGTATATAATGTCCATTTATATATGGCTACGGTAAGTGCCACTGAGTTGGTTCTGACTCATAGCAACCTGACGTACAATAGAAGAAAACACTGCATGGTTCTGCGCCATCATCACAATTTTGTTTTATATATATTCACATATTTTATAACATAAAAATTATATACACGATTGCCATTGAGTATCCAACTCACAGCAGCCCTAAAGGACAGAGTAGAACTGTCCCTGTGGGCTCTGAGACTGTAACTCTTCACAGTGCAGAGAGCCTCATCTTTCTCTCGAGGCGCTGCTGGTGGTTTCAAAGTGCTGACTTTATGGTTAGCAGTCCATCAGGTAACCCACTATGCCACCAAGTTTCCCATTCATCCATCCATCCATCCATCCATCCATCCATCCATCCATCCACACAGTGTATTTGGCTGGGGTAAAGTAAAGCACTCAGTAAATGTTAGCAACTACATATACTTAAGAGAGCTGAGGAGGTAGTACAGTGATCAAAGCCCTTGGCTGCTAATCCAAAGGTAAGTGGTTCAAATCTACCAGCTGCTCCACAGGGGAAAGATGTGGCTGTCTACTTTAGGGACAGTTCACTGGTATCCTCTAGGGTCACCATGAGTTGGAATCGACTTGATGGAAGTGGGTTTTGGTTTGGGACCCATAATAAGAGGATTAGTAATAGTAATCTACCCTCTCTTATAGGATCCTATACATTAGCATAGACTCCTTGGCAGTGAGAGTGAGAGGAGTGGGCACACAGTAGGCACAAATGGCCATCTATGTCAACTTAATTCATCCAGGACACAGCTAAGATATACACCACCACTACTGATATTGCTAAAACAGAATAGCTTAGTATTAAAAAAAACACCCTATTAAACAGGTCTACTAAAAAGCTTGCTTTATTATTCAACATTGTTATCCATCAACCCCCAGTTATTTCTGTAAACAGCCTATTATTACTTTCTATTATAAAACCTGAATTCAGCAGGCATCATTCCAGATGTTGAAATGCATAATAATAAAAAAGACTATGCAAATACTTTGGGGCATTCCAGCAAACCGCACATTTATATTTTATAAACAGCATCTCAATATTACCTTGAGGATTTATTAATGGATTTCCAAATGGAAAGATTATGAAGATATTTTCAACAAGCTATTTATTCTATTGTTTTCTGTGCCAATTATTACATATCACATGCTTTTATAGTTATAAAAAGATAATATAGATACATTCACTAGATAGAATGAAGAGGAAAAAGAATAAAGAGAAAAAAGAAAATTAAAGCAAAGCAGACTTGGCTTAGCGACCATGTAGTATCTGGCTGCATTAGACAAAGACTATTTCGTCTCTGAGTCAGGCTTGTGAAACTAAAGTGTTTCACTGGGTTAATTTGTTTCCTCAAACACAGGTTGTAAAATTTTACATTGGAGGGTGGAGGTGAAATAACTTAAACTTATGGATACAATTAAGAAAAAATATTATGTATGTGTGTGGGTTTTTTTTTTTAAGTTCGCCAACTTTGAAATTATATTTTATTCCTCAAATACTTAGATCTAAAGTCAATATCACTATTTGGGCTAGAAGCAGTCAGGCCATAATATCATAGGATGAGTTGGTTAGTTGGCATAAAACAGTTCATAAAGCTTGTTTTACATCCTAGTTTGGAGAGCATTGTTTGAGTTCTTAAAAACTTGCAAGTGGCCAACTAAGCTACAACGATTAACCTCTTCTCACCTGGAGCAAAAGAGAAACAACTGAAAGGCCCAGAAGCTCATCTACAGAACTAGCAGTCTCCATGAATTTCCCCCTCACTCACTCTGAGTCCAGAGGAACTAGGTGGTGCCTGGTTACCACTAAGGGTCATTCTGACCAGGGCCACAACAGAAGGATCCTCATAGAAGAGGAAAACACTGTAGAAAAAGACTCATTCTTTTAAGAGGAAAACACTGTAGAAAAAGACTCATTCTTTTAAAAGTTCATACTTACTGGACTCTTTGAGACTAGAGTACTAAGAGTACTGTCATGAGATATTTTTTAAACCTTGATCTAAAATTACCCACTGAGGCTACTCATTAGATAAATAGTGGATTGGTTTATACAAATAAAGACTATTACCTATGAGTGTTGTACACCTTTAAGAAATCTCTGTGTGAGACCAACTGGTCAACAGTTATTCTAAAGCAAAGATAAAAGGGTAAGGAGACCCCAAAACCTATTTACTAGAAGCATCCAGAAGGGAATTGAGAATTGCGATACATTTTGAACAACATGACCAATGGCACTAAACAACTGTAGCTGTAAATGTTAAGTGGGAACCTAATTTGTTAATTTCATCAAAAACCACAATAAAGTATTTTTTAAAAGGTTAATGATAAAGGCATTTCTACTATAAAAAAGTTAGCCTGAAAAAGGAAAACCTACCAATATTTGTGATGTATCTATCAAGTTTAATTTTAACATTCATATTCAGAAATATTTTTTAACCCTCTAAGAATAGCTCCAGCTGGCAAGTGGTCCCCAAATAGTTAAACCAGTAGATTTTGCTACAAAATTAATTTTGTTAATTTTAGCTTATTTCTTAATTTATTTCAATGTGAAGTATATATATGAAGCTCTTAGTTTAGCAATTTTGATGTCATTTAATATGAACTTAATATTTAAGAAGGTATATAAATATGTAAGTAAATACAATCTTTTTCTCTAAAAGACACTTGAAAATGCATCCGGTATCTGGAAGCACATGTGCCATGAGAGTAAGCCAGCTGCTGTGGAATCATTTCTAACTCATGGAGACCCCGTGGGAGCCAGAGTAGAACTGCAAACCAGAGACTTCTCAATGATCTTTCGGAAGTGGACTGCCAGGCCTTTCTACTGAGGTGTCCCTGGGCAGACCTCAACTTCACATCCTATGGTCAGCAGTTGAGAACATTAACCATCTGTACCACCAGGGACTGCGGTCATAATAGTATGGAGTAGGGCTTAAAGAGCAGGAAAGAAATTGTAGCTCCCTAAGTAACATTTACTTAAAAAATAAGAACGCTGTGAAAAATCAGAG
>NW_022109768.1:7287963-7291870 GCF_000313985.2 Echinops telfairi | reverse complement strand
CTCCAGCTGGCAAGTGGTCCCCAAATAGTTAAACCAGTAGATTTTGCTACAAAATTAATTTTGTTAATTTTAGCTTATTTCTTAATTTATTTCAATGTGAAGTATATATATGAAGCTCTTAGTTTAGCAATTTTGATGTCAATTAATATGAACTTAATATTTAAGAAGGTATATAAATATGTAAGTAAATACAATCTTTTTCTCTAAAAGACACTTGAAAATACATCCGGTATCTGGAAGCACATGTGCCATGAGAGTAAGCCAGCTGCTGTGGAATCATTTCTAACTCATGGAGACCCCGCGGGAGCCAGAGTAGAACTGCAAACCAGAGACTTCTCAATGATCTTTCGGAAGTGGACTGCCAGGCCTTTCTACTGAGGTGTCCCTGGGCAGACCCCAACTTCACATCCTATGGTCAGCAGTTGAGAACATTAACCATCTGTACCACCAGGGACTGCGGTCATAATAGTATGGAGTAGGGCTTAAAGAGCAGGAAAGAAATTGTAGCTCCCTAAGTAACATTTACTTAAAAAATAAGAACGCTGTGAAAAATCAGAGAAGGCAGGAGATTATGGGAGGAAAGGAGGATTTTGTTGGCATAGCTGTTTCAATAATGCTATGCACGTTACACAAAGGTAAAACATGAAGTAATTATAATTTGTAAAAATATGCAGAGGCTTTCCCATTAGGACCTTGTAACTAAGTCCATACATTGAGGGCATATTAAATTAAGGCCTCGGCCAGCTTCCCTACAATCTTCGGATCTTGTAGCTGTCCATCTACTGCAGCATAATCCCAGCTGCCAATCTGAAGGAAACCAGCGAGTCAGAGCAGACACAACCAACAGAAACAAACGTCACTCAATACTGCTCAGCAGCTCTGTGTTCATGGACAATTTCAAACAGTATCTCTGTCTGGAACATTGATGTGCTCACTCAGAACACCTCCAGCCCAGGCTACTGGAAATGAGTAGATAAAGCAGCCGGCCTAGAAAAATAAGTGGAATGTTGCTTCAAAGAGGTTGCCAACACTAAGAGGCAAATGTAATGAAAAGTTCTTAAGGACAAAATCCAGAAATGTAAAAGAACAGGAGAGTTCATTTACTGTATCCAAAAGGTTAGGTTAGCTTTCAAAACCGGGAGTGGGAGGTTATGGTAAACTGTTCCATGGAAAGAAGTAGTGATTTGGTCAATTACTCATTGGATAAGAATCATTTGGTCTAGCTTCAAAAAATTGTATGTGAGCACCCACTGTGCAAAACATAGAAATGAGGTCCAGTCAGGAAGTACTAGATGACAAGGAACACACACTCATGCTCACACTCACACACTCCCATAGCACATGCGAGAGGGAATAGGTAAGAACAGATTTACTACTCTAATGTGTCCCTTTATTAACATTAAAAATATGCATTTGACTTATGTTTCCCAAATGCTAACAGAATTTCAGGTGTTCTTTGCAGCAATAATGAAAACTAAAAGCAGCAAAGAAATTCTAAGTAAGCGTCCTCCCTTCTGTGAGAACCAATAAAAACGAAAGTGGGTGCTGTGAGTCCATAATGATCTTTCAAATTTACAAATAATTTCACATATATTTTTTGAGTCTATGCAATCTTTTACATCTTTACCTTCCTTGAGGCTTGAATTTAGTTTGAAATGAAGAGAAGAACATGCAGTCCCTCGTTTTGTGTGGCCTCTCCACCCTGCAGTCCAAGATGCAGATGATGGCTGAAGGGGGAGAGGCGGGGTTTATGCTAGGGGTCAGCCAGCAGCATAAAAGAATGACTCAACATTCTCGAGATGGTTGGGGGTGGGGAGGGTACACTAATATCTTGCCTATGACCTTGGATATATGATTTAGTTACACTCATTTAACAAGAGGTGTCTGGTGGTATCGTGGGTTACTTGTTGGGCTGCTAGCCACAAGGTCGACAGTTCAACACCACCAGCTGCTTTGAGGGAGGTAGATGAGGCTGTCTGCTCCTGTAATGGTTTACAGTTTGGGGAAAACCCTGGGGAAGTTCTCCTCTGACACACAGGATTACTGTGAGTCAGAATCAACTCGCTGACAGTGAGGTTTTTTTTAGGGGGTGTGTTGGGGGGCACTGAACTAAGAGATTAGCGATTGGCATGATAACCAGCTAAAGACACAGGTTAGTTTTACTGACAACTCTGACGCTCATTTATTGACTAAAGGAAACTGCCTGTTGTGATTTTGATACACAAAAAAGTCTGGCATAATTTCATGGTATTTTTTTATGCAGGTTTTCAGTTAAAACCTGGCTAATCCTTACAGTTTATTTGGCTGTTCGCTGTACAGTTCCTGCCCTGCACTGTGTCAAATATGCCATCTGCGAAACATACTTCTGGCCAGAGATGCTTCGGGATTGTTTCTGTAACACTTTGAATTACGGCTGCATGAAATCTTAACTTATTGTATTCAACACTTCTAATTTACTATTCTGTTACAACCACTGCAATCATGCTGCCCTGCTCTTAAATCCTGGTGCAGTCACAACAAAGACTCCGAGGCCCACCTGCTTAACGCCAGCGCCCAGACCACGCCCCCAACTATTTAACAAATGTTAACAATGCTATAAATACCACTTGTGTTTATACTGTCTGAAAGATTCACTGTAGCCTGGATTCTGCAGCAGTGCTGAAGCTGAAACAAGCTGTTGACTCCCACCACTGGAGTGATTGAATTCTAAGCCAAAAATGCTTTTCCTGGGATAAGATATCTGATTTGCTACTGCTGCCATGAAACTGGGGTCACGTAAACTTAAACACTGCTGCTGCTGCTGCTGTTGCTCTTGGAAACCAGGCCTCAGGGTGGTGGCACGCTGTGAAAGCAGCGTGGGGAAGGAGGCTCCTGGAAGAGTTTGGAAAGCCAGCCACGGACACCAAGTGCAGCCAGGGGAAACTCGAGCTTTCTTTTCAGGCTATGAGACCCACTGTATATAATTCTTTTAAATGAGTAGTCTAGGGCTCCCCAGCCCTGGTCTCCCAGCCATGTTGGTACAGCTAGCCAAGTTCCATTTTTAAAAGGAAATTAATAGCTGTCGTTATCATTGGAGTGCATATCAACACAATAGCATTGCATTTACCTGCAAAGGAACAAAGGGTGCTTCTAGAAGCAACACTGTGCGTACCTCTGTGACAACATGCACGAGAAGTGGGGACGTGTTCATGCTGGTATTCCTAGGCCACTGTTCCTGCCGCGTTGCCCGGCCTTTGCGCCTTCTGCCCCTTCTCGACCCCTCTGGCAACCCCCAGACCCTTCCTTGTGCTCGAGGCTGGCCATGTCCAGACTCTGCTGCCTCTGCAGAACTGTTCACCAAATCCTTTTGTGAAGATAGCCATCTGTCTTATTTTTGTCTTCTTGAAAACAAGATTTGTCACCAAATATTTGTATGACATGTCTAAGTTTGGGATTTCAAGTCCAGTGCCCTTCAAGTTAAAGGCGACTGAGTGGTGAATTCTGTAGTAGAGGCTTTTTAACCATGTACACTGAACCACATCAAACAGTAACTGCTACAGCGTGACTTTGGCACTTGACTCTGGCATTAGTTAAAAACCCACACCAAACTCACTGCCATCGAGTCAATTCTGACTAGCATTAGTTGACAGACCCCAAGTTTGGAAGTGAGACCCTTTCATGGTTTACATAAGTTTCTGTTATCTGGTGACCCCATGCACAAGACTGGACCATTGTGATCCATATGGCTTTCACTGCTAATTTGTGAAAGTGGGTCACCAGGCCGTTCTTCCCAGGCGGTAAACGCCAGGGTCTCGCATCAGAGCAACACACAAGCTTCCACGGACAGGCAGGAAATCTGGGTCTCCTGCGGAGAAGAACAGAATTCTACCACTGCCTTCTACACAGTGAAAACATCTTGGGGGCATGT
>NW_022109768.1:7285950-7287863 GCF_000313985.2 Echinops telfairi | reverse complement strand
CTGCTGCTGCTGCTGTTGCTCTTGGAAACCAGGCCTCAGGGTGGTGGCACGCTGTGAAAGCAGCGTGGGGAAGGAGGCTCCTGGAAGAGTTTGGAAAGCCAGCCACGGACACCAAGTGCAGCCAGGGGAAACTCGAGCTTTCTTTTCAGGCTATGAGACCCACTGTATATAATTCTTTTAAATGAGTAGTCTAGGGCTCCCCAGCCCTGGTCTCCCAGCCATGTTGGTACAGCTAGCCAAGTTCCATTTTTAAAAGGAAATTAATAGCTGTCGTTATCATTGGAGTGCATATCAACACAATAGCATTGCATTTACCTGCAAAGGAACAAAGGGTGCTTCTAGAAGCAACACTGTGCGTACCTCTGTGACAACATGCACGAGAAGTGGGGACGTGTTCATGCTGGTATTCCTAGGCCACTGTTCCTGCCGCGTTGCCCGGCCTTTGCGCCTTCTGCCCCTTCTCGACCCCTCTGGCAACCCCCAGACCCTTCCTTGTGCTCGAGGCTGGCCATGTCCAGACTCTGCTGCCTCTGCAGAACTGTTCACCAAATCCTTTTGTATGACATGTCTAAGTTTGGGATTTCAAGTCCAGTGCCCTTCAAGTTAAAGGCGACTGAGTGGTGAATTCTGTAGTAGAGGCTTTTTAACCATGTACACTGAACCACATCAAACAGTAACTGCTACAGCGTGACTTTGGCACTTGACTCTGGCATTAGTTAAAAACCCACACCAAACTCGCTGCCATCGAGTCAATTCTGACTCATGGCAACCCTGCAGGATAGGTAGAACTACTAGCATTAGTTGACAGACCCCAAGTTTGGAAGTGAGACCCTTTCATGGTTTACATAAGTTTCTGTTATCTGGTGACCCCATGCACAAGACTGGACCATTGTGATCCATATGGCTTTCACTGCTAATTTGTGAAAGTGGGTCACCAGGCCGTTCTTCCCAGGCGGTAAACGCCAGGGTCTCGCATCAGAGCAACACACAAGCTTCCACGGACAGGCAGGAAATCTGGGTCTCCTGCGGAGAAGAACAGAATTCTACCACTGCCTTCTACACAGTGAAAACATCTTGGGGGCATGTCTGCGCAATTATTCCTTTCAGTTAAAGTCCTAGTTAAATACCATAAACACTTAGAAAATTGACGCAGATAGCTAGAAAGCTGTGACCTACTTGGATCCTCACCAAATGGATGACGTACATTTGCTGCCTTGTACGTGAGATGCCTTTTTCTGTCCTAGTGAACTGTTAGTTCCCTTACCACAGCACACTGTTTTTATTCCTACGGTTTATGTTTTGGTATCAATAAGGTCATCAAAACCTATCTGCTTTACCTTTTAATTCGGTTCTTGTAAATCTAATGTTGTTGGTTTTTCAGGCGATCGCGTCTAGGAGACATTACACTGTAGGCAGAACGCGGGATGCCCAGAAGGCAGACATGCTGACACAGCAACGAGAAGTGAGGACTGTCTGAGAGCAGAACAGGAAACGCCCACCAAGAGAAATCGCTGTCACTGCGGCAATTCTCACTCACAGCCAGTCCTCAGGACCAGGTGAACTGCCTGTGGAGTTTCCAAGACTGCAACTCTTTTGCAGGAGTAGAAAGCGTCCTCTCTTTCCCTTGGAGTGGCAGGTGGCTTCAAATTGCTGACCTTGTGGGGAACCGCCCAACATGCAACCACTCTACGGTGAGGGCTCCGAAATCTTAAAACAGGGCGCCCAGAAATTGAAAAGGAGCAGCAGCGCGAGATTTCAGTTAAGTTCATCTGTAAGGCAGCCCCTGTGATGGAGTGGTCAAGAGCCCGGCTTGTGACTGAAAGGTAAGTGGTTCAAACTTCCCAGCCTGCTTCTGTAAAAAGATTACAGTCTGAAAAACTCCATCCTAGAGAGTTGCTATGAGTTGGAATCAA
>NW_022109768.1:7282634-7284400 GCF_000313985.2 Echinops telfairi | reverse complement strand
GGCAGTGCATGTGGGTGAGGCAAGATGCTAGTCCATGAGTCATGAGGACTATGAAGGTTTGAGTCAAAGTTGGTCTGATCTCATTGATCATTCTAGCAGACCTCTCTGGCTGCTCTGTGGAAACGAGACTGTAGCTTGGTAAGGGGAAAGCAGGGGGACTAGGTCTCCTTGGTGAATTCCTGTCGTAGACTATGTGGAGAGGTGGTGGTGGCCATGACGGACAGACGTGAATGGCTTCCCAGTATATCTTGAGTCAACCTTGCTGTTCTTCATCACCAACTTCGTACGCCCTCCATCCTGACCACACGGTTTCTGTCTTTCCGTCACGGCGCCACATTCACTCCTTCTCACATGGTACGTCCTCTGCTTCGAATGGCCCTTTCTTTCCTTTGCGTCACCTGCCTAACTACGTAGTCCTCAAAGATGTCACTCACACCGTGATTGCTCGAGTCAGATACTCTGGTTGTTCTCTTTTGTGCTATCATATAGAGCACATGCATATTACTCATAGCGTTTCACATTTAAAGAAATACATATCTGATTATGTGTGTGTACATTTACATTTAAATGTACCACCTCTTGCCAAGTAATCTGCATCAGTGAAGTGTTTCCTATCTTTTAGATATAGTAAATACCATTTTAGGTGGGAAATAACAGACGAGGATTTTGGATATGTAAGTAGAAAATTGTCCTACAAACCATGTGTGTAAACAGAAATATATTCTAGATATTTTAAATTAAGGAAAATATGTTTATTAAATCTTTTAGGAAAGAAATATTATTTTGTAAAATATATATTTAATCTGTCATATATTTATTCTGTCGATTGGATTTTTTCTCAGTCCCCCCCCCAAATTAAAACTAATTCATATGCTTACTCATGCTGAGCCTAAATTAAGTTTATTCTAATTTTTAAAAAAATTTCTTCTTTCCTTGTTTGTTTCTTTTAAAATGATTGCTAAGACTCTACTTGAAGAAAGAAAAGTGAAAGAACAAAGGAAATTGGGCTAAATGATCAGAAATCACCTTATTTCTACCTATGTATTCATTATCTTGAAAAGAATAGATGTATTGTTAGGGAAAATAGATTAAAAATGGTAGAAACAGAGAAAACAAAAGAAGGTATTACCAAAGAGAGAAAGAGGGAAAAAAGCAGTGCTGGGTCTGTTAGCATGAAAAGCTGAAGATGAGATTATTATATACATCCTTAAATTGACGCCACATATATTTTAAGAGATTAGCATATTTGCCTGAAGTAATCCTTTCTGGTATGTGATGTATGTAAATGAAGACAAAGCTGTGTATTGATAACACAGCTGCTTTCTAAAAATTAAAAACAACATAAAAGTGTAATGTGCTGCAGGCTGTTTCTCTGATTATTCTTTTTCCTCCATGGTTATCATTTTTACTGTTTAGTGCTTTTAGATAGAGATTATTTTTATGATTACTTACCATACCATACGTATTAACATCCATAGGTGGAAAAATTCACTCTACAAGAGAAATTTCCCCAATGGGAATGGCGCTTTCCCCAAGGAGTAGGTGCAGACATGATTTGTAGGAAGTCAACTTGCCTGTGTGAGACTGTGAAAATAGATGTGTGTTTCAAATGGGAATAAATATAGAATAGTGAACAGAGAAAAATGAAAGGAACAGCTAGAGAAGTCAGACGCAAGTCTAGTCTGCTGGTTTAAATACTGAAAAATAGCACGAGTCTATCCTGGGGCCACTACTGCAATTTTGCAAAGACAATGTAGTCATAGAAG
>NW_022109768.1:7280777-7282165 GCF_000313985.2 Echinops telfairi | reverse complement strand
TCCCCAGAGCTCCTTGTACTGCTTCACCCCAATTCTAAAGCCCTGAAGAGAACAGTGTTTGTGAAGAGAGTGAGTCTCTCCAATCACCGACTCCTTCATCTTTTCTTCATGGCACTAAGCACTCACTGAAATAATCATCTTTATCATTCACTTTCTTTGCCTTCTATTAGAATGTGGCCTCTTTGTCTCACTCCACTTATTTGAGGTTATAATGAGCTAGGCTATATTTATAAAGGAACTTAATTTAGATATATGGATATAGATACATACATTTAGATATACTGATATAGATATAACATGCTGGCTTACATTTTTAAAATAATTTAATGTATATATCTATATCTGAATGTCTGCTCAGGCAATGACTGACTACACATGAATGCGGTCCATATGTATAATTTTAACATATGTAAAACACCTCTCCTTTCATTATTTCCTCCTGACGGTTTTAAAGACCTCACACACGGACTCTTGATGCATGGGACCAGTGGTGGGATGCAAGTAAGTGATGCAGTGGGTGGGCGCTCTCTGGCTTTGCCTGGCAAGCAACGTGGTAGCAGCAGCTATAGGGCCTGGACTGTTCCTACCGCTCATGCGGAGGGAACACCAGCCTCCCTCCTTCTCCAGTTCTCACCCGCTGCTGCTGCCTGTTCCTCTGGCCTTGAAGAGCAGACCCAGCAGCAGCTGCTGCAAGAAGTAGATTCAGAAACGGGGGAGCCATAAAGTTTTCATATAGCATTCACACAACAGCCAAATCTCATAGGGTCTTATTTCACAGAACATAAACAGCACATACGTGTATTTTCTTTTCCTTGTATAACAGAGTAAGTAAAATTTAAAATATTCTACCAAGTTAATTTAACAAACAATATTGAAAATGAGGAGCTGATTCCAGGAACCCAAGCAGAAAGCGAGTTTTGAGAATGAAGAGGGCAACGAATGTAAGTGTGCTTTACACAATTGATGTATGTGTGGATTGTGACAAGAGTTGTATGAGCCCCAATAAAATGATTAAGAAAAACATTATTGGCCCATTTTCTGATCATACGCTCTGAATTAGGTTTCAGAAAACACAGTCAGCAATGACATACACATGACAGAGCTACCTCTGCCCTCCAGTACAGTGGCCAACAGCTAAAGTGCCTCCTTAAATAGAAATAAACTAAAATGAGATATTCAGTTCTTCAGTCACACTAGCCACATTTCAATTCATCGATAATGGCAGTAGGTAGCCCACGTGTACAGAACACACAGCTTGCAGGCTGTATACGGCATTTATAGAGGTCTAAATACAGGCATGTACATATGTAAATCTATTTATATATGAGGATGGGGAAATAGATCTATGTGCATGTACTTATAGGTTTAGTATTAAGGTAGCAGATGGA
>NW_022109768.1:7274490-7279169 GCF_000313985.2 Echinops telfairi | reverse complement strand
GAGAGGCAATTCTGTAAGTAGGTCTTATTTTCGGGGGCACAGGGTAATATTAATTAATCTCATGGAAGGTCTTTCTCTCTTTTGCTGACCCTCTACTAAAGTATGATGTCCTTCTTCAGGGACTGGTCCTCCCTGATAACATGCCCAAAGTAAGGGAGACACAATCTCACTACCCTTGCTTTCTTAAAAGAAATCATTTTCTTGGGGGCTCTTACAGCTCTTATCACAATCCATCCATCCATTGTGCCAACCACATGTTGCCATCATAATTTACAAAACATTTTCTTTCTACTTGAGCCCTTGCTTTTAAGGAGCACCCTGGCTGTTCTTCCTCCAAGACAGGTGTGCTTATTCTGCTGGCTGTCCATGGTACAGTTCATATCCATTGCAAAGAGGCATGGATTCTTCTTCAGTCTTCTCCATCTGTGGCCTACCTGTTTGGCCTGCATACAAAGCAGTCAACAGCACGGCTTGTGTCAGACACACCTTGGTCTTCAAAGTGATATCATTGCTTTAGAACACTTTAAAGAGTGTTTTGCATTATATTTTCCCAGTGCGATTTGAGTTCTTGATTGCTAATTCCATGGGAATTGATTGGGGGTCCAAGTAAAATGAAATATTTGACTACTTCAATCTTTTCTCTATTTATCATGATGTTGCTTACTGGTGTGGTTGTGAGGAATTTGTTTTCTTTATGGTGAAGTGAAATCCATACTAAAGAGTATAATCTTTGATCTTCACCAATAAGAGTTTCAGGTTATTTTTGCTTTCATCAAGCAATGTTGATTCATAGGCATACTGAGGTTACAATTATTCTTCCTCTAATCCAAATGCCACATTCTTCTTCATATAGTGCATTTTCCTGGACTATTCTCTTATCACACAATTTGAATAAGTGGTGTGATAGAATACAACACTGACACACACATCTCTGGATTTTAAACCATACAGTATACCTTTGTTCTTTTTCTCATAATTGTGTATTGGCCAATGTCCAGCTTCCACAGGCCACATGAGAAGAATGAAATATGTTGGGATTACCATCTTTGCAATGTTCTCCATAATTTATTATTATCTATATAGTTAAGCACCTTTGTATAGTCCATTAAATATAGATAAACATTTTCTGGTTGTGGAAATAATTTTCTTTTGGAAGAATTAATAACAGACTAGTCCCAAAGAGTTGGAGATTGAAGGTGTCCCACATATCCAACTCTTCTAAGATGCTATTCAGCTCCATTTTTACCCCACTTTTCCATTGAGTATATTCCCCCACACCCTTACAATCTACAATTTGTTGAAATGTCACACAGAAACTCATTAAACTTTGAGAAAATATCTCATGTGGTGGTGGATACTGCTTCATCCAAAATCTGAAGGGCTGTCAGCGGAGATCCAAATGCACATCCAAAAGACACAGCAAGTCTTTTTGCTTCTATCAAAGCTCAGTCTGGCTTTCCAGGTGAGGAGATGTGTGTTAGAACTGTCTGGAGGTACCATTTTATGTCCAAGGAAAACCAAGGATGGTGCCTTAAGTCACACCCTCTACTATAATAGTCTTAAAGATGCCCCCAAGAAAACAAAGGATGGTATCTCCAGCCATACCTGCTAGTAAAATAGTCTTTAAAATGCCCTAAAGGAAACGAAGGGTGTGAACTGGTTCACATCCTCTACTAAAGTCAAACTCACTGCCATCAGGTTGATCCCAAGTCACAGTGACCCTATAGGATGGAGTCAAGCTGCTGCTGTGGGTTTGTGAGAATGTCACTCTTTATGGGACTAGAAAGCTTCATCTTTCTCCCATGGAGCAGCTGGCCCTTCCTGGTAATGCACATGATGTCCTTTTTCTACTTAGTCACTTTCATATTGCTGTGAGGCTGGAAGCTATACCACTAGTATTTCAAATGCCAACCATGTCACCCACAGTGAGCAAATTGCAGTGGAGCGTCCAGACTAAGACAAACTAAGAATATGGACTTTGTGACCCCAAAGCCATCTGTAGACAACTGGACATCCCCATACAGAAGGGTCACAAGGAAGAGACGAGCCAGTCAGGGTGCAGTATTGCAAAGATGAAACACACAACTTTCCTCTAGTTCTTTAATGCATCCTCCCCTGCCCCACTATCATGACCTCAATTCTACCTTACAAGCGGGATTAGACCAGAACATGCACTCTGCTACAGATAAGAGCTTGCAACACAGGGAATCCAGGATAGAGAAACCCCTCAGGACCAACAATGACCCTCAGGAGGATAAGGGGAAGGTGGAAAAAGGGGGAATCGACCGCAAGGATCAACATATAACCCCCTCCCAGGAGGACGAACAACAGAAAAGTGGGTGAGGGGTGACAGAGGACAATGTAAGATATGAAAATAATAATCTATAACTTATTAAGGGTTCATGGGGGAAGAGGGCGGAAAATGAGGAGCTGATATCAAGGGCTCAAGTAGCAAAAAATGCTTTGAAAATGATGCTGACAGCATATGTGCAAATGTGCTTGACACACTGGATGAATGTGCGGATTGTGATAAGAGATGTAAGAGCCCCCAGTGAAGTATTTAATAATTAAAAAAAACTAAATACCTTATGGATAGCAGTGGAAAACTTACTTGGTGTAGTGCAGGGAGAGGAAGGAGCTGCTTAGCATACAAGGGACTAAAAAGATAACTAAGCGAAGAGTGGAATATAACGTAATGAAGGAAAGCTTCCACGGCTTTCATCGGCTACTTGGCAATTGAATGTATACTATAAGAAGTACGAATCAAGAAAAATGGAAAGTCATCAAAACACAAGCAATGGAGTGCTGCTCAAATATTTAAAAGAAAAACAAAACAATTTTAAAATAAAGTAAATTCTATCTTAGGAATGAAACCATATACTGTTTCTTAACACCATTTTGATGTTGCTTTAACTCAAACTTTATATACAGAAGTCTTTGAAAGTTCTGTGCCATCTAATGTATCATTGCTCTAATGAAATATAAAACTGACTGCTATCAATTTGATGCCGCCATGCAACTCTGTGAGACAGAGTAGAGCTACCCTGTAAGTACCAGATACTGTTGCACTCTACACAGGAGTAGAAAAGTTCCATCTTCCTCTGGAGGAGCAGGCTAGTGGTTTCAAACTGCTGCCCTTGTGGATTTCAGCCCAACGTATAACCACTATACCACAAGAGCTCCCTAGTAAAATGTAAAGCCCCCCTAAACAGAACCTTTTCATAGAATGGTAAATTGTGGACAGTTTATTGGGTCCAGCTCTCTACTTGCACGATTTTTAAAAGTGAAAAATAGTAGCTCGAAGCAATTGCATGTGTAGTTTTTGTTAGTGTACTAACCTTTATCTAGTACATAAATCAAGTGGTGATATACTAATGCACTTACAAATGTCCTTGTTATATACTTTCAACCTGATCCGGCTAGAAAAAGAATTAAAAAGTATACCTCAAGTGCTGGTGAAAATGGCAAACCTCTTTGGTGCTGTTGTTTCTAACTGTTGAGTTGATCCAAGTGCATATTAGAACTGCACTCCATAAGGCTTCCAGGGCTATGGCCTTGCAGAAGCAGGTCACTAAATCTTACTTCTGAGGCATCTCTGGTGACTTAAGTGGCCAACCTTCCCGTCAATCCAGTGCTTAAACATTTGTACTGTCCACGGTCTTAGAGAAATCTCAGTCTTTGCAAATGCTGTTCCCCTTTAAAGTGATATATAACTTTCCCTGTGAATCAAAGTCCTTGGTTTCTCACAGTTCATTTCTAAAACTGTATACATAATTAATTTGTTTTGTCTAGGTTCTTTTATAAAATTCCACAGATTTTTGTTGACCTCTATAATCTTTTCACATTATTATATTAGAAATACAGTGACATCTGAGAGGGCAAAAATTCCATGGGACAGCCTGGGTTTCTGGATCTCACAAGTCGTCCATCTTTGCCTGTGTGAAATATTAGGACTATTAGTGGAAACTTCTTGAGTTTTACTTCTCTGAGGTTTCCACCTTATACAAGCTCCCGGCTTCTGTAAGCTATACATACTTTTACTTTAAACCTTAAGAGATTGAGTGTTCTTCCTTAGAAAATAATGAAAAAAGGAAACAAATCCTAATGATGTCTGTGATAGTTAAGGTTTGTGCCAGCTTGGCCAGGCCAGGCTTTTTGGAGGTGTGGCAGTTAATACCTAGTAATCCCGCATGACCTGACCTAACACATGGCAGTCACAGGAAATCAAATGTAAGCTTCCATAATGGAAAAGACACCCTACTCAGGTAACAGTCTGGAATAAAACAATGGCATTGGGAGTGTCACCTGCTTCCAATATATGTGGAGACTATGGGAAACTCATTTGCTATTTGCTGGCTCTGGATCCTGCATCTGGCTCATAGTCCTCCAGTTCTTTGGACTTGAACCAATGGCCTACCATATTGTCTGCCAATCCCAGGAGCCATCATTGGCCTACCGTCTGACCTGCTAACCTTGGCTTCATCGTCTCTGCAATCATAAGCCTAACCTGATTTTGGATTCAGCCTCTTCTAGAGTCACCAGCCTGTGGTCTTCCTGCTGATCATCACCAGACATCTCCAGCCCAACCACTGACCTACAGAACTGGAACCTGCTTGGACTTGCTTGTTTCCATAACAGTGTGAATCATTTCTTGATATGAGTATCTCTCTCTCTCTCTC
>NW_022109768.1:7249812-7274390 GCF_000313985.2 Echinops telfairi | reverse complement strand
CACACACACACACACACACACACACACACAATCACTGGTTTTGCTTCTCTAAAAAAATCCGTCTAAGACAATCTCTAACACCAAATCTGATAGTAAAGTATTTCAGACTTCATCCTACGATAAACTTGGATCACAGAAAAACCTGTGAACTAAAATGAGTAATGGAAAAGTGACGAAGACTGCACCTGTCAAAGCCAGAAAACTTGCGAGACACGGAAAAAGCATGCCATCCCATTAAGTCCTGGCTCCCACGGGTTGTACTGTATATGTACTTACTTAAGTAGTATATATATGTGTGTGTGTTTACCACATTTCAATAGGACTATGTTCATAATCATATTTATTTAATGAATTAATTACTACTTTCCTTATTTTTAGGAGCCCTCGTGGTGTGGTGGTTACCTGTTGGGCGGCTAGTGGAGAGGTGAGCAGTTTGAAACCATGAGTGGCTGTGTGGGAGAAAAATGAGACTGTCTACTCCCATAGAGTGGCAGTCTCAGACACTGACAGGGGCAGTTCTACTCTGTCCTACAGGGGTGCCATGAGTCGACATTGACTCGATGGCAGTGAGTTTGTTTTGGGTTTCCCCTATTTTTAAATCATGTGGGCAGCTTCCAAAGCTACACGAATTACCATGACTACTAATCCCTTAATAGGCTCCAATCAAAAAAGCTTTCATTAAAAACAAAAACAAAAGCAGGCATTGTGTTGGAAAGAAACCGTTGGCTGAAACTCCAGATAATCACTGACTGACTATGTGATCCTGCTCAAGCTTCTTCACTCACCTCGGTTTAGTTTCATCACCAAGAAAATGAAAGGGCTCGTTATAAAGATGGTGCTAAAAGCAAAGAAGGAAACCCCTGGCCCTCCCAAAACGGAAGCCAAAGCAAAGGCGTTAAAGGCCAAGAAGGCCTGCTGAAAGGCGTCCACAGCCACAAAAAAGAAGAAGATCCCCACATCACCCACCTTCCAGCGGGCCAAGACCCTGAGGCTAAGAAGGCAGCCACAGTACCCTGGGAAGAGCACCCCCAGAAGAAACACGCTGGACCACTGTGCCATCACCAAGTTCCCCCTAACCACAGAGTCCGCCTTGAAGGAGAGGGTAGAGAACAACACATTTGTGTTCATTGTGGATGTCAAAGCCAGCAAGTCCCCCATCAAACAGGCTGTGAAGAAGCTCTTTGACATTGATGAAGGCAAGGTCAACACCCTGATTAGGCTCGATGGTGAGAAGAAGGCATACATTGAGTGTAACTCTTTAGATGTTGCCAACAAGATCAGAATCATCTACACTGAGTCTAGCTGGCTAAATACAAACTTTTTCAATACAAAAATGAAAGGGTGGAGAAATTATATCTAGGACTGTTAGTTTACTAATAGTGAGTCGAGAAATTTCTGTCTCGGTCAGATAACTTACCTCTCTTAATACAGGATCAGTTATTGAATTCAAATTGACAGCTCCTTCATAGGTCAGATAATAGAACATGTTGAGGGACCGGACAGCTTCTGGTCCTTGCTGTTTATAGCCAAAAATGAGATCAATCCATTGGTGAAGCTGGCAGGAGACAAATTCACTCTCTAGGGCCTAAAAAGGGGGATAAATCAGATTAATGTGCTGAATTCTATTAAAACAAACAAACAAACAAACATAAATTTAAGTCAAGGAGTAAAGTTTAACACTAAATTTACTCTAAACAAAGTGTTACCCATATACACACACCCCTATTCTGATTACCACCAGAATCTGTTATTTGTTTATAATTAAACTCTCTAGCACTTGTCACACTGAAGTGTGATAGAGCTCTTTATAGCTGTATTCTTCCACTTTATTGGAAGCATCAGGAGGGCCAGAACTGGGTCTGTCCTGGTCACATTTGTGACTCAGGACCTGACAGGGACTCAGTTTATATTTAAAAGAAAGGAAGGCATTTGATGTAAAGGCTATGGAGAAAAATGTGAAAACAGTTTATTATTCACTTGAAATATTTATAATTTTCCTAGAATTAAAACACTTTGTTTGCTATTACAACAGTTGAAGTAAATTTGGGTATTTTGAGCTTGTGTGCCAGCAAATTTGAGTTTCAGAGGGGGTCCACACACTGTTATCAAGTTAATTCTGACCCACAGGACAGGGCAGAACTTCTCTAAAGTGTTTCTGAGACTATAAATCTTTGTAGAAGCAGATTGGTGTGGAGAACATTAACTTATGATTGCTGATTTTCCAATATAGACATGAGTATTATATTATACAAAATATTCTATGCTATTAAGAAAACAATGCTATGATCCAATCAGTTATCAATGAGCATAATAAATGAATATTCCACGCTAATTCTGGGTACAAGACCAACTTCCCATCTCATTGGACAGTCTCGGTTATTAGCATTGTATGTCAAACACAGTGCTGCTGGTTTTGTTGGATGGTTTCATGTTGGTTCTAACTGGTCCTGCACCATCCTCACATTGTGGCTATGTCTGAGTGCACTGTTGTAACCACTGTGTCAATCCATATCTTTGAGGGGCTCCCTCTATTTTACTGACTCGCTTCCAAACATAATGTCCTTCAGGGACTGGTCCTTCCTGATACTATGTCCAGAGGACATGAAACAAAGTCTAGCCATCCTACATTCAAAGAAGCCTACTGACTGTATTTGTTCCAGGACAGATCTGTTTGCTCTCTGGCAGTCCATGGTAGTTTCATACTCTTCATCAGCACCATAGTTTAAATACTTCAATCCTTCCGTACTCTTCCTTAGTCATCATCTGCTTTCACATTCATACGCGGTGACTGAAGAATGCCCCAGGTTGGGACATGCACACCACAGTCCTCAGTGTTAAGGTATGAGGACATTGTTATTGACTGAGGGTACTTGTTAAGAAGCAGTCGTGATCTAGCAGTTCTACACTTGGCTGCTAACTATAAGACCAGCAGCTGCTCCACAAGAGAAAGACTTGGCTTTCTACCCCTGCAAAGGGTTACAGTTTTGGAAACCCACAGGCGCAGTTCTACTCTGTTCTACAGGTCACTGTGAATGAGAATAGACTCAAAGAAGAGTAATTGTTACACAACTTGACTAAGGTAGCTGTTATCATAAACTATACATCAGAAAAAGAGGGCGAAGGGAAATTGCAAAGAAAGTGCTTCATATAATTTTAAAGATATAACAGCAGCCCAAACAAACCAACCCATCCACCCACCACCACCAGACTGTGCCTGTGGATTGATACTATTGGCACTGAATACTCTTCACACTAAGCACAACTAAATACTTCATGGGGCTAGTTTTCTCGGATCAAGGTTTGAGGTCATAGCTTCATAGATCTATCCACTCAATTGGCCTACAGTTGCTTTTAGAGTTTCTGTCCTTCCTCCTAGAAGAACGCGGGTGGCACAAGTGGTTTTGCACTGAGCTGCGATCCCTGAGGTCGGCTGTTGGAAACCACCAGCTAGCTGCTCCTTGGGAGAAAGACAGGGTTTTCTAGTCCCGTAATCGGAAACTCAAAGGAACAGTTCTACCCTGTCCTATAGATTCGCTATGAGTTTGGCATCCACTGGATGGCAGTTTCTTTTGTTTGGGCTTTGGTTTTTTGTTTTAAGGCCTTACCTTCTAGTTTAATGGCATTTTTAAAGCTTACAATTAGCCACCTAAATCAGGACCAAAAAATGGTCTCTCTTTGCCTAGAACAGAAAAGGAAGAAGGAAATCCAGGCATTAAAGAGAGAAACAGACTGCTGGTTTACTTGTCTACATTAAGAGTGCCTAGCTACCATTACTGAATGTTGTGCTGAAGTATGCCATAGCTGGAGCCTGACCAAAAGGAGTATTAATTAGGGGCCAAAAAATAAAATTCAGATGGAAACTAGAATCACTGGATCCATTGAGATCGAAGACACTTAACATCTATTGCCCAGAAATAGCCTTTAAACCTTGAACCAACAATGTCCCACGAAGTCATGATTACATTAAACAATGTAACTCAAGTAGGAAATGTCTGCTTTGAGAATAGTGCTCTTATCAAGAGTTATCTATATGGGGTAAAATTGACAACGGTTCATCTACAGCGTAGATGAGAACTTTAAAGAGCAGGGTCTGACATAGCAGAGGTAACAGCACAGGTAATGCTGACACATTAAAATGTAACCAGTGTCACTGAAGTTCACATGTAAAAATTGTGAGTGCATGCCGGTTTGGTTGTACTACACAGACAAAAAGAAAGAAATATAAGACCACCGTTGGACAAAAGCCATTCCTGTTGGTACATATTTATGTAAATCTGTGCTTTATTAAAATGAGTATCTATGACTAAAGAAGGCATTTATGGCAAAATACAAATAATAAAATATCAACTAATAATATTTAAAGAAGCTCCACAATATATCACAAACTACAAAATGTGAAAAAAAAACAAAAACAAAAACCCAAACCTCTAGGCGACTGTCACATTTCAACACATACCTGAAATGATGTATGCCTTAAAAAATCCAATGTGACAAGTTTCCATTCTGGAAGTTATTATTTTACATATCTTTTATAAAACCCATTCTATTTACAAATTTAGTAAACAGCTACACCAGCTCAAATCTGCTTGATATTTGATTTCAAATAAGAAGAGGACTTATAGCAACATCAAGTAGATTTCTATCCTAAGTACATAAATTTTCAGTTCACGTCAAAATCCAGGAATTCCTAAATGCAAGTGGCACACAAAATTATACTTTTGTTCCATTAACTTGGGCCGAGGATAGGGTGGGGGTGGGGGAACATGTTTAAAGTGACACATAAAAACAGCAATTGTCTTAATTTGTGTGCAGTGCACTCCACACAAAAGCCCTAAATATGTTCAAATTAGAGCAAGCTGCTTGATTGTCACTGCAGTCTCATGTCACATTAATGCATGACAAACATTAAACCATACACTTAAATGGCAATTTATATCATTTAAATGTTTACTGCCAGATTAGCTCATCACTCATTTAAATGTGACTTTCTGACAGCTAATTTCAGTTAATTTTCTCCAATTCACTTAATTAGAACTTTCAATCAGAGAGGGAGGTATACGTATCTTCAGTTTACATTCTTTTATGTTGTTGTTCAAAATCTAGGTTAGTAAACTGCTGAAAACCACTACTATTACAGATTAGCATATAATACACCTCTGTCTACAAAAAAAGTGTGACTGTCTAAAGAAGCCTGGCACAGCATGGGGTCTTCGGGAAACCCTCCACTGATTTATGTAAACACTATTCTGACCAGTAGTTTAAATAAAAAACGTTTAGTTCATCTACACACACTATTGAAACAATAAAAAACAACAACCCTGGATCCAAGCTAATTAAAAATTAATGATTTCAAAATTGTTTAATAAGATCAAACAGTCAGGAGTCTCCTGAGTGTCTGTGATTTGAGACTATAAAATTCTAGAATGCTCAGCAAATGACGAGGTACGAATGAATTTCTCAATATTAAAGCGCTAAACACCTCGGGCAGTTTCACTGACCATGTCATCGAACCAACAAAAAAGTGTTTCTTTTTTGCGTTAAATAGATGATTGCTTCTTCTTTTAAAAAAAAAATCATTTTATTGGGGGCTCGTACAGCTCTTAACACAATCCATAGATTATTTTTTTATACACATTTGAACTGGTGAAGTTGAGTACCTAGATGTTTACATATTTTTTAATCTTGACAGTGCATCAAAATGTGAAGCAAAAATGCTGAAGTGAGAGAATTGGCTGGGTGTCACTCTACCCTGACCACACAGAGACACCCACGATGTCGTGGCCAGCCCTATCTTTCCACTGTCACACTGGTCAATCCTTACCAGTAATCAAGGAACACTTTCCTATGGCTTGATGAGTATATATCTTCATGAATAGATTCCGAATACATTTTTTGAAAAACGACATAAACTATCTCATTATCCATTTCAGGCATCTTTTGTAATAAGGAAAGCTTTAAAAGGGATGAAAAGAACAATGGCTACGAACATTAGAACTCACAGAACTCTATGGTAAGGTTTTGAAATCATTCCAGTACAAAGTCAATTTGGCCTTTTAAGCACCTTTTCAGTATCAGAGAATGACAACTGTGTAATAGTAAACAATGCACTTCTGGAGATTCGGTGGGGGGTGGGGAAAGTACAAAACAAAGGAGAAAATGGAGAAAGAAATGCAGATAGAAAATAATTCAAAAGTATCTGTCAAATTACATCTTATAGCTTTAGGTTTGGGGTACCAAAAACATAAATAGTATAACCAATATTAAAGCATTCACTGTTCTTTCCAATACCTTTTTAATACATAAAGATCTTTTAAAAGACTTTTTATATAGGATGCTTATTTAGATCCATATTTTTATTCACACACACAATTAAAAAATAGCCAGTAGAACGCTAAGCATTTGAGACTTTTCGAGGCCTTTAAGATAGACAGTCCTCATGAAGATTGGCGTTAACTACGGTTCCCAGCTCGGGGATAGGAACCATCTTCCCAGGCTGCTCCCAAACCTAACTAATCAATTGTTAGCACTCCCCAAGCAGGGTGGGTATAGATATCATTTACACCCAACGTACGCGCTGAATGAGTTTGTAAAAAAGAGAATCCACTAAAATGTCCAACACAGCACAATAATATTCAACACATCTGAGTTATTATAAAATAAATCAGTGACTAATGTCCAATTGTTAAGAATCAAATCAGATGATGAAAAGACTATCAAAGGAAGTCTCACACAAATTGTCAAGCTAGTCCATGGGGACTCATATTAGTCTTGACAAACTGTCTAGGGGCTGATATCTGTTTTGTAATGAGATCTATTAGGCAAAGACTAAGGCACTTGAGATATGCTAAAAAGTACAGTATGCAGATGTCAAACACTAAAATGTATTAGTAAGTTTCACTTGCTTGTCCACAGGCAGAACATCAACAAATTAAAGCTTTTTTTATTATAAAGATATTAGTAAATTATTCATAAATAACTCATTTGTGCAGCCCTGTGTCAGAAATAATTATAACATATATGGATGTGTCTAATAATAAATCTCACTGAAAGAATGCAGTTTTCCTGAAATTGAGCCATTAACGAGAAAAATTATTTATTGATAAAAATGTTGCAAAACTTCTATAAAGTGGAGTCAGGTAATATGATAATTTTTTTATAAAAGTAAAATACATGATGTTTGTCATATGTGTACACATTGTGCACGTAGGTGCTTTTTCAAAGTAAAAGCTGGCATAAGCCACATTCGGGTCTAAATGACTGAAAATCATACAATGACAACAACCCCAATGTTGCTCACCAAGTTCTCAGTATACACACTGAGCTCATGTCCAGGACAGAGCAGGCCTGTGCAGCGGACGTACATTTCTGCACCCCCACAGCAGTCTGCCCACTCTGAGGCTTCCAGAGGAACAAATTCAGTGGTCAGGTATAAAATACCACAGCAATGAGTTTCAAATACAAAAAAGGTCACTGATCCTTTTGACTTTTTATATATTTAAGTATAGAGTTATTTAATCTTGTTTTGAGACTACATAAAAAAGGAATAGAAAATTAACTTTTGTACATTTCTAACTGTACTTATCAAGAGCTTTCACTGTAGATAGTAAGCTACATATGTAGATATTTGATAGTAAGATAATTTAAATGAACCAATGCTTGGTTTGACAAGTGTAATATACAACATTTTGAACTCAGAATTTTAAGGATTTTTCATTTGAAATATGTGATACAGAATTCTTCTTACGTGTGCAAGTGCACACACACAGGTTTAAAAGGAACTGGTCTGTTATGTTTGCATGTGCTGGATTTCAAACACTAGTGGTAATGTTTCCTTAACATTGATATATGACCTTTGTAATTTACATTTAAGAAAGCTGTTTTTTTCAGCCTAATTAGAACTGTTTCAAATTTTCCTGCTAAATATATGATATAAAGTCCTTTCAACTTTTTATTCTAGAGTTTCTTTCCATGTCAACTTTGTTCCAATCAAAATATGCTTTGAATTAAATGATTTTGATTGAATATGTGGATCACATTTCACTTCTAAGATTTAAAGTCTAAAAAGGAAAAGTTTAGCCTGTTCAAACAAAGCAAGAGCAGCCACTTTGCGGCAAGCTATTCACATTTAAGAAGACTGACAAATTGTTTGTGTGCACCATTAGGTCTCGTTTCTGCAATAGCTGCCAGATTTCCTGTTCCCTAATAAGGTGTGTTAACTCCGTAAGTGCTGGCTCTGAACTTGTGGCGAAGTCAACTAACTTTAGTGAATATTTCATTTACCTGTAATGTCCTTCTTAGAAATAAATCACAAAACAAATAGAACGGCTTCTATTAATTATGAATTTTCAAACAGCACAGTCCACAGAAAAACATTTTTAAAATATTGAATGGACACATATTCATGATGTCAATGTGCTTTCCAAATATGACTTGCCAGAAGTGACCAGTACACTCCAATCCTAACTCTTCTTTCTAAAGCCATCCGTGCTGACCTAGTCTACGATTACCCTCTCAGGTGAACGTGACAAGGGAAAAACCAAAATATTTCATTAACAATAATCTGTTAATATGAGTTTGTTTCCCTTACTGATGAGAAGCACAGATAATGCTTCAGAAGCATAGATATTCATTTTAATATAAATATATAAAATATTAAACAAGCCCTGTGATGTTGATAAAGAAAATTTTAATTTTTAGGCCCAAAAGTATGTGTGAAACTGTTACAGTAAGAACAAGAAGTCCTGAATGCCAGGGGGATTTAAGGTGCTTCAAGAATTTAAATAAGTGAAAACGCTGCAAGATGCTGAAGACATAAACACTTTCTCTGAGAGTTTAAAAATTAAAAAACTGATTTGACAGTACACTCAGTTGAGGCAAAAAGGCAGATAGAGAAATCACTAGAAGGAATTCTTTGGTACTTCTAAACTGCCCATGAACTGCAGGGCTGAAGAGATTTTAGAGAGCCAGCAGCCCACTGTTCATGTCTACATTTTTATCATTACTAAAGAAGAGTGTGAGTTAGTATCATATCTTGATATAAGCGTCAAGCCATTGCACATCTTTTGGCAGGAGAATCATTTTGTCTACAATTGTTATTGTGTAGTCTTAAATGGACTAGTCAACCAGCTGTTATATATTTTACACACTGAAGGCCATGTTTCCTTTGAAATTCATAGTTTTAATCTCAACTGAAGTCTGCATTGCTGTGTGCCAAGATCAAAAGGATTAGGCAAACTTGCACAATTATCCTCCTTTTCAAGAGATGATTTTTTAAAATGTTAAAATACTCCGATATGTAGACATTTTATCCAACTATTTTCTTTAGAACTATAGAAGACTGAAACATTTAATTAACATTTCAACCTTAGGTCACTCTTAATCTAAAACCTGGGAATTTATAATATACAGATACATTATACTAGTTAAACAGGGACATGGATTCTTTTAAAAAATTCTAGTTTAATAAGAATGGATGGGAGACTACTGTAATTAAGGCACAGCGATGCACACATACCTTTTTTTTTTGCCTGCTTTCTGACTTAGTTCAGAAATAAGATGACAGAACATACAATGATGCCTTCTTAGCACGATAGAATAAATTAAACCCAAGCGAAGTCATACAAGAGCAGGGAAGTAGGCTGTGTATAAAAATCACGCCGTGAACTTCTGCAGACTTGTTAGAGTGAGCCATGGATTGGTGTAAGCTTTCTAGCAGGCAACATAGAGAAAGGAACACGAACACTTACAAGAGCTAAAATGTAAAAACAAACCAGATGGCCTGGAAAAACACATTATTTCTATTCCTGAGATAAGAAATTCCTCCCTTGGCAATATGATGGACTCCAGGTATGTGGCTCTCTGAGGGACTGACATAATCCTGGGATAGTTTAAAGGATAGGCAAATGGAGAGACTACATACTATTCAGGCAATCTTACATAAATATTATTTCTCTTAGGTGAGGCTTTGAATGGTAGGTTCTAGATTATGTTCCATGACAAGTACCTGGAACAAAGCCATTCTGTCAGCTGTGTACAGATCCTGGTTTCACAGCTGGACTACATCTCAGGACCAGCAATCCTTTAAAATTCTGAAGAGCACATGGAGAATGACACAAGTTTATCTGGAAAGCAAGGTCACCTACATATGAAAAACTCGCATCCTACCTGAAGAAAGGCCCAGTATTCATTCCTTCTTTTGGGGTACTCTTTGTCAGTCCAGCACATGACCTAAAATGCCATTCATACTATTTCAAAACTCCGAGACATAACAACGTCTAAAACATGTGGACTAATACTCTCTAAAATAAATTAGAAAAATAACAGTTGTGTGAGCCCCTAATAACATTTTTTAAAAATAAATAAATAAATTAGAAAAATATCCCTAGAATTAGAAAGCTGATTTTGAACACTGTAACTTGTGCACATGTGTTTGCGCATGAGAGACAGGGAGAGAGAGAAATGTAACCTGTTATTATATGCCCTTTGAGGTCAACTAATTATAATATATATGTAAATAACAAGATATTGTTCTAAAATTTCCAATTATCCATCTACATAAAGGAAAATAAATGAGACAGCCTCGTCAATAACCACCAGAAATTATATTTATTTGCTGTATGAACTCTTGAAGGCTTTGTTTTATAGTAGTTACAAATGAAGGCAAACACACACACACACACACACAAACACACACACCGCCCAAATTTAATCCCTTCCCATTTGCTTATCCACATAGATCTGATAAATACAAGCAGTCTTTTGCCTTTGAAGATGGCCAGAACAGAATCCCTACTTATTGCCAGATGTAGTGTAATCCTGTAGGGACTCCAGACAAAAACAAGGAGCTGTCTTTGTGGCACCAGTGATTCCCTGGACCGACTGCTATAAACTTATATTAGCAAATCAAAATCCTTGGCAACAAACAACACATTTTATATCACCACTCCAGAGATACTCAAGAAAGAAAACCTGAGCTAAAGAATGCAAGTACAAAAACTGCCAAATATTGTTTAAAGCATTGAGAAGTTCAACCAGAGAATCAAACTGCATCTGTACTTAATTTACGTCTGCAATTGTATGTACATACAGTTGAGTGTTAATTCTGGGTCCTGTTCAGTGCTAGATTCTGTGAATACTGGGACCGAATGCCTTTAGGAGGAGGGAGCCAAGCCAAAAGTCAGCTCCATCCATGAGTGCTGTCACAGTCTAGGGGAGAACTGGGAGCTTGAAATAGGAGAAAAGCAGTAGGAGTGCAGAAGAGGGGAAAGATGTAAGAAATAACATATTACTTATACCAATTCATTACCAATGAAAAGGGCTAAGGAAAGGGAGGTCAGGATGACCCCCATCTTCCCAGCTTGCACTTTCATCAGACTGAAGGAGGAACAGCTGATATGGTAAAAGACACATTCAGTTTTGAACTTTATACTGACACTTGGTACTTTCTTTTATAAAGTAATGGAGTCTCCCCAAATCCGTAAGTCTTTGTTTTGGACTGAAGGATAATTGTGACAAAAATACATATATTATCTAAATATTAAAATTTAACTAACTCATGTTCATGATGTAAGTCAGGGGATTTAAAAGCCAAGAGCCAAAAACAGACCTTATATAGTACTGTCATGGAAACATAACATAAGCCATGTATGTAAATTAAAAAAAAATTCTTGTGAACACATCTTAAAAAGGAAAATGAAAGAGCTAAAATTCAATTCAGTAATATTTTTTATTTAACCCAAAATGTTAAAAAATAGCACCAGTTAGTCACTATGCAATTATTGGGGAGAAAGTTCACATTCTTTTTTATGACACTTTCTTCAAAACTCTGATCTGCTTTTTACACTTAAAATGTACTCCCCCAAATTTGCTTTTTTTCCTACGGTAAAATCTAGATAAAAGCACTTCATATGAAGGATTAAATTATATGTATCTGAAGAATACAGAAAAGTTCCTGGCATGAATTCTACCCACTTACTGCCAGGGCGTCAATTTTGAATCCTAGCGACCTCACAGGACAGAGGAGAATTGCTGCCTCGGTTTCCCAGGCTGTAAATCTGTACGGAAGCCACCAGCCTTGTCTTTCTCCCAGACAGCGGGCGTGTTCGAACTGCTGCCTTTCCGCTAGCCACCCAAAGCATACACCACTACGCCATGAGAACCATCTACATTTCAAGTGCACCCTAGCCACATGTGACGACCCATAGCTCCCATATTGGGCAGTGCGATTGTGTGCAGATCGAAGTAAAAACTCTGCATCCAGAATCTTATGACATTTAGAAATGTAGGGGTTAATAATATTTACCACCTTTTAAATATAGCTTCTCCTGCTGATAAGCTTACATAGCACAAAACATCTGGCAGACTACAAAATGACCTTCAGTGCAGTTTTGAAGATGTCAGCACAATGGCCAGAGCCGTGGAGAATGTCTACACCTTCGAATATGACAGGAGAAATATAATACCGTCAACTGTAAAATAGATGTAAGGTTCTGCGATGTATATTCTTCAGCCACTTACAGACCTCGGTGGGACTGTGGTGGCATTTGAGAGATGGAACAATGACTCTGCTCGTCAAAAATCAAGGAAAGAGGGCTGACTCTAGCAACGACTGGGTCATCTGCACACTCTCCATCCTTAACATCCTTGGGTAGAATTCTTACACATTGCCTACTGATCTCTGTTGGCCATGTACTTTATGAACCCTATACAGCTACAGGCTACAATTCAGTATAGGAGACAAAATCTTTGGTGAAAATCAGATATATGAAATCTGTACTGGCTACAATTGAGTATAGGAGACAAATCTTTGATATAAATCAGATACATGAAATCTGCACATAAGGTGGATATTTAACAGTTTAAAACATGGGTGGATAAGATACTGACATTTTTTCCATGAACCTTTTGACAGACCCCACGCCCACCACCCTCATAGTCACAACTCTCATTTTCAGCACCTCATTTTGTAGCCAGGGGCCTTTCCAGCTTCTGCTTGCCCATCTATATACCCTGTGGTTTCTACGATCCCAATAAAGTTTGGGTCTGATTAGTAAATCTGTTACTTACTCTTTCTTTTACTTTTTAATCAAGTGCTTTGGTGGTACAATGGATGAAGCATTGAACTGCTAACCACAAGGTCAGTGGTTCAAACCCACCAGCCACTCTGTGTAAGAGATGAGACTGCCTGCTCCCATTAAAATTTACAGCCTTGGAAACCCAGCCGAGCAGTTCTGGATCCTTACAGGATCGCTTTGAGTGTCGATTTTTAATCTCTTTTCTTTCTGCTCAAAGGATGCCCCTGAATGTACTTACGCTAAGATCACCCTCTGTGGATAAAGGATGCTGAACTTTCCTCGCTGCACTGTTTTGCCTTATGGTGTCTGTTTCTCTTTCTCTCCCTCCTCCCTAGATGGCTTCATAGCCTTCTCTAGGTTTTCTGTCTACATTTCTGAGTCTCATCACTTTTTCTTGAGGGGCCTTTTTTCCTGTCCCCCCTACGTTTGAAGAGTTGATGCTCTGAGACTGAATCCCAGGCTCTCTGTTTCTGATACCGTTCACACTAGTAGAGCCGGACTTCAAAGACATCAACTGCCAATTGTTACTTCAAGAATTTCACATCCAAAAATTCACCTATGCACTAGGCATCTTTTGGTTTACATCAAGTAACTGAAACTTAATATACCAAAAATGGAATCTTCTTCCTCTTAAACATGTTTCCCATCTTGCTTCTCTAATCATGAACTCGATTCTTGACCCAATCCAGAAAGTGGTAGTCATGTTGACTCTCCTTTTCCTGCAAACCCTTATCTAATCAAACAATCCAAACTAAAAACCAGATCCACTGCCAGCAAGTTTATACCAACTCACAGCCACCCTCTCTATGGATTGAGGCTGTAAATCTTTACAGAAGCAGATAATCCCACCTTTCTCTCCGAGCAACTGGTAGATTACAGTTAGCATTCTAATCCTTAACAACAGCACCAGAAGGCAATAAGCTTCCTAACTACCTCTCAAATCTATTCTTTATGATGAGAGCAATGAATGTACAAATGTGATTTACACAATTGATGTATGCATGGATTGTGATAAGAGTTGTATGAGCCCCTAATAAAATGATTTTAAAAAATCTATTCTTTGTTTTCCAACTCACTGTGATGATTTTTGGTTTCATGCATCATTATACTTTTGGTTCAACTATCTAGAAGTCTCCTAACCATTTAGAGATAACTTGATATTATCTGTAAAATCTCCACCATTCGACCCTTTATCCATATTAATTGCTATCTAATCCCTGACCAACTAAACCAAACCAAACCTATTGATGTCGAGTGGATTCTGACTCAAAGAGACCCTATAAAACAGAAGTCGAAAACAGAGTAAAGCTGTCCAAACACGTGAGGAGCGGAACAATGGAAAGGGGCCATGCGGAACTCTAAGGTGGAAGCTAGTCAGTTTTGTTACCACCCCCCACCCCCTGGGGTTTAAAAGGAACCATTCAAAAGAACAATGATCTGACTACTATCAAGAAGAAAGAGCTAGGATGAGAGTGAATCCTTTGGATTCCAAGATCCCTACGTGCTGAACGGCCTCAATCCAGGAGACAGATAGTTCTAACAGTAGAGACGTGGCAGTGGGAAGGTAGGGATTGATTGCTCGCAGCAACCCACAAAGTGAGAAAGCAAATAGACTTCTGACAGCAGGCTTGCTTGTGAAGTGGGTTGCCCTTGGGCACTTACCGTACATACTCGTGTATAAATGGAGTTTTTCCACATATTTTAATGCAGTTTTTGTGGGAAAATTCGGCGCCTTGGCTGATATTCAGGTCTGTTTATAGTCGGGCATATACAGTAATTGGAGGAGCTAGGTTTGCTGCTCTGTGGAGCTATAGCTTTGGGCAAAGGCTTATGGTAGAGTGGAATGCCCTGGAACATGTATGAATAGACGTCAAAGAGGACTGTAACCTGACGAGAGCTGGGAAGAAGCCATGGACTCATGTGAGTCAACGATCAAGGACCAGAGAGAGGCATGCCTACTGATTGGCATTGGTGAGAGGAGGTAATCCTCATCAAAAACTCTTATCCTGAGCATCTCTAATCCTGATTTGTAACCTGTTGGCTTCTCTAATACACCCCATAATTATGAATATTGTCTGTGAATTCTACATGGCCACTGCAATGATTATCGAACTCAGCGGAGAAGTACAACACCAGGGGAGGGATGGGGGATGTCAGCATTTTAAAAGAAGGGTGGAGGGTGAAGGCATGCCTGACTTCCACCTTACAGGAATCGGCTGATGCCGAGTTTGATTCTCCGTCCCACCTTGTGACGTCAGAGGAGGTCATAGGTCACCCCACCCCATGAGGTTTTTATACACATGGACTGCACTGTAACTGCAATATCTCTATCTATAATGCATCTTTTACCTATAATCTGTTTCAACCATCTTGAGCCAGCCCTCGTAAACCCCGACCTATTCTTAAACAAAAATCAACGTCAGATTTCTCTGTTAAGCTTCCAGCCAGAACAAGACATTTCATTTTCCTTCCCACAGTACTTATATATAGATAGATAGATTCACATAAACCTATGAGGGGGCTTCAAAAGTTCATGGAAAAAACTCCATTATCTTTCCATTCCCTTTTCCATGAACTTAAAACTCCTTCATGTATAAATAAATCCAAACTTATTTATCCTACATATAAATAAATATATTGACATGTATAAATGCATGTAGACACATACACAAAGGACAGGCATAAGTTACCATGAAATAAATGAAATATTTTCATGGCAACCCATGCTTGCCTTCTGGTTCCTAAGTAGGATAGTATTTGTTAGACAGTGAAACCCGTGAGAGCCAGAACTCAACAGGACAGCCTGTTTTGTTTTGTTTGTTTGTTTGTTTGTTTTGTGACAAGAAATACTCAGGAAATACCTGAGTTTTCTTTCTCTGACAGTTTTTCGCCTTTCATAGCTATGGGGTTTTTCAGGTTTTATTATACTGTATTACATTGGTATTACCACCAGTCATGCATTTGTTTAGTTTTTTTATTTATTGCCATCTCCCTCTCTAAACAAGTTCTATATTGTCCTTCTCACTGGTATATTCCCAAGACTGGTAAGTAGTCATACCATATCATAAAATATTTTTTCATTCATAAAAGATTTGTTGAATAAATGGATATATATCTTAATTTGTTTCTCTAACTAGTTACTCTCATGTCTGTTTGGCCCTCATAATGACAGCTCCAAAGGCCTTTTGTGAGATTCTTCCAGTTTTGAGATCATAGACTTAATGTCTGGGAAGTAAGTGAATGGCTTTTAGGAAATTCTCCTGCTTTAGCATGATCCAGGGCCTATGCTGAGGAGGTATGATCTCAAAGCACCATTACGGAGCATGAAAATGATCAGAGACACTTTATCCAGTTGAGAGAAGCCTAGCCTGACTGAGTTCTTGAAATGTAGAGTTTCTGATTACTAGCGATTGCAAACGAGATGTCTGCCATCGGCTAACCATATAATCGAATTTAGAGTAGCATGATTACATGGAAAGGAGAAAAAGTGAAATGGATATAAAAGTATCACCTTTCAGGGGTTTCCTCTCTTTGCACAATGTCTGGAAATAGATGCAAAAGATGTTGATAATAAAGCCGACAGGGGCTCTTAAAAGAAAGAAAACACAGCTAAAGGTCAACTGGCAGGAAAATCTCACTGGCCAACTAACCAATGACAACAATATGGTAACAAAAACGGTGGTAGTTAATATTTCGTGACTGTTTGCCATTGCTCAGCTTTATGCTGAAGGGTTTCCAAGGACGATTTCCTTTCGTCTTCATAATAATCCTGACATAAACACTAGTTACGGGGAATTTTTTTTTAATCTTTTATTTTATTTTATTTATTTTTTTTTCCTTTTTTAACATTTTATTAGGGGCTCATACAACTGTTATCCCAATCCATACACACATCAATTGTGTAAAGCGCATTTGTACATCGTTTCTCAAAACATTTTCTCTCCATTTAAACCCCCGACATTAGGTCCTCATTTTTCCCCTCCCTCCCCGCTCCCCCCTCCCGCATGAGCCCTTGATAGTTTATAAATGGGTATTTTGTCATATCTTGCCCTGTCCGACGTCTCCCTTCATCCACTTTTTGGTTGTCTGTCCCCCAGGGAGGAGGTCACACACAGTTCCATGTAATCGGTTCCCTCTTTCCTACCCATTCTCCCTTTACCCTCCCTGTTTTGCCACTCACACCACTGGTCCTATAGGGCTCATCCGTCCTGGATTCCCTGTATTTTCAGTTCCTATCTGTACCAGTGTACCTCCTCTGGTCTAGCCAGTCTTGCAAGACAGAATTCAAGTCATTTTTTTTTACAAGTCCGCTATCAATGCTTAAGTAAATTGCCCAATGTCACATAGCCAGTAAATGTCAGAGTTGCCACGTGAACCCACATCTTCCTAAAAAATTCTGAGGTCAATGGATATATGTCAAAGCTATAGTATCAATGGTCTAAAAAAAAAAAATGAAACCACTTCATATGAAGAATTATTTTAATTGGTTTCACATATAACATTTGGAAACACTAGTATTATTGAGTGTATATTAAATCTGATGGGCCACATGCAGGTTTATTTACATGCTTTTTTATTTTATTATGCTTTCTACTGGTTTGCACTTTTATACACGTCTTTTAAAAAATAATGCTTTCACAGCATATTACAGTTTTAAACTTTTCTCTCTTCCTCACTACAAGTTCAATTCCTTGGAGGTAAGGCTTATGTATAAATAATTGGAACTGAACAGAATATATTGAACCCTTTGGTGTTCTGTGAGACCTATCTTGCCTGGGTACATTTTCAGGCTCTCAGTCCCTTTGGAAGGTGGTTTCCCAGCTGCAGGGCATGCTGCTGTCTGCCGGGGTATGTCTAGCTAAGACAATCTGAGGAAAATGGGCCAAACCCCACCAATCCTACCACAAGTATCCATTTGGAACATGTCTCCTGCATAACTGTATCAAAATTCATATTATCTAAAAAAAAAATTTCCCCCATTGATTTCAGCATGCCTTCTATTACTGAAAACACATGGTATCAACCAAAACATCAAAGCAAGAAATAATTTGGTCATGAAAGGGTTACACTGACATTCTACAAGTACTAAGTTGAATAAAAATTTATTTCCAAGACTCTTAAAATTAACGTAACTATATTCATTATGAGACTTAAAAACAAGACCACTTTCAGAGCAGACACTGAACATCAACAATATGTTTGCTAGTTGCTAAGTTCAAAGAGTTTTGATAAAGCAGCAATCCCTTCAGACGAGATATTATTTTTGGAAAATGATAAATTAATTCTGCTAATTTATGAACATCCATGGACATTAGCAACTTTAAAAAACATAATCTCATGCATTTGAATTTCTATCATATCTGCTTTCATGCGTGGACTATTTGGTTTCTTACAGTCAAACTACTGTGTAAAAAAAAATTAAACTCTAAAGCTTTAAGTTGCCACTTAAACATTTTTATTTAAATACCAAATTGGATCTATTACTATTATTTGGGGAAATGTCTTAAATACTTTCATATAATACATTGTCTGGGTAAACTATCTACTCTGATCAATGATCACACATTTTTCTCTTGTATTTTAAGCAGTATAGTACACATTTTTTATTTGTTGTTGTGATTTTAGCTGTCTCTTAAATGTGCCGTGTGAAATATTTGCTTTTAAATGAAAATATTATAATGAACAGGATACAATTCTGCCAAGCAAACCATTCTGCTCTGAGATTTTAGTTTTTTTTGAGATATTCTTCAGCTTTTCCCATAACCTCCGTGAAAGCCGGTGAATTACGCTGGAGCACCACAAAAGCAGAGTGAGGAGCACCAGTTTTATTAGGTTAGCAAAAAAGGACCCAGGGAAGAGATGAACAATTCTAGGGGAAGCACCGTTTCCCTTTGTTGGTCAAAACTGTAGCTCTTGGTAGGCTATCTACCCCTAGAAGTACACACAATTCAGAGGATGACCCTATCAAAAATATTTGCAGCAATTGAAGGTTTACATTTCTTTTTATGCAGACGTGGGTGAAAAGACCGCCAGCAAGGCAGGAGTTAATTGAAGCATTCCCCTTTTGAGCACTTCAGCGTGGGGGCGTGGGGGCTGGGAGTGGTGGGGAGGAGGGACCTAGGCTGCGAGTGCAGAGTTAATCAGGGAGCAAATCCAAAGCCAGGCATGGATAGGCCTCACTAATGAGCCTCAAGTACCCTGCAGTGGTTTTCAAACTTAACTGGCTTCAAACGATGCCACCCCGTGACAGAATGCAGCTAGCCATAAGAGGAGGGTGATTAGAATAAATGACTGGAGTAATTAACTCTGATGTGAAACCACCTGATTGGAAAAGAGAAGCCAAGAGCTATTTAGCTGATGGTCCTCCAGTAGAACAGGGCAGCGTTCCCTTTCTCTTGTGTGGGTGTTCAGTACGGACTCAACTCTTTCAAGTAGGTATTTGGTGGCACTAATGAAAAGCAGCTTTCATTCAAGGGCCTTCCCATTCATTTTGAAAGGTGGAGAAAATAAAAGCTTCAAAGTAGAACTAATTTACTTTACTCCCCTACCTCTTAGTGAATTTTGCATTTGTGAAGTCTGCACCAGTAATTATGCTAACAATTTCCTTCCAAATAATGTCATCAAGCACCGACTTTTTACTTACGAAATGGCCAGAGAGAATTGGGCAATTTTTTTCCCCTTTTCATTTCTTGAAAAAAAATTTTTTTTAACATAGAAAACGTAAACTAGTAATAACGAACTGTTGATCATTTGTGTCAGTACTTCCTTTGGGATCATTCTTCCTATGGCCAGGGACTCCTGAGAAAGGCAAAAGGGCATAAAGTGCTAATGGGATGCGTGTGCTTTTGGAAGAGAAAACAAAGGAAGGAAAATGTTGTGCGAAGGAAAGCAAGCACATATTTTGGCCCAAAGACAGCTTTCTAGTGCAAATGGGAGCCAGAGAAGCCACCCCACTCTCTCCCTGTTTTATTTTCCAAAGAGGGAATTACAAAGACTGGGGGCATTACTACCTGCTGTTTTACAAGTAATCATCAATTCACTGGGCCAATGTTGTTCTGTACCTGCTGAGTTAATGTTCCTCAAAGCTCTCCCCACCCCTCAGAAACAGGTTCCTGAGCTGCTCCATAACAACTACAGTGTAAGTAGCACATGGGACTTAGCAAATGTTTATGCCTAAACTCGGATTTATTTGACAGCTTTACACCTTTGGGCATGATATAATTAAATGTTTTGACAGCTAAACAAAAACTGTATAAATTTAAAAGCTATTAGGAGCTCAGCATCTAGAATCAAAACGCAGCCGTTTGCTTATACTGTAAGCCACTTTTGACTTTGTGTTCCCATCAACAGCACATGGAGCAAGGGTGGATGCCTATCTGATTTTTCGTGTGTGTGGCTAATTCGCCCATACTCTTCGCTAAAAAAATTCTCCCTATAAATACTAATAATGCCTGGCATAGAAACAATGGGAGCATGAGCATGTCTGAGGTTATCACCATGACCCCAAACTATCTTTGCATATCTTCTAGACCTTGAGAAACAATGGTAGTAAAGAGACCCCGACTACGACAGTACATTTCTTGAAGAGGACACCATGTGTTCTTTAAAAGGATTTGAGGCAGCACATGGAGAGTGGCCCTTCCGGTCAGCCACTAATGGCTGGGGATGTTCATCATTCCGCAAAGGTGCCAGGTTCCAGATTTTCACAGCACTCCACCTCTGTGGTCCTCGGAGATCTCAGGAACCACAAACCCCACAGGCCCTTCTTTATCGGAACAAAAGCTCAGACTGCAGTCCTACTCAAGCACATAGATACAAACCTCAGATACAGCAAAAATGTCAAGCAAACACTAGCCGCTCTCTCTTGTCTCTGCCCAGGGAAAGGCTGATCTAGCTCCACAATATGGCAGCATGTAATCATTCCGGATAGCAGGCTCGTAATCGTCTAACCAAAAAGCTAAAGTTAAACAACATGTAAGTAAGAACCATTACTGAAGCACTTAGACTCTTAATCAAATATATAAAAACATTTAAAATTCACTTTTCATTCTGTAACGAACTTCGATGATGCTATAACCCCACTAAAGGTAACAACGAGCAGCTGTTTATTTTAAAAAAAATAGACAAAACACCAGATCACGGGGAATGTTTGGAAGGCCTCGTGTGATGTTTATATTTCACTTTATCATTCCCTTTGGAAAAGACAGCCCTAAAAGATGAAAATACTGAGAACCAAGACCTGTTTAACTTACACACGCTGATGTCAAGTAATTTTAAAAACATATTCTAAAAAGAGCTTCTTATGTACACATTTGAAGACATGACTACATTATCTAATTGCCCTCTTCCTCTCACTCCTGTTAACCGGATGAATGTCTTTGTGTACATGTTTGGATCCACTGAGCCTGAAACAAGATGAGATATTTAACAGTACTCAAATATATCATTGTGTAGAGACCATGGGATTAAGGGACTGGGATGAGAAAATGATAGCTCCAATCCACTCCCCCCCCCACTCTTGTTTGGGGTGGGTGGGGTGGGGAAGGATTAGCTGCTTGAATACTTAGCGGATACAGCATTTTATATGTAAAATACATAGTGATACTTTTATTTTGCATTGACTGCCTTCATGGTTCTGAGTTTAAATACCACATGTTATAGATGCTCTCTTAACAAACACGCTTCCTTGCCATTGTTTTGTATCTCTCCTCTCCATAAGTGTTTTTGAAAAAAGAAAAGCATTATCAAACTGCATTCAACAAAGGTAATCTGTAAAGGCTTTCTGATTCGTGACAAAAATCAATGGCACTGACCTGACATCATGTTTGTTTAAAAAGCAAAGGAACTGGAATTTGGCCCTTGGCACCTTCTTGAAGGTAAAAGTACTATGTTCGAAATATTCAGAAACTGCTTTGGCAAATCTATGAATTCAGGGAACTTTGGTCGACATTTATTTACATATAAAAACATCAACCTATTAAATTATTTTTCTAAACTAAAGCCTTTATTGGTTGTAAGACACACCACTATTTTATATATTGCTAAGAAACAAAAAGGAACCCAGGTGAGCAGCTAATCACAAGGCCAGCAGCTCACATTCACTAGTTGCCCAGTGGTTCACACTCACCAGTTGCCCAGCGGTTCACACTCACTAGTTGCCCAGCGGTTCACACTCACTAGTTGCCCAGCAGTTCACACTCACTAGTTGCCTGTAGAACATCCTTTTCAGTTCGCAGCTCATGTCAAAGAAAAGGCAATGCAGGCTACACACCCCGGAAACTCGGGAAGGTTGTCATTAAGAACATTACATCCCACGCTAGTCCCCTACAACTGAATGGCTGATCACATCAGATTACATCATGGGATGGCTGCGTCTTACATAACTGTCAAATCACTAAGCGTGATGTCACCATCAAGTTGATATGTATATGGGGGGAGGGGAACAATTCAATCCATGACAGTATTATACATCTGCAGAAAACAAAATATAAATGAAATAACTTTGCTATTAAAACATTTGCATATTCAGAGTACAAGTCTTTGGAATTACTTTCTGACACAAAGATACTGATGTTTGTGTTTTTCCATAATAATGTTTTCCATTGTAAGATGCCATTTATGGTATCTTAATTCCAGTGATTTAAATATGAAAAATAAAATGAATGCTTAGAACTGATGAAGCACAGTATAAGGGTATCTGGTGTAAAGCTATTCTTTGCTAACCAGTCAACCCTCAACATAACCATTACCAACATAACCATTACTCAATACACAATCCTCAATATCTTCTTTCCAGCCTACAGTTTATGCGTCAATGTGTTTTGCCTTCTCACTATATATATTTTTGTTCTCCTTGACTTCTCTCATCTTTGACAGCCTTACACTTGCTGCGCCTTAGAGGTATCTGTAGGACTGTACTACAGCTAGCCTCTCTGGTTATCTATGAACTTCTATCCACTATGGCAAGTCTAACATAAAAGTAACCCAGTCTATAAAATATGATTCTACCTATCTGCCTCTTTCTTCCTTACACTCAAAGAGAGGAGTCACTGCTTTTTGTCTTGGGATCACATGCCTAAGATAGTTACTGGCACGTAGTTGTTAACCAAAAGGCTGGCAGTTCCACTCCTACGCATAAACCTAAGAGGGGTAGAAAAAAAACAACAGAAAAAGACAAATCCACTGCCATCAAGTGGATTCTGACTCACAGTGACCCTATTGGACAGAGTAGAATTGGCCCTGTGGGTTTCCAAGACTTTAAATCTTTACAGGAAGAGAAAGTCACTTTTTTCGCCTTAGGAGTGGCTGCTGGTTTTCAACTTCTGACCTTGATGTTAGTAGCCCAACGCATAACCTACCATGCCATCAGAGCTCCTGTATATACCTCAAGGGACTTAAAAGCAGCAAGACAAATAGACATTGCAGCACTATTCACAATAACAAAAAGGCAGAAATCACCTGAGTACAGGTCGGCTCACTAATGGATCAACATATAGTGCGATACTGCTCAGTCATCAAAAGAAAGGAGGGCTGAAACACCAACTCCCAATCATTTAGAATCAAAACTTCAGAATCCCTTTTCTTTTTTTAATAATCATTTTATTGGGGGCTCATACAACTCATCACAATCCATACATCCATCCATTGTGCAAGCATATTTGTACATTTGTTGTCATCATCATTCTCAAAACATTTGCTTTCTATTTGAGCCCCAGGTATCAGCTCATTTCCCCCCCTCCTTCCCCATTCACCCCTCCCTCATGAACCCTTTATAATGTATAAATTATTATTATTTTTGTCATATCTTACACTGTCCAACGTCTCTCCCCCTCCCCACCTTCTGCTGTCCATCCCCCAGGGAAGAGGTTATATGTAGATCCTTGTAATTGGTTTCCCCTTTCCACACCACCCTCCAGAATCCCTTTTCTTTTCCAGTGTAAAATCCAACAAATTTGGCTAGATCAGAGCATGTACACTGGTACAAATTAGAGCTCTTGACACACAGAATCCAAGACAGATAAACCCTTGAGGAACAGTAATGGGAGTAGTGATACTGTGAGGATATGAGGAAGGTGGGGGGAAAAGGGGGAGAAAGGGAGAAGCAATCACAATGGTTGATGTATAATCACCCCCCCAAGGGGGTTAAAAAGAAACATGGGTGAAGGTAGACAGCAGAGGTGTAAGATATGAAAATAATAATAATTTATAACTTATCAAGGGGTCACAAAAGTGGGAGGGTGAGGAGAGAGGGGAAAAAGAGCTGATACCAAGGACTCAAGCAGAAAGAAAATGTTTTGAAAATGATGACAAATGTGTTTGATACAATTGATGTATGGGCTGCTATAAGAGCTGTAATATACTATAATTATATAATAATGTAATTATATTATATTACCTATACTATATATAATTAATATAAACCAATAAAATGATTTATATTAAAAAAAGAGATGTTATGAAGCAGATTCACCCCATGCAAAAAAAAAAAAATCCTACAAATTCTAC
>NW_022109768.1:7218314-7249607 GCF_000313985.2 Echinops telfairi | reverse complement strand
AAAGAAAATCCCAACTGTTTACCATTGCAGTCAAGTTTCTCCAAATATCTGACTTCAAACTATTTTTATGGTCTTAAAAATCTCAGTATTTTTATGGTCTAGAAAAATTGGATAGCTTTTATTGAAATAACATATTATCTTTCTCTCTTCTGTTATTTTTGTTCATGTTCTTTCGTCTGCTGGCATTCAAAGAAAATAATGTTTGAGTGTACATTTGCTGAAGGTGAACTCTGTGTACGGCGCATGTGCTTCTCCGAGTGGATGGGGAACAGGGAAGGAAAACTGTATCCACTTATTCATACCCCGTTATTGGTCTCAGCCTCATGAGGGAACGAACGCCCTCAACTTCCTCTTCTTTCACTGTTTCCCGTATTTAACACACTCACACAGATCCACTTGTCAACTGAAGTCTTCAAGTAGAAGCAAGATAATCACCCCTGAGGGAAATGTACAGGGGCTTACTGCATTTCATGGACAGCAGGGCAAAATAACTGCAGTCCTCCAGGTTCTTCCAAACTAATGATCCTATTAGGATAATAGTGGCCCTGAGGTATGAAAGAGGTTACAATATCAAAGAACGATAACAGCATTATCATTATGCTATTCTTAACATAGCAGGAAATATGGGACATGTGATTTACCTGCCAGTTGATCATAAAACTACAGATTGTTTCCTACATAAAGCTATAGTAGTATGACTTTATTCTTACTAAATACGTGTATATTTGTGTATGACCTAGAAATGTTGCTTACACAATGGTTCTAAACTATTCAGGAAATTCTGTTTGGAAAGATGAAATTGAGAATGCATTTTGAAGCACAGAGCACATATGAGATTGTGGAATATTTGAACATTTTTTCAGTTGGATGGCATAGCTTTAAAGAAGCAATACAATGAGTCATTTTGCTCACCTCCTAAGAAAGCAAGTAAGAAATATTTAAGCAACATAAAAATGCATTTAAAAAAGCAGTGATTCGCAGCAGGAAAGAAATCAGTTTGTCCAATGTTTGGCTAGATATTCAGGAGGCTAGAAATTTAACCACTGGAATCTTGAGGATTTATATTGTTAGTCTTTTGGAAGGATTGGCTTTGCTTTTCTTCAACTATCCTGTAGGTCAGGGTTTGGCAAATTTTTTCTAGAAAGGGTCAGACAGTAATGATTTTTTTTAAGGTGTGGTACTGCAGCAACTAACTAATTAAACTGCTGTTATAGTTCAAATGCAGCCGTAGACAACATAAGTGGGCTTCAAAAAGTTCAAGGAAAAACGGAATTAAAAAATAGTGGAATTTGACAGCAGACACCGGGGCTCAAAGAGGATGTCCATCGTAGCCCTGAAGGAGAAATGACTCGTGGAGGTCAAGATCTGGACAAGCCCAGCTGGCTGCTGAGGTGTGACTGCACCATGACGGGCTTTGCTGGAGCCTCTCAGAGAGGTTCCACACACGATTGCAAGAACGTCAACGGGAAGAGGGGGAGCGCTGCTGGAGTCTCCATGGTGTTGGTGGCCTGGTGGTTTTCAGCTACTGCCTTTCCTCCAAGCAGCTCAAATATGAGCCCTTACGGAAGTACCCCTGAGGAAGCTGGGGAGATGGTGCCCCAGGCTTCCCTGACCTGACCCATTGCCCTTTCACCTCTCTTGAAGCCCAACCTGAGAACATGTGCCCAATAAAAGATGACAGGTTAAAAAAAAGAATGTTTCCAGGAATATTTGAAGCCTTTTGTACAGAAGCACATGAGCATGGTGATTGTATCCCAAAAACAGTTCACTTAAAAACAGGCAGTAACACCGAATCCCCCCCATGGGCCACAGTTGGCTGGCTCTTGGCTTTAGACACACAAAAACCACCTTTAAATAGTCATCGAATTCCAATCACTTCTCTGCTGAAAGAGGCTGACTGGAAGAGCCTACGTCACGAAGAACTCAGGGCCAACAGATGACGGCCTCCTGAGATCTGGCTTCTACATGGTCCCTGCTGGCATTTTCTTCTTCCTTCATTTAGCTGGAGAATGCTTCTCTGGCATCAAGAAGGTCTCCAAAGAGTTCCAATCTGCAGGGGAGCAGCTTTTCCCTCAAGGGACCCAGAAACCCAGTCTAGGATCATCCCTGATGAGTTAGGCTCTCTTTTAAGACTCAAAAGTTACTTATTTTCACTAACTTTCAATTCCCTTAAAATGGGACCTATAATTAAATCAGGAGACTAAACTAGGATAATAAATAAAAGAATCACTAATATACTCTCAGGCACAGGGTAGAAGCTTAATAAACACCAGTCCCCTTCCAGTCAATTAACTATACTGTGTACTGTCTTTCCAGCTCCCACCCAGAATTGAACATGTCTACAATGTAGTTGTGATTCTTCTCTTCCCCCATCCCTCCTAACCACCAAAGAATGTTTCTTTCTCTGTATAAACTTATTCTTGACTTCTTATAATAGTATTCTCACACATCAATATCCTTTTGTGTCTGGCTTACTTCACTCAGCATTCATCATGTGCTGAGATGTTCTGCAGGCTCATCGTTATTCTTTATCACTGCAGAGTATTCCATTGTATGTATGTACTATGATTGATTTATTGATTTGTTCATGGATGGACATTTCTGTTACTGTGAATAATACTGTAATGTACATGGTGTGCACATTCCTATTCATGTCACAGCTCTTATTTCTCTAGGATATATATCTAATGCTGAGGAATGGGAATGCTGACTCATTAAGATGTTTATATTTCTCCCTTCTTAAGGGAGTATTGTACCATTTTCCATAGTGGTTGTACCATTTTAGTCCCACCAGAAGTGTGTAAGAGTTCCAGCCTCCCCATAACCGTACCAGCATTTGTTGTTTTCTCATTTTTTGATCACTGCCATTACTGCAGCAATGAGGAGGTATCTCATTTATAGTTTTGATTTGCATCTCTAATTGCTATTACTGTGGACATCTCTCCATGTGTTTGCTAGCTACCTGAATGTCTTCTCTGGTGACATGTCTGTTCATGTCCTTTGCCCATTTCAAAATTGGACAGTTTGTCCATTGTTTGCTGTTGACGTGTTGGCATTTCACATACACTTTTGAGATCAGACCTTTGTCAGATGGGTAACTGCCAAAAAACATTTTTCTAGTCTATAGATTCTCTTTTTATAGTTTTGATGAAGTCTTCTGATGAGGAATTAGTTTTGAGGAGTTTCCAGTTATCTACTTTACCTTTTGCTGTTGAAGCATTCTTAGTTATGTATGAGATTCTATTTATGCCATAAATTGGGGCCTCCAGCTTTGACCCTATTTTTCTCCCATGAATTTTACAGCTTTAGATTTAGGATTGAGGTCTTAGATCCACTTTGAGTTAGATTAAGAGGCTGGAGGTCTGAATTCAAGGTGCTGGGTCTGAGAGAAGGCTGTCTCTTTCTTGGCTCTGCAGAAAGATCCTCATCTTTTCTGAGCCTCTGGTCCTGGGCAATCTTCGTGTGGTTTGGTCTGTCTTTTCCCTATCTCTGTTTCTTCTCTTGCTTGCTCAATCTCTTTTATATCTCAAAAAATGCCATTTAATAAAAATTCTAAGTTAATCCTGGCCTCAACAACATAAGAAAGATGACCCATTTCCATACTGGATTATAACCACAGGCACAGAAGTTAGAGGGGACAGAATTCAATCCATACTTGATGCTTTATAAACTATAAAGCATTAACAGTATGTGATTAGAGAGAAAGGGCAAAGGACTTGGATACTGAAAATAAGATTTTGAATTTTTGCTATTTATTAGATGTTTGACTTGTCTATCAACCTTTCTGAATTTTTAGAAAGATTGGAATCCCTTTTCTACAACAAAGACATTATCAGTCTCAAATGACTAGCATATGAAACCAATTCACAAAATGCTAAATGCTATACAAATATAAAGTTATCTTTATTATGTTTTCTTGGGTCATGATTTCTAAATCATCATACTTGAAATACTACTTATGATTAATAATATAATTTGACTAAAATTTTGTTTGAGAACTGTAGCCTTTTAGTCATTAAAGCTGCTGTTGAATGTCACTCCAGACTTTCAAGCAAAAACAATGCTAGGTTTAGTAAAAATGCTTTCAACACTTCAGTGTGAAGCATTTGTCACACTGAAGTCCAACAATATAAAAATGACAGAACAACTATATTAGCTCATGCAATGTTTTGCATATGGAATCAGGATCCATGATTAACCATGTAGGGTAACACTCATAAACCATACAGTATGCAGTAAACATGTCTACCCAAGTAAAGCCAAGAACCTCAGGACAACACCACAGCTGAAGCAAAGAAAGGTGAAAGGCTTAATTAAACATCTTTAGAAACCAAAGACTGTTTTAGTTTTAGAAGCAGGAAAGGAGAAAATCTGTATTCTTTAACTAAACAGACAGTACTAAGGTTCCTGTAAGACCACCAGTTTTCCACAAGACATATATCCATTTAGGAGATGTTAGGTCAGTTTTTATTAAACAATATAAATATGAGTAGCTGATTGAACTGTAAACCAATTTCCCATTTATAAAAGGTTGGCTATAAAAAGATGAAGAAGTCTGCATTCATAAACATTACCAGCTTTGGAATCAACTCTCAGGCAAGGGGCTTGGTTGGTGGGTTTGGGCTATCCTTGTACCATCTACCTATAAGCATACCAGGTAAAACCGGTTTTGTTTTTTTAAAAACAGCTTTATTAGCACTTTCTCATGTCATACAATTCAATAACTCAATCATATCAAGAAGAGTTGTACAACTGTCATCATATTCAATTCTAGAAATTTTCTTCTTTCTTGTAGTCAGTTATTCATGTAATTTTTTCTGTTTGTTGCAAAAATATACACAGTAGAACATGCTCCAATTCTACAACTTTTACTTGTATAATTCAGTATCAATGATTATACTCACTGTACTATACAGCCAATATTGATATTCCAAACTACTCTACTACCATTAACATAAACTCAATGTCCCCTACACATCAACTCTTTACTTTTCACCTACAGTAACCATTGTTCACAGTTGGTTTCCTTCTTTTTGGTAGTTTTTTTGATATAATATTCACATATTATATACTTCCATGGCGAAATCTCTTTTAAAAGGTGTTATATAATCACAGTCAGTTCTAGTGCTCCGTCTCCCCACTCCTGCATTCACTGTTCGCTCTCCAAATCACCTCACACTCCCTATCTCCCATGACCCACACCCACATCACCTATAAACCATTGCATCTGTTATTTTCTCTGTGCATTCACTCCTTCTGTGCTTCACAAACTGGGAAACCACCACACCCACCAAAAAAAAACAACCAACAAAAAACAAAACCAAAATAAAATGGTAAGGATAAAATAATAATATAAAGATAAAAGCACAAATAATGAATATGAAAGAAAAGACCACCATCAATATTTTTAAAGGCAGGGAAGACATTTTTGTCATAGAACAAGCAAGAAATACTTGAGCTTAGAACAAATTCAGGTTGGGTCAAGAAGGAGGTTAACTGACCGAGTATCATGTTCAATCCAGCACAATCAAGTTTACAATGATCTCTGACAGTAAAGCTGTTCGGGACCCTGGCCTGTGGCTAGAGAGGATCTACCATGGGCTTAATCTGACTAGATACTCTGCAGATGGGTTTAATACCTGTTTTGGGTTACTTTATAATCATGAGACTTAAACGTTTCTAAGCTCACATCTTGATAAAACTCCCATATCTTGCATCCTTCTCCAGAACACACAAAACCATGCCAATCATTAGAAGCAAGAACTTTTATTACCAGCATGCTCACACTCTGCTTACGTACAGGTGATTACCAGGTGGACTTCCTGGTCCGTTTAGTTTTTATACCCCAGTGAACACTGATCATCTCAGCAAAGCAGGGGACAGGATGGCTTTTTCTCCTCTCATGTACTGCCCTCTGCTTGACTGGAGGGCAATCACTTAAAGGCTCACAATAGTAACTGCTGGTTTTCATAAACTGGTCTTAGTCTTTCACAGCCTCTATTTCTTCTGTGCCTGAGTAAATCATTATGTTTCCAGATGAACATAAAAAGCACTTTTATTGATGGCTTTTATTATTTTTTAAAGTGCTATAATTTCAAAGATCTTAATTGTCTATAGGATGTAAATGGATGTAAACTCCCCAGAACAATTTTCTAAAAAGGAAGCCTAGATGAAAACAGCTTCAAGATGTGGAATGCTATGAAATATCAGGGGCAGACAAGGCAACTTATGTGCGACCATCAGAGACAAGGAGTGATTGTGAGACAAGGTGTGGGGTAGCCTTACAGACAGGGAGGGAAGAGCCAAAAGCAGATCCGTGAAGCGGTTGCTTCTACTCCTAATCCAAAGGTAGATTTAAAATATATGACACGTGTAAAAAACTTGCCACACCAGAGATGAAAGCCACAGTTCAAATAGAATCTCTTTAAACAGAATGACAACAGTGTGGTTGGTACACTGATATGTACCTTAAGAACCACTGAGAAAATAATTTTTAAAAACAGGCTAGATTCAGACTATAAATTCATTAAAATAATTTGTCAGACATCTTTGTTATTAAGTATGTACTACCAATCTTTATATATTGTTATTAACTTATATTTAGTAAAATCCACTAATAACAAGTTTGCTCAGCATACAGACTGATAAGTGTGGTGAAGGGATACAACCGTTAGGTATACCTTTTCTGATTTTTAACCACATTATTCAAACTTTAGCCTATGGGGACAATATAGTGTTCTGGAATTTCCATTATTTGTAATGTTACTCATAATTTGAATTTACATACTCAAGTCAAATGCCTTTGACATAGTTACTAAAAGACAGGAAAGTACCTTTCTGGTACTCTGCTTTCAGTCCATTTTCTCATTGACATCTGCAATGGATCCCCCGTTTCACACCCTCTTCTCAAGCTGGTATGACTTTCTGGCTGCAGCTGTTTTTGAATGATCTTCAACATACTTTTACCTGCATGTGATATTAGTGATACTGTTTGATAATGTCTGCAATCAGTTGCATCACCTGTTTTTAGATGGGTTCAAGTAGATGTCTCTGTTGGTTGAACAGGTAGCTTTCTTGGCATAAATGAATGCTTTCAACATCACATCTATTTGTTGAAAAATTTAAATCCATATTTTTCAACTTCTTGTTTAGTTCTTGATTTGGACAATGTCTTCAGTATAATTTGGACTTCTTCCAAAACCACTGGTTCTTCATCATATACTACCTCCTAAAATGAATGAGCGTCAAACAATTCTATTTGGTGCAGTGACTATGTGTTCCTTCACTCTTCTTTAAATTCCTCCTGTGTTGTTCAATATTATTCCCATCAAATCCTTCATTATCATGACTCAAATGTTTTCCTCAGTTCTTTGAGCCTGAGAAATGTTCTATTCTTTGGGTTTTTCAACTCCAGGTCTTTGAACATTTCCTTATAACATTTTGCACTTTGTTTTCTTGCATTAACCTTTGAAATTTTCTCCTCAGCTCTTTTATATCATCATTTCTCCCATTGGTTTCAGGGACTCTAGTTCAAGAGTAAATTTCCAAGTCTCTTCTGACATCCATTTCAATCTTTCCTGTGTTGTAAATAACTTTTCCTTCTCGTCACCTATCACACTCTCGATGCCATCACACAACTCATCCTGTCTGCAATCATGAGTGTTCAATGCACACATCTATGCTTGAGATTCTCTACTCAAGGTCAAACTTTGGTTCCCGTGGACTTGTTTTAACTATCACTACTACTTAATACCTTAGAGTTTTCATCACTCTAAAAAAATGCCCCCATAACCATTAGAAATCAACTCCCTCAATTTCTTATATTCCTATCTCCTGGCAATCATGAGTTTAGTTTGTGTCTGCTTGGCTATTTCATATAAATTGAGTCATGCATTACATACAATATATAGAATTTGCATCTGAATTAGTATAGTATTTTCACAGTTCATGCATATATTATAGTAGGTCTCAGTATATCATTCTGTTTTACAGCTAAATAATATTTACACTGGACTACTAACCTAAGGGTTAGTAGTTTAAACCTACCTAGAGTGTAGTTCCTGATCCATAATTTGTTTTGATCAACACAGTCAAATGTCTGCATAATTACTAAAACACAGGGAAATGACTGGAGATATGCTTCCATAAAGTTTACAGCCAAGAAAACAGTTCTATTGACTCTAATGGGTCATCATATAGAGTTGCCATGCATTGGAATCAACGTAATGGCCGAAAGTTTTTGGTTTGGATACAGCGTATTTTGTTTACCCATTCATTGGCGGATGGTCATTTTCATTGTTTCCACTTTTTGATCATTATGGATAATTCTGCTGTGACAATTTGTGTACACACTTTTGTGCCAACATAAGTTTTCTGTTCTGTTGAGTGTGTATCCAATAGTAGAACTGCTGGGCCACATAATACTATTGCTAATTCTGTTGAATGTTTTGGAGAAACTGATAAAACACAGTTTTGCAAAGAGGTTACTCCCACCCAACAATGTCTGAGGGTTGTGATTTCTCTCGCTCCTTACAAACACCTGTCTGTATCCTTTGGCTGATAGCCATTCTAGACTATAAAAGGTATCTCCTTGTTCTCTTGCTGACGTTTAATTATGACTAACAATGCTGACATACTTTCATGTCCATCTGTACATCTTCTTTGGAGAAATGCCTATGTATATCCCACGCTGAGCTTTTAAAATTTAATTTTACAGAAGTAACAAAATAACCTAAGAGCCCTAATTGAACCTCCCCCAGGTTTGTGCATATTTATGTCTGTTTTTAGATTTATTTTAAAAAGAAAACTTTACTTCATAATTCGTATTCCTTATTGGGTTATTATAAGAACATCTTCAAAATATATTATTTACTATTATCAGCAAGAATGATAAGAAGACCAGAGAAGAATCAATTATGGTGTTGGTGGAGAACATTAACTTTTGTCATGGACTGCCAGAGAGAGACCCAGTCTCGTTGGAAAAAGGACAGACAGCTCCCTAGAAGTGAAGATGGTGAGAATTCCTCTCACAATTTTAGACGCATTACCAGGAGAGATCATTCCCTGGATAAAAACATCATGCTTGCAAAGTAGAGGATCAGTAAACAAGAGGAAACGCACTGACACAGCAGTTAAAACAAAAGGTCTCAAATATATTGCGGACAACACAGCATGGGGCAGTGTTACGTTCGGCTGTACATGGGGTCACTATATATTGGAATTGATGTGACAGGGCCTAACAAAAACAGTGTCATCACAAGGAAAAACAATTTACGTGTTTCTGGTCCATTTCCTATAGGTAACTATTAAAACTTCTTTTGGAGGGCATTTCTTTGTCAGGATGACAAACTATTAAATGCTCTGCTACTAACCAAAAGGTTGGCTCTTTGCACCCACCTCTCGGTGACTTGGAAAAAAGTCTGGACAACCTGCTTCCGAAAGATCACTGCTTTGAAAACCCAGTTGAGCACAGTCCTACCCTGAAACACATGGAGTCACATTGAGTGGAACTGACTTCACAGTATCTAGTTTTTGCCTCTCTGTTTATTTGTCAGAGAAGTCTCGATGGCTGAGTAGGTTATACATTGAGCTGCTAATCACAAGGTCAGCAGTTCAACTCTGCTGGTGGTGCTGCAGGAGAAAAGTGGGGCTTTCTGCTCCGGTGAAGACAGACAGCCTTGGGGACCTCAGACACGAGCAACGCTGGAGGGCTGCTCTGAGTTGGAGCTGACCCAGGGGTAGTTGGGTTTGGTTGCTGGTTTGGGTAGTTTGTCAATAGTATAGTTAGGTGACCAGACGTCCCGCTTTTGGCGGGACAGTCCTGATTTTTAACAATTTGTCCCACATCCCGCGGTGTTTTAAAAAAGTCCCAATTTTTGGAAAGAATGCACAAGCAAGGGAACGGCGGGAGAACGGGAAGGGAATATACGGTTTTCGGCTGCCATGTGGCTATTTCGCCAGGATATGAGTTTTAATAATAACAAATAATTGTTGAGAACTGATTATCGAGAACTGCTTATCAAAGTTCGCATTGCTGATCAGCTGTTAGAATTCGACCACCATTGTTTGGACTTAATGAACAACGGCATTTTTTGGCATTGGCAACGAGGAAAACATTTTGTAACTGTCTCTCAGACATCATACTGCCTGCTAGTGCTAGTTAAACAAGTAATGTCAACAAATCAGCTATTCAGATAATTTAGGTAAGTAAGTTATTTATTTCATAAATACATAAATTTTCTTGAATTTAGCAGACAGTACTGGAATGATGTGCAAAAATCATTCGATATTACTCAAAATTTCCCATATAGTAATATCTCCGAAAATGATCTTTTTATCTTTTTAATGAGGTATCATTATTAAAAAAATATATTGACAAGGAAAAGGTTAAATCTTGGGCATCAACAAAAATCACAATAGAGAACAAAATGGTTAGAAATATTTCATCATTTTGAAACAAACCATGTTCCTACAATAATGCACTAAAAATTGTGGAATACGCGCTGTCCTTGCCAGGAACTAATGCTGTGACTGAACGTGTTTTTTCCTACAGTAAATAAAGCGGGGACATCAGAAAATTCACAATTAAGCGTTGAGACTTTGAAAGCCATTTTATGTGTGAAATATAATTTAAAAAATTCTTGTGAAAAATTTCATGACCTTTTAAACAATGACAGCAATCTACTAAAAAAATTCACTCAAATGAGAAATATGCCAAAGAAAAAAACAATACTATACATAATTTTTAATGTATTATATTTGTAAATTGTACTTATGTTGAAATTAAAAATATGATATTACAATACTATTTTTTCGTTCGATGAAAATTTTTGTTGCTCCATATAGACCAAATTTTTAATCAAGAACGCCCCCCGCCCACCCCATCAATAGTGTCCCGCTTTATCAATGTTAAAATCTGGTCACCTTATATTACAGTGCCTTCTGTTTTGTAATGAGGCTAAAAGCTATGCCAATATTTCCAATGTCAGCAAGATCACTCATGGTAGACCGGTATCAGTGGGGTTGTCAGACTAAGGCCTAGTGGTCTACTGCAGAAAACTAGTCAATCAAAAAAACCCTGGGGATCACAAAGGAATACTGTGTTACATAATGATGGAAGGCAAGCCTCTACAGTTAGAAGAAACTCAAAATACACATCACCAGGGATAAAACATCTGTAATAAAAGACTCAAAATTATGAGGGCGTATACCCCCCCCTTACCCCACCAAATGGGAAAAACTCCTCTGGGCAGAGCTTTCATAGTAGGCATTTTTCATGCTAGGGGGGCATCAAGCAACCTGTTCTGAGTTAGTGCACCCAATGGCGTCACCTGGGAAGGTTCTCTCTGGTCACGGTGAATTTTTTTGTGAAAGTTTTGCTCAAACCTGTTTTTTGTGATGGCCAATTTAAGAGAACAGCATGTGGCTGTGAAATTTTGCTTCCTGTTTGGGAAAAATGCCACAGAAACTGTTGTGATGTTGAACACAGCTTGCAAGGACAGCGCTATGGGAAAAAGTCAAGTGTACAAGTAGTTTTTCTCATTTCAAAAAAGGTGAAATATCGACTGATGACAAACCTCGTTTTGGATGTTTGTCAATTTTCCAAAGGTACAAAAATGTCAATTCATAGTGCATTTGGAATTCATTCCACCAGGTCAGACTGTTAATCAAGCTTTCTGTTTAGAGGTTCTGAAAAGATAGCTTCACTGTGTGACAAAAAGGCCTGATTTGTGTCAGGCTAGACCAGAGCACGTACACTGGTACAGATAAGAGCTCTTAACACATGGAATCCAGGACAGATAAACCCTTTAGGAACAATAATGGGAGTAGTGGTACCATGAGTGTTGGGGGAGGTGGGGAAAAAAAGAGGGAACCGATCGCAATGATCAACGTATAACCCCCTCCCTTCTCCACCCATGGTGACAACAACAGAAAAATGGGTGATAGACAACAGATTGTGTAAGATATGAAAATAATAATAATTGATCAAGGGCTCATGAGGGTGGGAGGCAGGAAAACAAAGAGGAGCTGATCCCAAGCGCTCCAGTAGAAAGAAAATGTTTTGAAAAGGATGATGGCAACATATGTACAAATGTGCTTGACACAATCAATGTATGGATTGTTATAAGAGCTGTAAGAACCCCTAATAAAATGATTTTTTTTTTAAAAACAAGGCCTGATTTGTGGCAGACACAGGACTGACTGGTTTTCCATGATGACAATGCACCTGCTCACGCAGCCATCTTGGTGTGCCAGTTTTTGGCAAAAAACCAGCATGCCTCTCTTGCCCCACGCACCTTACTCATCTACCTCACTCTGTGGGAGGCCTTTTTGTTTCCACGCTTGCAGAGGGACATGAAAGGACAGCAATTTGACAATGTAGAAGAGGTGAAGAAAAAAACGAGGGAGGTGCTGTCAGTTATCCAAACAGATGAGCTAGAAAAATGCTTCCAAAAATGGAATCACAGATTTGACAAAATGTATTATATGTAATGGTGAGTACTTTGAAGGTGGTAAGTTGTTAAAGAATTTAAATACATAGCTTAAAAGAAGGGAGATTCTGGGGTTTTTTTGGTACCCTCTAGTACAATGATCACGAAGACAGAGCGCACTGGGGAAACATTTCATTCTGTTGCGCATAAGGTTGGAAAGAGTTGGAGAAGATTTGATGGCAGCTAAGCACAATCATTTATGTAAGTCTGCCAGAAAGACGTTTACTTGCATTTCATTGTCTGTGTGGATCTAAGGATTCATTTTAAATCTGGAAACTCCAGAACTCTCAATTGCACTCATGCAGAGCCTGTACGTACACCAAGAGGATGCGGTTCTAGGGAGGACCAAGTCAGAACGGGTTGCGGTGGGAAAAGGTGTGTCTCCGGGTGCACATTTCATCATCCTTGTCCAACCTGTGTGCTGAGTAAAGAGCCTGAGAAGCTGGACTGTACAAAGTAGAGAACGGCCTCAGGCTTAGACGAAGGCTAATAACTCGCTCTATGCAAACGACGTGGCCTTGCTTATTGAAAGTGAGAAGGGTGTGAAACACTTATTGATAAAGATCAAAGACTGCAGCCTTTGGCTGGATTACACCTCAACATAAGAAATCAAATGACAGACTGCACTGGCCAAATCTGCTATACAAGACCTCTCCAAAATGTTAATTAGCAAAGCTGTCACTTTGAGGACTAAGATGCTTCTGACGTAAGCTGGTGCATTTTCCATTGTCTCATATGCATAGGAAAGGTAGACAGTGAATACAGAAGACCAAAGAACGGATGCATTTGAATTATGGTTTGTTGCCAGAGAAAACGGAACACAACACAGACTGCAAGGAAAAAAACAAACAAATGTATTTGGAAGGAAATATAACAGGCTTACTCCTTGGAAGGAAGGATGGCAAGACTTCAGCTCTCATACTTTGGACATGTTATCAGGAGGGACCAGCAGTTCCTGGAAGTACTTGGTAAAGCACAGGATTAGCAAAAAGGAAGACCCTCACTGAGATGGCCCTGTTATACTGGCTGTCACAATGGAATTAAACATAGAACAATTGTGAGGATGGTGCAGGGCTGGGTGGTGCTTTGTTCTGTTGTACACAGGGTTGCTATGGGTTGGAACCCTCTTGGCAGCACCTAAGGACCAATACTCACAATCATACAGCTATCACTGTTGTCGGGTGCCAACCCATATAGGGGCTCTAACAGAATGAGACACTGCCTGGTCCTGACACAGGGGCTGCAACCGTCTACCTCATTAAGGGCCCCCCTCTTTTTCACAGCCCCTCCCTGTTACCAAGCCTGGTGTCCTTATCCAGGGACTGGTCTCTCCTGAGGAATGGATTAAAATAGAGAAGTAAGAAAGTATGCAAGATGAAGCGGCATACAAGTCTTACCTAAAAGAAGTGTACCAGGGCAACATATATTGATAAAATGTATTAGCATATCTCACTTTATTGAATTTTGTTTCATTGCACTTCACTAATATGAAGCTTTTTTTTAACGAACGGAACATTTGTGATCCCCCAGCCCCGAGCCACTCAACAGTTGATTCAAGCATGGCAATCAAAGCCATGTGCTCACTTTGGGTCTGTCACATTTTGATTCTCACAGTATTTGGAGCTTTTTCACAATGATTTTGCATATTAAATATAGTATAGTGTAAATATAATTTTTATATGCACTGGAAAAGATTTTTAAATTGTATGGCTCACTTTATTGTGATATTTGCTTTATTGTGATCTGGAACTAAAACCACAATAATTCTGGGGTGAAGAGGCATCAGTTTCCATGTTTGTAGTACAGAATAAGCTTATGAAAACAGAGTTAGCCACACTTACCTTACCTAGGGCAGAACATTTTTTAAGTGATGTTAAATTAGAGTGAGATACTTATCAAAAAGAATTTCCAAATGTTAACATTGCCAATAACTAGCCGTGTGCCTCAGAGCTGGTCAAGTGGAGGGTCAAGGATATAAGTTTGGTAGGAGTAATAAATAAAGTACAGTTAAAAAGACATAGTCAATTTATTTTAACCATATATCACTTAAAGAACAGTATGGGGTTTCTACATCTAACAGGTGAGTTAGACACTATGGGTTACACGTTGGGCTGCTAATCACAAGATAGGTGATTCAAAGCTACCCACTGCCCAATGAGCGGAAGACAAGGCTGTCTGCACCATTACAGATTTACAGCCTAGGAAGCCCTGTCCAGGGTCACCATGGGTCGGGAATGACTCGATGGCAGTGGAGTAGACTTTGGGTGTATAAGGTTGGGAAACATCAATATACAAATCTCTAAAGAAGTTTCAACTCTAAATATTAATTAACTTCAGATCATTCCAGATAAAAGATGTAAGAGTTACTGAGATTCAGAGCTACAGATCCAAAATGGTACGCAACCTTTTAAAGGGATAGTGCTCCCTTTGAATTAAACCCTACTATGAACCCTCAAGAACTAAACAAAAAGCCCCATAGGTGATTATGTGGAGAAAGATATTCTTGCAGCTTTTAAGTACAAAACGGTAAAACAATATATATATTTGGCTAAATAGGGTTATAGAAAAAGATTACACAATTAGATTTACAAAACACAAACTGTATCTGAATTTATTCAGAGGCATGGATTAAAATATAGAAGCAGGAATAAGGGCTTTAAAAGACACATTCAGATCCACTACTATCAACGTGATTTCCTCATGCTTTGCTTTACAAACATTTGGCACTGTTCCAGACTCCCTGTCAGCCAGCAGTCCATAGGAAGGTCTGAGGAACACTGTGCCATAATTAGTTTTGAACCACAAATCAGTAAACTTTTAATTTTTTTAAAATTTCTAATCCTTGGGTCTTGAGGCTTAGGATATAAATCCCTAAAATCTGTTTATAAACTATGACTTATAATATAAAAAGATGATAAGGCTGTGGTATTAAATAGGGAGCTTTGTTTGAAAAATAAATAAAATTACATATTCAGATCATTCTAAATAAAAGCCATATCAAAGTAGTCTTTCTTTTCCTTATAAAGTATTTACTGGAAATACTTTACTTTCCCACCACATTAGCAATTATCTAAATCAAGCAAGCCTATGTATAAACAAAATAATACAACTGCATGTGAAAAGCAAACACACGCACACAGTCCCCAAGTAATCCTTTAAATACTTAATTTAATTGTAATGCTACATGCAGAAGTAGATTAAAGTATAAAAATCAACACAAGTTTTAAACAAAAGTTAAAATAAAGTACACTCATTTAGCTTTTCAATTTACTTTTGTTTCATTCTCTGATCTAAATATTTGCTTAACTCTGGCATCCACTGCACTAAAGGCTTAAAGAAAAAATCATTAGAAATATTAAAAAGCAAGTAAAATAAAAATAACAGGAGAGTTAAATAAATGGCTAAGAAGAAGAAAGAAAAAAGCAAGATGGACAGACAGAGGAAGGAGGGAAGAGGAGGTAAATTGGCTTAGTCAAGCTCTCTTGGGACAGTGTGCTGAGTTACTGGACCAGAAATGAGGGGTTGAAAGCTACTACTGATAACTGGTGGAGGCTGAAAGTGCTACTTAAGTGCTTGGTGTCTGCTGAAAAAGAGGGAGGAGAGGTTTGAGACTGAGGATGCCAAGTGCATCCCCAGCCAGCAGAGTAAAAAGGAAGCATTAACAGTAGCCTCAGGGGAAGCTCAACATTCTATCCCAGGAGCCAGAGGGCAAATGTGGCAACAGCAGTGAGCAGCAGCTGGATAAGGAAATAAAGAAATAAAGAAACCACAGGAAAATTGGCAGCTTTAGACATATAGGCCTTGTCTTAATATTTAGACAAATAAACTGCCTAGAAATAACACTGCCGTCTTTCTGCAATTGGTTGGGCCACTAACCAACAGCTGCGAGGTAATAGACTGAAAAATTATATTTAACTTTGCTGTGCTGAAAAGATACACCTAAGATACTCCCAGTATTCTCAGCATTTAACTTTCTAATAATCAAAACCAGCATCCTAAATAATACGCAAGTTAAACCCCATTTAAAATCAAGTAAAATACTTAAAATACCTTTTTAAAAAAATACCGTATTTTATTAATGGCTTGCAAACATTACTATTTAAGTTGAATAAGCCAAAAACATATACATAACAGTATTCCCTATAGTATATGCATTCCAGGAGCCCTGGCAATGTCTTGCATTACACAATTGGCTGCTAACCCCAAGGGTCAGTAACTCCAAAGCGTGAGTGGCTCAGTGGGAGAGAGGTGGAGCTTTCTACTCCCGTGAAGAGCTGGGGTCTCCGAAACCCACAGGTGTAGTTCTACTGTCCTACAGCGCTACTACGAGTTGGAATCAACTCAATGGCCGTGAGTTTGTTGCTCTGGTTCTGTTACATTCACAGGAACTCTGGTGGCACCGTGGGTTCTACTCATCACAGGCTGGTGGTTCAAGCAGCCCAGCTTTCTGCAGGGGAAATAAGTAGCAGTCTGCTTCCATAGAGATTTACAGGATCAGAAGTCCCAGGGGGGCAGTTCAACTCTGTCCCATAGTTCCCAATGAGTTAGGATTGACTGACTGCTGTGGCTTTTTAAAACTAAATTTAGGAGAAAAGAAGAACTAAAAATTTCTAAAGGAACTTCTAAAGAGACATTCTGCCATATTGCACTCATTTATATTCTGCCTCAAGAAGAAACAGCACAAGCTATGCCAGGCAGCAATCCACACCAGCCTTCTAAGGTTTTTAGAGCAGCAATGAGATGTTTGCTTTGCAGGAGTAACTAATATTTCAGTGTGATATCTAAACAAAAATTCTAATAAGCACAACACTTATTAGGCCTGCTATATCTGGTAAACCAAAACATGCAAAATATTCAAACAAATTCTCTTGGCCTGAGAATGAGTCAATTCTTTCTTTTCTTCAGGATTAAGCCAACTCAAGAATGCAGTAACTAAAAAAGTTAAAATCCCCCAACCCCAGAAGGATTGTAAACATTTAAGGAAGTCAAACCCAAAAGCAAGAAATACCAACAAAGAAAGACAATTTTATAACTGCATTTAGATATAGGATGTATAAAGTAAGCTCTATAAGAATTCAGGGAGTAGGGGAAAAGATTCCCTAAGGAAATAAAATTTATGAGAGCCCCTAAACATTGTGAATAAACATTTTTAAAGGCAAAGACCTGAAAAGATTAAGTTAAGATTCAGAAGTAATAAAGTACCTGTTTATGCTACCTTTGAGAAACTCGATCTGACATCGATTTCAATGAAATTCTAAAAGGGACTAGGGGTAAAGGGAGCCGAGAACTGAACTAGCGTAGAGAGAATGGGGCTGTCATTAAAACTTCCCAGACAGACGAGTGATGTGATTTTTTTTTTTGAAGGCTGTTGGGACAATTAAATGAGATCACATACAATATAGTACTTAGAGTAAATCATGTTTAAACACAGTAGGGTAAAAGTATAAACTTCAGAGGTAGAAAATCTGTCTTTAATTATTGTATCTCAGGAGTTGTATTGTCGAATATAGTAGTCACTAGCCATATGTGGATAAATTTAAAATAATTAAAATTTAGAAAATTCACTTCCTTAATAAATGAGTCACATTTAAGGGCTCAAAAGCCACATGTGTCTAGTGGCTGCCACAAGACAGCAGATTTCCATTGCCGTAGGACCTTCAGTCAACAACATTGCTCCAGAGCATGGAAAGATCTGTAACACTGTAAGTGCTACATAATGAATAAAGAATCTACTAAGTGACTCGTGTTCAAGGTTCCAGAAACTAATGCTACAAGCAGAAAAATAAGTAATATCTTCCATGAATATTTTTGTAAAAGTTACAAATGATTCTCGGTCAAGATTCTTTTTCCCCCAAACCAACAGCCTTACATTATTTATTGTTAAACTTGATGCAGAAGCATAAAAACCAAGGAAGAAACCAGATTATTTGCCAATACAAGTTCAACTGATCAGATGGTGGCAAAAGTCTTAATGCAACTCAACATGATTTGAGCCTGGGCAAATGCGGCCATGCATGCCATCCCTCAGAGCGTGGAGGGGGGTAGTGGGGAGGGGGGCTCCTTACACACCTAGCTTGGTTCTTCTCCAACATCTTCTCTTGGAGTTGTACCTAATCTTATTAATGGTTTCATTTGAATCCATTGGGGGTATGGGCCAATTCTGCTTCTGATTCTTGGCCAGGAATCTCCTGATCCTGAAAGTCTTATGAGATGTCATGGTGAAGTCAGAGCAAGACCACACTCAGGATGGCGGAGAAACTGAGAGTCTCAAGATTCTTTTATTGATTGTTATAATAACAGTAAGTTTAATGTTAAGAAAATTTTAATTGAGGTTTATGATTAGTCCGGTGGATGAATGGACTAAGAAACATATAACTTTCCTCTAGTTCTTTAATACTTCCTCCACCCAACTATCATGACCCTAGTTCTACCATATTAAGTGTTTCATCCATTGCATTGCCTTTTGTGCACATCATTTCCTCTTTTCATGCCTCCTCTTTTCCTAACCCTGAACTTTGTCCTTGGGTAAATAGTGCCCTTTTGATCTTAAAGGGTTGATTATTCTAACACATAGGTGAATTCAGTCCTGAGACTAGGGACCACAGTCTTAGGGTCCCACTTGTCTCTCTCCAATGACAATGAGACTGGTCTCTTTATGATTTTGATTTTTGGTCTCTTTGGTTTCTTTATGATTATGATTTCGCCTACTCTGCCCAGGATCTTGCACTTGGTAGTGGTACCTGAGCACCATCTAGTTCTTCTGGTCTCAGAATTGTGGAAGACTGATATAATCAATGTATGAACTGTTATATGAGCTATAAAAGCCCCCAATAAAATGTTTTATTAAAATAAAAAGTCCTCTTTCCTTACAGGTTATAGTGTAAAATAGTTCACTATGTCATTTTCAACCTATTCCTCATCATTTCATGCTTCACCCCATCTACAGCCAATAGATGGACTGTGTATGCCCTGCTTCCTCTGTCTGAATGTTTGTATCTGGATAACAGCCTTATCCTCCAACACAGAGCTCAACTATCGAATGCTGTCAGTTGCTCTGTCCTGTGTGATTTATCATATTCTCTAGTGATGAGTTCTGCAGAGTAAGAATGTTACTGTATTCATTTTGCATCTTCCTAGAACTCAGTACTGTGCTTGGCACCTAGTCCTACCTACTACGGCAGAGTCAATTCCAACTCTCACACATTAAATCAATCTTTGCTGAATGAAACCCTGGGCCTTTCGACGTGATGAAAGATAGGCTAAAATATATTTTTAATTGCTTTTCTCTACTTGCAAGGCATGCTTTATTAGTAACATCTTTTTTCCCCCTCCTCTACAACTACAGGCCCAAATTCCTAATTTATTTCTTTCTGGCTTCATCGATCTCAAGTTGTCTATAACCACTAATTTCTAGAGTTGGAATGCAGATTCTATCAACCAGGGCTAGATTATGAACATTTAATTCATGAATTGTTGACACTTTTACATAAAGAGTAGGCCAAACACATTTTCACAGGCGTCATAAATAACTTCAGATGCCCTTGTAAGAAACTCAGCAATAGGGTTCGCCTATTAATTTTCCTTACTGAATGCATTTCCACATCAAAAAAGTGTTACCTACTATTATTTTGTTACCACAGTAGGTAAGATTTAATCTTCTTTTACATAACAATTCCGTTGCCTCTGTGACCATGTGACCATTCAGCATCACACCTATTTTAAATCTGTCATGTGCTTAAAACCTATTGCCCTTATTTATTCAACACTCATCCTCTCCTTGCTGCCAAACCAGGTTACATAATTTAACCATGGTCACAAGTCAGCTAACACTGTGGATCTGGGGCTGGGCTTCAAAGAGCCATGTTCACGTATGTATCATACAATTTTACAAAATCACTGAGGTAGGTTGTAGGGGAAGGTAAGACACGTGATCAAATTTATTGCATATGCTAATTATGTTTCTGAAGTTTACTTGAAAGAGAACCAGATCGATTAATGGCATTCACTGAAGTCTCACTAAGATTGTATTTGCAGAGAATGATAAAAGAAAATATGAGGCGGTAAATCTAATAAATGGCAGAATAGAGACTGCCATACAGTACAAAATGCAACTGGAGTTTTATAAAATAAGAACAAAGACCCGGCCACTGTGACGACTGTATTTATATTCATCCAGCAGAAGGTTTGAAGTGAGATTTCAGTTGGCTTTGTTTGGTTGAGTTTGGGGTAGAATGAAGATCAAAGGTTAAACAGAAGTTACAGAGAACAGACTTCACCATGCATAAGAGCTGTTTGAAAATGAAATACAGCGCACAGAAAATTCCTATAACAAACTACAGACATGATTGCTATGTGTAGCAGAGGCTCAGGGTGAGAGTCATAGGAAGTGGTTCCATAAGCTGGGACTCCACTCGAGACCACAGGATGTGTGAAGAAACGCTATTCTACAATGATAGGAGGGCTTACCTGCAGGAAAATACATGAGTGCACTGTCTGTTTGGAAGATAAATGCATCAGCAATGAGGGGTGGGGCTAGGAGGAAGCTGTCATCACATCCAAATAGATAAGGACTGCCACGTGGTAAAAACGAGCCAAGAGAGTCCAGAAGAGAGGTTCTAATGAATTGTTCATCATTAATATTATCAATTCATGTATTTGGAAGCCCTGGTAGCATAGGGTCACACACTGGTCTGCCAATGAATGTCAGCCACTGGAACCTCCCAGTGGCTCCAGGAGAGAAAATGAGATTTTCTGCTCCTGTGAACAGTCAAAGTTTGAGAAACCCAAAGGGGCAGTTCTACTCTGCCCGATAGGGTCACTGAATTAGCATGGACTTGGATGTAGTGGGTTTGGGTTTTCTTTTGGTTTCTTCCTGAATTTGTATGATCAAATAGGATTTTTTACGTACATATAATAGCACAGTGGGCAATGCAATGGACTGCTAACTGTAAGGTCAGCGGTTCAAAACAACCAGCCGCCTCCATGGGAGAAAGACGGGGCTTTCTACTCCTGTACAAAGTTCGTCTCAGAAGCTCACAAGTAGGGGCAGCTCTACCTATCCTGTAGGGTCATTAGGATGGGAGTGAGTGATTGAAGCTTCTCCATGTCAAACATGCCAGAATGCGGAACAGGATAACATGTTGACTGGCCCAACAACTTTGGACATGTTATCAGGAAAGCCCAGTCAGTCCCTGGAGAAGGACATCATGCTTGATAAAATAGGGGGGCAGAAAAAGAGAAGAGGGCCCTCTACTAGATGGATGGACACCATGGCTGCCGCAATGCGCACAAACATAACAATCGTGAGGATGGTGCAGACTTGGCAGTGTTTTCTTTTGTTCAGTTCTAACCAGATCACTCTGAGTCAAAACCAACTACGTGGCACCTATCAACAACCATGAGTTTACTCAGTTTACACAGCACCTGTCAAATATCATTGCCTAGGAAAGATGTGAGGGAGAACATTTTAAATCAATCTCTAATTAGTAAATAAATTAATAATCTCTGCCTCTTACTAGTTGATTCTTTAGAATAATTGGGAAAAATTTTCCCTTCAATATCTTTTCCCTGTAGACTACTAAACTTTTTCCTAATGAACACTAAGCCATATGCTTCTAATTGCTAAGCACAATTTACAATTTATTTTCATTATTAAAAATAATAGCTACCTATTAAAGAGAATTTAAGATGCAAACAAAGAGGAGTGTGTAAAAAATACCCAAGCTCTAACTATTAAGACCTTGTCACATTTCTTCGTAATATTTTTACACACACACACAAATTTGTATATCATCCTGCATTTTTATATCCTGAATTTTCTTTTTCTAATTTTGGAATTAGTAAATTAATTTTGAGATTTTTTTTTCTTACCAAAAATGGATAGGTCAAAGTATTTTCCCTCTTATCAGAAGAACTGACATTTTAATTCAACATATATGCTAGAAAATTTACTCTGAATATATTTATTCTCACATGTACAATTAAAACTCATCTAAATATATGCAGTAATGTAATTTTACCACAGGCATTAGAGTATCTGGAGAGATTCTTTCTGGGGAATTTCAGTTCAATATTTATAGGCTCAGGTCAGTTTATTAAGTCACATAAATTCTCTGTGCCTCAGCTTTCAGATCTATAGGATGAGGAAACTGACAACAAGTTTCATTATTATATCCCTAAACATCTGAACGTTATTTTAAGCATTACTAAAGGATGCAAAATGTCAGTAAATTTTATTTATGTAAGCATCACTATACAATGGGCACCCCAAACCTACACATAACTAGACTTGAGCAACTTCTCTAGCAAAAGGAAAAGGAAAAATGTAGCAAAAGGAAAATGGGGGATCACAAAATATTCATGGGAGAACTTTTCTCCACAGGGAATCCGGCGCCAGGATGGAAATATGGAGGCTGGTGAAAAAGAAAAGCCCAAAGAGGCATGGGGCTAACCCAGTGTGATGGATGAAAAGATTCCATTTAGGAGGTGCGGAAAACCACAGATTTCCTATACAAAAATAAGCACGTGCTCTGGGAGGTTTGGTAAAACACTTCCACAGCATAATGCTGCTGAACCAGAAGGAAAGAAAGCCAATGGACAGGTGCATCTGAGGAGCCCAGAAACAAGAAAAAGCAGATGCTGCTGCATAAACAGTAGGTTTTACTTTTGCTCTCAAAGCTTCTACTACATTGTACCAAACAATAATTTTGCTTTTGTTGGAAAGTAACAGTTGTGTTTGGTACAAAACATAAAGGTGAAAATTCTCTTGTATTTTTGAATAATTAAAAATATTACATTTTCTAAGTAATAGAGTAAAATGTTAATTCAGAGGCATTCATTCTGAAAGAAATCTTACATCTAAGCGTTAAGAGCATCTCTTCAATATCACTTTGAAAATTCCAACCTGTACTACTGAATACAAATATATCCAAAAACTTAAAATGTGAAACTTTAAACCGACAAGAAAGCATGGTAACAGAATTCTTGCTAACTTTAATAAATTATCATTTCTTTACAAGATGTCTTATAATTGTTATTCATCTATTTTCTGCATTAATTATATATTTAGTCAGAGATTTTATTTCCTGAATTATCCCTAGTCTATTGAAGTTCTATGCTCATCTTACATGAATTACTTTGTATCACTTATTTTACGAGTCTTATGTCTTTATGTTTGTACCAATGAACACAGGCAGGACACATGGAGGTGTCGAAGGTGATTCCTCTCTCCTGTGACCATGTCAGGAACAGCTGGTCACTCAAGGAATATTCTGTTTGTTCTCTCCGGCATGCTTTATGAAGACTCACTCATTTTCCATTAATTCCTTTAGCAAACATCCCCAGAGTAGTAACTATGATGTCAGATATTATGCTAGGCTTGAAAACACATACACACTCACACGCATGGAAATAGAATGTGGATCCAGGGCTGCTGAGGGGAAAAGCATGCGTTTCCAATGCTACAGGAGCTCACAGGAGGGCCATCTACAGCGGAGGCTGTTGATAGTGTTTGGAGCGTAGGATGTGGGAGAATAAGTAAAGGTGTAAAAGAAAGCTTCCCAAGAAAATCGTGAACCATCAACAATCAGTCAAAACGAGTGCCAGTGAGAGCAGGAAAAATGTGGCACGCTCACTAACGTCTAGAGGTTCTGTACACACGTCCGAACATTGTGCAAAGTGATGTAGTGCCACCGAAAACAAATAGGAAAGGAAATCGCATAAGCCCCAGCAATACCTCTGCTGCAGATACCCTAAATAAATAAGAGACATAACGTGAACAGACGGATGCACTCTCATGTCAATGGCAGCACTGCTCCCAACAGCAAGCAGCTGGACACAGCCCAGATGTCCATCAGTAGAAGGACAGGTCAAGAACCTGGGGTACATACACACATGGAATATTATGCACTGTTCAAAGACACATTCATGAAACTAAGAAGTACCTCACAACATGGATGAACCTGGAGCACATGATGGTGAGTGAAGTTCATTCTTCACAAAAGGGCAAATAGTGTATGAGACCATTACTGCAAGGACAAACACCAAAACAAAGGCAGGCATCACTTAACCCAGTTTCCCAAACAGGTGTGTCTAAAGCTTACAAGCCCTGTGGCACTACTGTATTTGCACATTTAACAAACCACTTCTTCAGAGGCAGCTTCACCTCAGCTGGGGTCAGTTTTTATTTACGGGGCATAGAAACAGAGTCAAATAGATTCAGCCATATGGCACTGTCCCATGGCTACTCCAATTAACATTAACTCAAAAGTGACCAGTGAACTTCAATGGGAATTGAGTAAGGGGGAGGGTATGACTGTCTCTGAGATGGTCATTTCCCTTCTGTTGGTGGCTAAGCCAAGGGGGGACAGCCATGATTTATATAGACTGCCATGGGAGACTCCACCCAGTATTCTTGGTGATCATGCATTTTTTGGACCAAGTTTCATTTTCAGTGCTTGATGACACTGGCTGTGTTCTATAGGCTGCCTGGATTTCAGATTTTGACTTTTTGAGATGCACAGCATTCTTCCAAGACCGCATCAAAATTATGAGGTTTGGAAACCAAACTAGTGGAATAAGACTTTACCTTAAACATACCTGTTGCAGATGAAAGGAAATGAAATATTCCTTTAGACTTAAAATTCAAACAATAAGAGGAGAGGACTGCTATCCCAAGGTCATGGATTTGGAAGTCAGTGGACTCTGGTTCAATTCTCTTGCTTTTGAGGTTGACCTGTAATTGGCAACTTAAAACTATCATATACTTGCTATTTCCATACTTTTGTGTTGAGAGGAGGGAGGATTTGTGTGTGTGTGTGTGTGTGTGTGTGTTTGTGTAACATGTCTTAGGCAGACAGAGTGTTGTCTTGGTGAATAAACATTACTAAAATTTTTGCTTTATGTCTAATCCTCATTGCTTTCTTAAAACTGTGTTCAGGTAAGTTTTTAACCATGTATTTTATCTAAAAAGCTTTCCTGTAAATGTATTATTTCCTTTTCCCAATTTTATTTAAAAACCTATACTACTGATTACTGATCCTATTATTAGAATTACCAAATGTCTATGGAAATAACTTATTTTTCAACAAGCCAACAAGGCTGCCTCTAAAGTGAACCAGGGGAATATATAAACTTTAGGTGTATGAGTGAATTTTGAGCTGGCACTTAATCATATGCTCTAATCTAAGAACACTCAGTTCTTACAATGTGGCCCTGCTCAATCCTTGCTCTCATGAAGTAATCACTGAGGATATGGGTGCTACAGTCAAATATGGTGACGAAATCAGATAATACCTGGCTATTCGAATGAATAGCTAGCACCTGGGGTCTTAAACACTTGCCTTAAAACAAGTAGCCATCTAAGTGAGGTGTCAGCTAAATCCACACAGAAAGAACACACCAGCCCATATAAGCCAAAGATTATAAATAATAAAATCCACAATCAGAGGAGGAAATTGTAATAAAGCTTAAATTCTGAGCACCTTGTTTGATTGAGGGCAGTGAAAGCCCAAAATCCATTTACAGAGTCCCTACTTGACCAGGGATGTGAATAGTCTTGCCTTCAGACAGAGTCCACTGGAAAGTAGATTACTGCAGATATAGTTAGGTTAAAATTTAACATATTATTGTTTGTCCTTTTGACCCATTTTTAATTTGTTCTAGTTTTTATTATCAATGGGATTGAGGTTTTTGTTCTTTACTTGTTGTCATTCTTAGCTGTTTTTTAAATGATTTTCTTTATATGAAATCCAGGACAGATAATCCATAGACAGTAACTAGATTAATAGTTCTGTAGAGTTACGGTAGGGGATGGTGGAGAGTAATGGGAAGCTAATAACAATGACTCCAAGAGTAAATACAATGTTCTAAAACTGAGTATGGTAATGATTGCACAATTCTTTTTAATATTTTAATCTATTTAATTATATGATATGCAAATTATATGCCAATAAACTTGTTAAAAATAAATATAAGTAAGCCAAGCAAAATACAAGGGGCAAGAACAAGAAGAAGTAGTGTGCTTATGTTGGGGGTGCAATGTGGACTTTGTATTGACAAAGGAAGCAGCATCTTTGAATGTGAGAAAGCAGCACATTCAAAGATGTGTAACTAGTTCAGGGCTGTATGTGGCAATTTGGAGAGGTAGGCATTTGGGGAGCCGTAGTGGTATCGTGGGCTACAAGTTGGGCTGCTAACTACAAGGTCAGCAGTTCAAACCCCTCAGCTGCTCCACGGGAGAAAGATGAGCTTACACCCTCCTTGGAAAGCCTAGAGTACATCTATTCTTCCTAGACGGTCACTATGAGTCAGGATCAGCTTGGTGGCAGTTAGCAGCAGACTGGGAACGACCCTATATAACAGAATTGGGAACTAGGTATTTGAAGTAATATTTCTGAGACCCTCCAATTAAGAATATAAACCATCTATTAATACCTTTATATAGCTTAAAGAAAAATAATTATTTTATATAGTTTCCTATAGTGCTATATGGAATGTTTTGAGTGATTCAGACACACCTACAAGTGATCTGCTACTAAGATTCAGATCAAACTTCTTCAAGGAATCTGGATTATAACTTAAGAGTCAATAAATGTTCTATCTATTAGGTACTGCATATGAGGGGACTTCAAAAAGTTCATGGAGCAATGGAATTAAAAGATAATGGAATTTTTCCAAGACCTCCTTTGGAAGCCCCTTTAGAAAATCTCTGTCTAGTCTACTTCTAAAAGATATTTGAATAAGATTGGACTACATAAAGGGGCTTCAAGATGTGGGGAAATTCCATTATCTTTTCATTCCACTTTCAATGAGCTTTTTGAAGCCTTCTCATGTACAGCAAAAGTGAATAGTTGTAATACAGTTTAGTGAGAATTCAAACAAGAGAAGATTTCATCAAAAAGACTAATAGAATGTTTCAAAAAGACCAGGTATTAAGTAGGGTTACAGGGAACGTGACTTCTAAGAACTTGCGACTAAAAGCAAGGACATACCCTAGACCAGATCCTGTTTTGTACGGTAAAAATTCTACATAAAGCACATTATTAAGTTAACTTATAAAACTGGTATATGGAGAGTAGAGATAAATGTGTTGCACAAATGCAAATTTATGAAAGTGAAAATGGTACATTGTTTACATCAGAAAATATCCTATTCTTAGGAGATACACATATTCAGGGGTTAAAAATAATGAAATAATGTAACTTATCTTCAAATGATTTAGTAAAAATGTTTGTATATATTTTTACATATACAGATAGAGAGAAAGAAGGAAGTGGAGGAGGAAGTTCATACCAAACATAATGAAATATAAAAACAGGCAAAATGTTAATAGAGACTCTTGGTAGAGTATCTAGGTGTTCTGTAAGCTATTGTTATTTTTGGCTTTTGTAAATTTTTGCAAACTTGAAATCATTCCCAATGACAATGTAAAAATAACCCAAACCGAAAAAGAACTTATCTGAAAATAGTGTCTAAGATGACTGTTGGAAAAACAACATAGTAGGGCAGAAATGTATGCAAGGATAGTATTAAGTGCTAAAAGGAAGGAAGGAAGGGGTGACGGAGAGAAGAAAACTCTAAGGAATCCAGTAAGTGATCTAAGTTACTATCGATTCGATCCCGATTCATAGTAACCCTATAAGACAGAGTGGAACAGCTCCGTGGGTTTCCGAGACTGTAACTGTACGCAAATCAAATGTCTCATCTTTCTCCTGTTGAGTGGCTGGTGGATTTGAACAGCTGACCCTGTGGTTAGCAGCCTAACACATAACCACGTCACCAGGGCTCCTGATCTAAACTACAGATCTAAGCTATAGATAATCTAAAGTGTCTCAGAAAAATTTGAGAGATATATTTCCAGGAGAAAATAAAATCAGGTACCTTCTAGTCATGACACTTAATTGCACACAATACTTATTATTAAAAATATTACAAACTCTGGGTCGTTTAAATGGTTAAGTGCTCTATTGCTAGCTAAAAGGTTGGTGGTTCGGACCCACGCATGGTGCCTTGGAAGAGCAGATCATAGTCTTGAAAGCACAATAGAGCAGTTCTACTCTGTGCATGTGGGGTAACCATGAGTCCGAATCAATCTGATGGCAACTGATAACAATTCTGGGGTTGTTACAAAATTTCATGTCAACTTGAAGACACATAGAAGTGTAGGGGTACGGGTGGTATTCAATCTGTCCATCAGGTCACAGGAGGGCCTTGGGAACCTTAGCCTCTCTCTCTGCCTTTACCTTCCTGCTGGATCACCCTGATTGTTGCCAAAGTCCTGTGATATTACTACCACCATTGGATCCATAAGACTTTGCACCCACCAACCTATAATCTTCCTGCATTTTGCAAGAGGAGGACTGAAGAAGGACTTATGGACTAGTATTGGACTTGAGTTGGACTGGGCTGGGATGTTTTCTTGAAATAGAATTACTTCTTCATATAATACTATTTCTTACATAAATAGGAGTGTCACTGGATTTGTTTCTCTAGCAAACCCAGCCTAACACAAATACTATCATTATTTTTGCTTAAAAATAAGGACATGAGAATATCTACGTTTTATGCAAAGTATCAGACTAACAGCTACTGGGGAGAACAACGGTCTACCATTTAATATTTACACAATACTCAGGAACCACTCACTGTTTCCTAGCAATGCAAGTACCCTGATGCCGTTCCCAGAGTTTCTTCTTTTTCGGATAATTCTAAATGACAAAGTGAAAGGAATCAGCAGCACCATAAAAAATAGGCCCCCCCAATAAAATGATTAAATAATAATAATAAGTCACCTAAGAAAAGGGTTGTAGAAATCACTTTCCTCTTTTTTTCTGGGGAAAAGGCCATGCTCTGGTTATCGTGACCAAGGAAATTTGCTAGTACACACAAAAAATTCCTAGTTGGGGGAGAAATTGGTGGCTGTACACCAGTTACCAGCAAATCAAGCAGACATATCCATCACAGTAAGCAGTCGTTTGCTAAACAGCCCTGTGCAAAGAGGGGCATGAAAGCAATGAGAGGCGGAACAAAACCCATGGTGGAGAGGTTGCTTTTCAAATACACTGCCTTTGCAAGTGACAGGGCCTAGTACCAGGCAGGAAGCTTCTCCCCGGCTCTTTAAGGCACCACAGGGAGCAATGGAGGTGGAGAGGGGGACTGGGTGAGCAAATGCTCCTCTGTGAATTCAACTTCCAACCCTGTGTGGTGAGTCCATTAGTCTCACGTCTCCTTTCCAACCTTTATCATTAGCCCCTGGCAGAAATGATCACTTCCAGCTAGACCTGGCAGCAGGCCCATCTTGACTTACATAGAGATTAAAAAAGTAAACCTTCAACTTACTAGCTCTTTTTCTATTATGAAAAGTATCTCCTTCCTGGTTTCATTTTTTAAAATCTTATAGTTTATATTGGTGCTCTTGGTGTGTAGCGAGGTAGGCACTAGAGGCTGCTAACCACAGGCCAGCAGTTTGCATTCACCAGCTGCTCCGCAGGAGAAAGGTGAGACTGGCTAGCACTGTAAGAAGTTAAGTCTCAGAAGCCCAGAGGCGGTCCTGTTCTGTCCTCTAGAGCCACTGCGATTGGGAATGGACTCAATGGTAGTGGATACGTATGCTACAGTTCATATCGAAGGAAGCGGTTCTCAACCTGTGGGTCGCAGCCCCTTTGGGGGTTGAATGACCCTTTCACAGGGGTCACCCAATTTCTAACAGTAGCAAAATTACAGTTACGAAGTAGCAACGAAGATAATTTTATGGTTGGGGAGTCACCACAACATGGGGAACTGTGTTAAAGGGCTGCAGCATTCCGAAGGTTGAGAACCGCTGCTCTAAAGGACATGTATTTCTACTTCTCAGCTCTAGAAGAATGCTCTAGACAAGCACTCAGTTACCATAAATGTTATTTCTGGTGGCTATTTATTTTTCCTAAAGTGAGTGTAACAAGGTACTTCGATTCAAAAAATATATAATAATAATTCTATGCAGTGAGTTACATTAGCCATATGTTACCCCAGCTTGCGAGTTCTCTAAGCCAAAATAGTCATCAGCACTTGGGACATGAAAAAAACCCCGTAAAGTTTCTAATGTTACAAAAGGCTCTCTGGCCATACAATGGTTAAATATTGCGGTGCTTACCCAAAAGCTTAATAACCAAAGACTACTAACCAAAAAATGCCCCCACAGGCTGCGTGGAGGTAAGACCTGATGAGCAGCTCTGGTGGAGACGACAGCACTGAAAGCACATGGGCCACTGTGAGTGGAGACGGACTAACTAATGGCACCCTGCAGCGGCAGACGTAAGAAACTGCTGTTGGCAGGCTGCCTCTGATCCCTGTTTTGAGAAGGTTTTCTTATTCCAACTTGCCTTGCATCATTTTTCTCTTATATGAAACCTCTGGATCTGAATGACATTAGCATCATTCCTCATTTGGTAAATTTACAATATGGAATAATTTCAAAAGAACAATGCTATTATTACTACAAAAGACTCATCAAAACAAGTTGAAGATTTCTTTCTTTTTTTTAAATTTATTTTATCATGTTATTGGGGGCTCGTATAATTCTTATCACAATCCATACATCCATTCATTGTGTCAAGCACATATGTACATTTGTTGCCATCATCATTCTCAAAACATTTGCCTTCTACTTGAGCTCTTAATATCGGATGCTCATTAACCCCCTCCCCACTCCCCCTCTCTCATGAACCCTTCATAATTCATAAATTATTATTCTTTTGTCATATGTTACACTGTCCGATGTCTCCCCCCACCCTCTTCTCTGCTGTCCATCCCCCAGGGAGGAGGC
>NW_022109768.1:7199873-7216203 GCF_000313985.2 Echinops telfairi | reverse complement strand
TAAATGCAAAAGGGGCACAGGGAAAAAGCTACTATATACAAACACTCCAGGGATGAGGTCCAGGTAGTATGGCAGGGGCCAGACCAAATCCAGGGGTACATATGGTAGCCAACTAAAAAGGGTGGGGAGGGAAGAAAGGGGAAAGAAAAAAAATGTGTGATGGGGGAATAGGGCACGGACCCACCCAAGGGGAGGGTATTGTTTGTGTCTCCGCAGGGAAAGAGGGACCAGATTTAAAGCCAGTGCCAGACGAATGCAGAATGCCAGCAAGGAGTGGGGAGCAAGTGGAGGGGCCTGTGGGCTCGGCCCCCATACCAGCTACGTGGAAAACTGCCCCTCCCCCAGAAGAATTTACTTGAGAGGACAGCACTGAAGCTGCAGCTAAGGGTGAAGGGCATGTCTGATCAGAGCAAATGGGAGCAAATGAGGGGGGAGGAAGAGAGAGTGGAGCACATCCTGACCCACCAGGCCTGGAGGACGATAACCCCGCTCTTTACAGCCAATGCACAAAGTGGACCATATGGCTGATCCCACTATGAGACACGCCGTCCCTTGCTGGCCCAGGGCCCTGAAAAGGGGACAACACTGGGGATCCAGTGTCAGGACTGGCCCAGACTGACCCTGTGACACCGAAGCAAACCACTAAAAGCATGCAGCAGAGCAACCGTGTGAGCAGAGCAGGGAGCCCCTGAGGGAGTACAAAGGACAGACTCTGGGGCCAGAGCATGGTACCCCATCGGACCTGACTGAAGGACACGCCTAGAGATCAAAAATCAGACCTTGATCTATTTACAGATTTTTCTTTCTTTTTCAAGTTGAAGATTTCTAATGGTACTTTTAACCTTTGAGCATAAGCTCGTGCAGATGTGCAGTCAAAATAAAACACCTTAACATTATTAGAAATTATTATTGTCTTTGGTGTTATGCTACCACTTTAAAATTTTAAGGATTAAATATTTTTTCTATTTTTCAAATCACATAAAACTAGATATATGCATGTATATGTCTAATACATAAAATAACAGCACAGAATTTAATCATTTCAAAAACAAAAACCATTCCAGAGGCCTTCTATCACTGTCTCCTACTTTTTCACATAGACAATGATAGTCCTTTTTTTCTTCTATTGTTTCTTCGTGAAGATAAATGCATGTAAATAATGTGCATGTATATTTCCATAGTATGTTCATGTTTCTCCCTGCCTGCCTCAATAGAATAATGGCACATTAAGCTACTGTTGTGCATTTTGCTTTAGCCGCTCCACACTAATTCCATACTGTGTGTGCTTTCTCCTGCTTTTTTTATTATAGATAACTCTGTGAGCAATAAATTTCTGAATAGGGCATTTCTTGTTTTAGCCAGTGTATCATTGAGGAAGATACCTGACAGCTGGGTGAGAAGGAAACAAACAGGTAAGTGCACCTGCCAACTTTCTCCTTGCAGAGGACAGGCCAGGTGACATTCCTGTCAGCAGCCGAGGAGAATGCCTGGTTTACCAGAGTCTCATATACAGAGTGTCCTGGTGAATTCTGGATTTTTTGCTTGTCTGAAAGATTCAATGAGTTTGACTGTTTTTCTATTATGAGTTGAGTACTTTCTCATAAGTATAAGGATAGTGACATTTCTGGAAATAGTTTTTCAACTTTTAGGAGTTCTTTAAAAATGATGCATTATAGACCGTTGTCTATGCTTTAAATCCCAAATAATTGTTTTTCAGTTTGTTGTTTCTCTTTTTCTTTTCTTCTGACGTATCTGCCATATGACAATTACCTATTTTTATTTAATCAAAGTGATCAGTCCATTACTTTTAGACTGTGAGTCATAGCTGAGAAAAAAATTTCAGTCTTTGGTTATAAAGAAATTCACTAACGTTTTCTTGTAGCATTTCCCTGATTTCATTTCTGCATATTTACATATCTGACCCTCACTTCTGATATAAAAGCAGATCGAATACGCTAGCCCTTTGGTAGAACTGTTGTTGTTGCTGTTGTTAAGTGCCATCAAGTCAGTTCTGACTCAGAGCCAACCTAAAGTCACCAGAATGTAATGCCAGCTGGTCCTGAACCATCAACAAAGCAGAACATCCAAACCAAGCTCACTGCCATCAAGTCGCAGAGCACTATTAAACTACCCTTTGTGGGTTTCTGAGATTGTAACTCTCTATTGAAGTAGAAAGCCTCATCTTGCTGGCTGGCTGTTTCAAACTGCTGACATTGCAGTTTTCAGCCCAACACACATTCCCTATGCCACCAGGGCTCCTAGACCATGTATTAGACCATTTTGAAAAGTCTCAGTAAACTTAAAACATGTACAAACACACAAAGAATGTCCTGGAATCATAATAAAATAAAATTAAAAATTAAAATGTGGAAATTTGGAAGCTCCACAAAGAGTTGGAACTTAAACAATATATGTCTGAATAACCAAGAGTTTAAAACAAAAAATTCAAAAGGAAAACTAAAAAATGCGAAGATCTGATTTATAACAAAATATAAAAATTGGGAAACAAAATATAAAACTAGAGACAACAACTTAGAAAGGTAAATTTATAACTAGAAAAGTAAAAAAAAGAATAGAAAAGAACACAAATTAAAAAATCTTATTTACAAATCTAGTAAAAGAGAAGGAAACTAAATCCAAAGCAAGCAGAATGGAAGAAACAGATGATTACAGTGAGCAAACAAACAAGCAGAAACAATTAAAGGATAAACCCTAGAAAAGTTATATATATTTATATATATATAAAAGCAAACCAATAGCTGGTCCCTTTTAGGGTGATTGATCAAGAAAAACAAGTTATACCAAAAAAGTAGACAAATTAATGGGAAAATTCACAGAAAGCCACAAATTACTAATAAATTCAAGAAGAAACAAAATATGAATAGATCTAAGAAGTAAAATTGAATTAGTAATTTAAAATCTTCCCAATCAGACACACAGAGGATTTCAATGATGAATTCCACTAAGCATTTAAGAAATAATACCAATCCTTTACAAACCCTTGCAGGAAACAGAGGAGCAGCAAACAACTGTCACATGTTATTCTATGAAGCCAGTCAAAGGCATCACAAGTAAAGAAAATGTCATACTGATATTGCTCATGAATATGGATGCAAAAATCCTCAACAAAATATTAGCAAACGATAACAACAAATGAGTTCAGCAATACCAAAAGGATTCAAACCAGCCAAATGTGATATATTCAAGGAACCCAAGTTTAATACTCAAAAGTCAATTAACGTAATATGTGGTATTCCACTTTTTGTGTGAGAAACTGTTCTCTACTCTAAGATCACAAGGAGATTTTCCTGTGTTAGTGTGTAAACATTTGTTTTAACTTCACATTTAAATCTCTGAAATACTTTCCTTTTGTCTGTGATATAACATTCCAATTTTTCTTTTCATGCTGATAAGTTATCCATAGCCCCTTCTTTCCTTACTGATCTGCATTGCCATCTCCATAGAGATGAAATTTCTTTATATGTAGTGACCTTTTTCTGAGATCTCTCTTCATTTCCTTAAAAAAAAAAGTCCTAAGTTCCCCCCAATAACTATAGTTTTATAATAATTCTTAATCCTTAATTTGCTCTGAGCTTTCTCTCTCTTGTGCTCAGAGAGTCTTGGCTATAAATGGTTCTTTGCTCTTTAGAGCTGATTAACCTCTAACAAACAAAAACAGATCTGTTAATCTTTGAGAATAGTTTATTAAATTAAATTTATAAACAGATTTGGGAAGAATTAATCTATCAACATAAGGCATCATTTTTTCACTTTTATGTATCCCTTCTTTAATCTTAAACTTTTACAATAAATTATGTTTCGTGATTGATTATAGAAAGCAAAAAAAACACAGTAATTTTAGGGTTTTTTTGTTTTGTTTTTTTCAAATTTCATTCATGTCTGTCCCATACCCCAGGGATTTAAATCAGACTGGTGTGTGTATTTGTGTGTGTGCATGTGCGTGTGTGTAGGGGTGACAATAATTATAAACTGCAGCCCTCTGTATCTTTTAATTACATTCTTGGCCACATCACTATCAAAGTAGAAAATGAAAAGACAACTGGCAAAGAAACAATACCAAAAAACAAAAGCCCACCAGCTTTTGGTATTCCTATTTAAAAGCAAACAAAAACCTCACACCAATTCAACTCCTAAAGATACACAAATTTTAAAAGGCCATTTCACCATAAAGCGGCACCAATAATATAGATGAAAAATGAAACCTCAACCTTATAGTGTTTCTGAACACTACAACTTTGATCATGTCATTACAACAATCTACTTGCTACATCACTGTAAACTCCGCTTTCTTCAGCAGGAGGTCTTACTGTGTATGTATGCACACACTTTTTCTTTAGAACATGAGATTCTTAGTCTCAAGTACGTTGTTATCATTCGATAATTGTAAATTGTGTCCATTTCAACGGAAGAGACTGTCTTAATTTAGACATAAAATCTGTAAAGATTTTAGCTGGAAAGATTTACTTTTTTGCAATAAATAAGGAAAGACTGTTGGTGAGTACATGAAATCTGAAATTTTTATCTCTTCTCTTAGACAATAATATAAAAGATAGAACATCATTTAGCTTGCCCGTATACCCTCTGATGACAAAGAAAGGAAGGTAACACACGTATTTTCTTTTTCTTTACCTTCTAAAACCAGGGACTCCATCATTATGAAATAGTAAGAGACTGAACTTCTAACAGGAACACAAAAGTGAATGGGATTCTAACTGGTAACTTCAGGACATTTCACCAACAGACAGCTCCCTCTGCTAGATTTCCACCAACTCTCCACATTGAGCAGCATTCTACTTCAACAGCCTGGTGACTGAAAGGGAAAACTTCCAAAGGAGCATAGTGGTGCTGTCTATCAATAAATATACTGTATATTTAGTAAATTCATTATTGTGATTATAATGTAAATAAATTACATTTCCTGCACCTAAACCAAAATGTTCCACTTTATCTGCTTTTAGAAATAGTCCTATCATTACTGCCTCGAAGATGGTTTTCTTTGTCTTAATTCAACTTAAAACTCTGACGTGAGAAGAGGAAAGAGAACATAGGTCTATAAAACTGGCATGATGTCCTAGGAGGTAAATGATGCGCATTCTGAATGCATACATATGTATATGTTTCAAAAGTTCGAAAGGCCTGTTCCTCATTTATACTTTGAAGCAGCGTTTGGAAATAAAATAATATTAAAAAAACACAGACCAATCTCTGGGATGTAGTTAAAAATGAGAGGTCTGCTTTCATTTTGCCCTGATTCCAACTGCTGAGAACAAAGAAAATTTAATTTATTTGCCTGAAAGACTAATCAGATATAGATGTATTTTTAACCACTGCACCACCAGGGCTCCTGCCTTCTACAAGATGTAAGGCATTTATCTTTGACACTTAAAGCCAACACTGCGCAAACGTCCCAACTTTACACTCGGAGCATCATTACTGACAGAAAGCTCGGAGGATGAAAAGACCCAAGGATGATAGCAGTTAGGGTTCACTAACCCAAATGGAAAACGCAGCACGACTGTCACCTTGGCAAAATTGTGGTCCTAAAAACATCCTGTGCCTTTGAATTAACAGCCGGGGTTCCCAATACTTTCAAAAGACGTGCTGCATATCTTAAAATGAGTGTGTCGGTTAATTAATTCTGTGATCCCCTGCGACCAACCGAGTACTGTACAATCTGTTATTATTCGCTGTCCTATAGATCATCTGTTCTTGGTGCTGGTCTGTTCCAGGAAGAGAGGCAGCTGCAACACTATATCCCTGTTCAACCTGAGGACCATCTGACTTTAATTGTAACACACAGCTTGATGTGGCTCTGCTTATGAGACGCCAAAGTATCGTCTGCAATAATCTGGAAAAGCAGAAACCTGCCAACAGAGGGCTGAAAACAGGGACTTGGGCTGTCTGGCTGCCTGACGGGCTGCAGGAAATATGATTAATGAGTAAGGTATAATGATATCAGGAACCCGATTAGCACCACAAAAAGGTCACAGATCAAAGTAGTATGCATTTCATGAGCTACAATCATTGCATACAATGTGTGGGCTTGAAGAGGTAACCAAAGAGAGGAAGGGATAAAGCTCTTATGTGATAACATGCTAACAGATAAAGAAAATATCACACTAATAGTTTAGTCACTTAAACAAAGTTAACCAGAGATTATCAAATGAATCCATCTGGACTGGACTGAGAGAAAGTTTTATCACAGATGTGTAATAAATACTTTTAAAAGAATTATTTGGTTATTAATTTTTTTCATAAATTCACAAAAAAAGCAGGTATTTTTTAATTACTAATTTAAATGATCAGATACAATATTTGCTCAATTCTGAGGAAAGTTTAACATCGGCAGTGAATTTCCATGCAATACCGTCTTCAACTGTTAGCTTGTTCTGAACCTAAGTGAGGAGGACACTTGCAAAACTCCTAGGCGAGGAGTCACTGGGAGAATGCTAAGCTTACTGAATCAGAATTGTTTTGCATACAATCTCAGAGTCACTAAGTTTAGTGCACAGGCAGCCAAAAGGCCAAGTTTGATGGAAAACAATCTGGCACCTTCTTATCCATGAGGTCCTTAGCAAACCCAGCCCAACACAGCCCAACAGACCAGGCTTTTCAAAGGTGAAGGCCGGGGGTGTGGAGAGAAGTACTAGCAGGCGGTGGCTTGCAAACATTTATGCAAGTAAATTGTCAATATATTAGTGGGGGGTGGGGAGGAACTATTCAAGCGTCTCTGCTTCAGAAAGTTATTTTAAGTGAATCATAGTAACAAGCTTCTTTGGACTTCTGATAATACTCACTATGCTAACAATTAACAGAGAGCTGCTTTGAAGTTATATTTGGGAAATAGTGTTCAAATAACAAAATGATTGTAATCTTTCTCTTAATAATTCATTCCTCAGAAATGAGGTTGATTCTTTCAGTTCAACCTAGGACTTAGTAAAGGAGAGATGGTGGCACAGTGGATTAAGTGTCAGGCTGCTAACCAATAGGGTGGCAGTTTGAAGCCACTAGTTGCCCCGAGGGAAAAAGATGAGGCAGTCTTATTTCATAAAGAGTCGCAGTGTTAGAAACCCTATGGAGCAATTCTCCGCTGTCCTAGAAAATCGCTGTAAGTTGGAATCTATTCCATGGCAGTGGGTTTGGTTGAATTCTTCATTACAACGTTCAAAATCGTTTTCTTGGCATTCATCCATGTATCATACCATTCAATAGTTCAATCATGTCACGAAGCGTTGTACAATCAATCATAACTACAAACATCTTTTATAAAGCTAGTGATTCAAACCTCAAACCCGCTGCCATCGAGCTGATTACGTCTCGGCATTCTGCTGCCACAGAGCAGACTGGTCCCTTCCATACCGTGGAGGGGTACACAGCAGAGAGCCTCATCTTGCTCCCTCAGAGCAACTGGTGGACTCTACCTGCTACCTGCACTCAGCAACCCATCCTGTGCCCGCTACAAGAGGGGAGTCCAGTGGCACCAACGAAGAATGGAAGGACAAGCCACAGATCAGAAGAAAAACATCTGCTAGATGAAGAGCTTTTATTGAAAGATCGTCAAGAACTCTTACAACTCAGTAAGAAAAGACAAACAAGCCCAATTCAAATAGGGGCAAAAGATTTGAATAGGTGCTTCATTAAAAGACATATATAAATAGCAAACCAGCCTGTGGGAAGACGCTCACCATCATCAGTCATTTGAAGGAAATCTGTTACCTTGGAATCAACTCCAGCTTACAAGGGCCCTCAAGGGTAGGGTAGAAGTGCCGCACAGGGTTCTCAAGGTTATAAATCTTTCTAGAGGCAGACTGCCACATCCTTCTCCCATCGAGGAGCTGGGGGGTTTCGGCTACTGCTGGACTAATCTGCAGGTGCCAGGCCAAGCTCTTACTGTTCCAGCAGGGACCCTTATCAATAGTCATTAAACAAACTTACTGCCATCCAGTCAATTCTGACTCATAGTGACCTTAGCTGACAGGTATTACTGCCCATTTGGGTTTCCAAGGCTGGAAATCCTTACTGAAGCAGAGAAGTCCCAGCTTTCCCCTGAAGAGCAGCCGATGGGTTCAAACTGCTGACCTCGCAGTTAGCAGCCTAACACCTCACCCACAACACCCCCAGGGCTCCTGTCATTTAGATATTGATGAACACCAATCAAACCACTCTATTTGAGTCAATTCTGATTTGTGGATACCGTATAGAGCAGCGGTTCTCCAACCTGTGGGTTGCGACCCTTTGGGGGTTGAACGACCTTTACACAGGGGTTGCCCGATTCATAACAGTAGCAAAATAAGTTATGAAGTAGCAATGAAAATAATTTTATGGTTGGGGGGTCACTACAACATGAGGAACTGTATTAAAGACCGAGGCATTAGGAAGGTTGAGAACCACTGCTATAGAGGATTTCCAAGGCTCTAAATCTTTGTGGCAAAAGACAGCCCCATGGTTTTCCCCAGGAGTGGTCAGTAGGTTTCAATCACTGACATGGCAGTCGGAGGTGCAACACACACTCAACAGTGGCACCAGGGCTCCTTCAGATACCTCCTAGTCTGGTACGGCTGACAACACCAAGAAGAGACAAGGTGAACCCTCATACATTGTTGGTGGGAACGCAAAGGTACAGTAAATATATTCTTACCACATGAACTAGGAATATACACCAAGGAAAAAAACAGATGTCCTGGCAAAGACCTGTATGCAAATGTTCCTAATAACCACGAAGTGAAAACATCAATTAATATAGAGATAAAATATGGTACATTCATACCATCAAATATTATGGAGCAACTCAAGGAAACGAACTACTGATAAATGCAACATGGGTGATTCTCCAAATCAGTATGCAATATGAAAGAGGTCAGGAACAAAAGAAACTATATGTCATACATAAGAAGGCAAAATATTAGAGAAAGAACCAGGCGTGGCCTGTGTCTGGGAGGGCGAGCAGAGGCTGGCTGTAAACAGGCTCCGGGAGGCATTTAGAGTGAGGTAAGTGTTCTAACACTGGGTTATGGGGATGGCTACACAACTGTATAAGTTCATTAAAAACTGTTAAATTGACGCTTCATAAAGCATATATAAATTAATCTTTAAGAAACAAAGCTTTAAAAAATGTAGACATGGGGAGGGAGCAGTAGAACTGATGGTGATTACATAACTCATTTTAAAAGTGATTTAACTCAGGAAGTGGGGAGGATGTTCTAAAATTGATTGGGGTGGTGATTGTACATCTCTTCTTGATATGACTGAACTACTAAATTGTGAGATATGTGGACTAAGTGCCAATAAAACTGTTTTAAAAATATAGACAATCAATGGAAGCAAATCCAAAATTGTTGAATAATAAGTGAACCCTCTGTTCACTTCAATGTAGCCTTAGGGAGTGGGGAAAACACATTTAAAAGTTTGACTTCGCCTTCAACATTTTTCAAGGTTAACTTTCCATTTGGGATTCTTCTTATTTTAATTGAAGACACTTACTGAGAATCTTTGAAAATTCTCAGGGTAAAGTGAAATGCAAAATACCATGAAGACTGACAAAATAATAGAAACCATCTGCCTACTGTAAGTCAGACAATGTTCTAGGTATTTTCTGTACATAATCACAATTTCACACTCACAATTTACAAATTAAAAATGAGGAAAATAAGACTTGGGAAGGTTATACTGCGTACAGTCCACCAGGAATATGACTGATCCAGGATTGGGCAATGTGGCCTACTTCCAGAACCTGTCTGCTTTGCACTTCCCTGAAGTACTTTCAGGATAAATGAAATTCAGTAATAATGAGATTGTAGCCAGGGTCTAGAAGGTTAAATTAAATTAGCGTGAAAGGTAATTTAAAACTAAAAGAATGATTCAGAACACCAGCATGCAGCAAATTTCCTTATGTAACTGTAAACTTTTTCAAATAAATATATATTTCATTTTATAAATGGAACATAGTAAAAATATACTTTTAAGTACTGAGAGGAAAACTCCAAATCCAAACATCTATGAAACTTAAAAGTGTGCTGTTCTTTATAGAGTACAACATATTACAGAATCCATGTCACAGAGAGAACTGAAGAGCCCACCATTATCATTACTGTGCTCCTGTTTTCTTAATTTCCCTATACAATTTTTAAGTTTTCATGTTCAAATTATTAAGTGAACCTTTCCTCCAAAAGATACAGAATTTAATTATAAAATCCTGTTTGCTACCAAAATGTGCAACAGTCTTTCAAACTGGAGCATATCTGTGGGTTAAGTCAAAAGGGATTGCAACAAAAACCATAGAAATCCTTATTAAACAAAAATATCAAAATGTGAAGCTATCATTTCCATATACTTGCGTTCCCATCTCTCTAACCCTTCCCTGAAGAACACTGCACTTGGACTTATGGCACATCAGAATGACAGGTGGACATCTGCGAGCAACTCTACCGGTAGCCTTTTCTATGTTCTTTGAGTTTTCAAAACAAAAAGAAATCGGAAGGGGCAATATCAAGACTGTAGGCGACTGGGGTAAGGTTTCCCAAGGAAAATGTCCAGGTGTCAGCCGCCACCTTTGAAGAATGAGCAAGAAGATTGTTGTGACCAGAAAAATTCCTCTGTGCAACTGTCCTGGGCTTGTTCCTCACCAATGCAGCTTTCTGTTTTCTAAAAACTTCTTCAAAACAGGCCCCTGTGATCGTCCTGCATCTTTTGAGAAAATCTATTATGATCACTCCATTGGAATAACAACAGACGGTTACTATAACCTCCTAAATTGACTGCTCTACCTTGAATTCATTTTTGAGGTCTTCTTTAAAATGCCTGATCCATCTAAAAATCATTTTAGGTGGGGCAGCATCCCCATGCACATGCTTCAAAACTTCAGTGATTTGGGAAGATGTGCACTTGAGATTCTCAAAGAATTTGAAATTAACCTTGACCTCACAACCATATTTTCCCCGAGCACAAAAAGTATCCTTTCTTTGAAGGGTTGGTACTGAGGCGCAGACAAGAGCAGTACTGAGAGAACCGGTCTGCCAGTCATCCCCGGGTTGCAGAGGCACGTATGGAGTAACAGTACGCATGTACGAACCGATAACCTACTAACAATATGTGTTTACTTACCCTCACTATCAGTTTCTTCCTCAGAAAGCGAAACCCATGTTTGAACAAAGCAATTCTAATTTCCTTGGTAAGATATGACACGGAATGATCATGTATACACAAAAGAAGGCTAAATTTTGCATAAGACAGAAACGAAAAACCCTTTACCTTTCAATTGTGTCAATTTTACAATGAAAGTAGACACCGAGATTCATGAACTGCTATGTCACTTTCAGTTACCATATCAACAACATCTTTGTCCAGGAGAGCAAGGGTTAATGACTAAGCACCACCACATGAAAGATGCGCTGAGAGTGTACTCCTGACAGACAGAGTGCAGGACTGCTATCTTACCAATCTGTTTATGCGAACAAATTCTTCTGAGGTTTTGGCCCAAGGAGGAAGTTCCACATCAGACACTACTGTCCCATCATCCATCACTCCAAGATTATAATTATTGAAGTTGACAAACATCTCAGGGAGATAATAAAATTCAGGGATCAATTCCTATATAAAAATAAAAGATGACAACATGTTATAAATTGTGGGATATTGGATAGATACTTAGAAAGGGGGTCTGATCATTCCCAAATGCAGAAGAACAACAAAATAAGCATGGGAAAATGTTTCTTCACTTTTCATTTCATAGTTCTAACAGGAAATTTTATTAAGATAGATAGATACAATACAACCAAAACAGATTAATATTTAACTGGTTGGCTACTGACTCTCTTTCCGGATACAATTCACAACCTCAAAATGCTTAAATGAGTCAAATAATATTAGGAAGTTTGACAAGATGTAAACAGAGATTGTCATGCTGTTAGTAATGTCAGGGAAAAACAGATTTTTAATGAGGTACATGGAATTTTTTTCCCTAGAAAAACACAAAAATCTTTATAATGTAAGCATTATAATGTCACTGCCTTGCTCCCTTCATACACCGGAAAGGGAATTCATTATATATAACTATGGTTAATAATGCATTTTCTCACATTCAAAATATTCAAATTTGAAGGACTCACTCTCAAAATTGATGTATAATTAGTCTACATAAGAAACAGAATAAATTAAATACATTACCTTAATAAGGGCATTTAAAATAAACTTGAGTAGCACATATAATAAGCAGAAAAAATGCAGACGGCTAGTCTTTTGTGTTCAATAAACCCCATGTTTAACTATTTCAGAGGCCCTGTATATCAGACTGGAAATCCAGTCTTGACATGGGTCAGTGGCTCAGTGGTCTCTCAGATACCCCCTCAGGGCCAGCTATGGCAGGCCTAGCTTTCCAAATAGTTGAGCAAATAGGGAGGTCATCAGATTTTGGACAAGGTCAGTATGAACTCGCCAGAGCAAAGACAAAAAAGGATCCTGAGGAATGAAGCTATTATCACCTCCACCATCCATGTGAACTGCTGGCTGAATTGTGCATCCTTTGTTCACACTCACAATAATGAACTAACTGACCAGGGTAGAAATGAGCTTGTCCTCCAAATGCCTGACAACCACTTGATCATTAGATTTGAAAAACAAACTGAATTTTTTTTTTAAAAAGGAGACTCCTGTTAGATGTCTATACATAAATAAAATTAGACAGTGATCACTCAAACATATTAAGATGCTATTGTCCAAAAATGATGCATATACTTCTAAGTGATGAAAATATGTGTTGTTTTATTAAGCAAAAACATATCTACTTCACTTGAGCTAATATTTATGGAGTGGTATGAGTTAGGCACTAAGGTGAGCTTTTAATAAACCAGTAAGTACAGCTGGGATGTTCTTTCGAAGAGAGGATGGCCAGAATTCAACGGACTCTTCCAGACATGTTCTCAGAAGGGAGTGCTCCCTAGGGAAGGACATCATGTGTGGTGACGAAGATAGTCAGAAAACAGAGGGTGACCCTCAAGGAGTGGACTGACTCAGAGGCTACACCAGTGGACTCAGACACAAGAATAGTTGTGGGAATGGCACAGGGCTAGGCAGACATTTTTTCTGTTCATAGAGGGTTGCTGTGAGTCAGAACTGACTCAATGGTACCTAATGACAACAGCCACATCACTTCTAAGTCTCACAATTTTACAAGGTAAGCTATCACCTCTGAATGAACTAAGGTTCAAAGAGATTAAGGAACTTGTCCATAGTTACACAGCTAATATGTGAAAAGTTGGGATTCAACTAAGTCTTGTCCAACTCCACAGCTTGTGTTGTGCCCGGATAGTCATCATATGAGCATAGATTCTACTTACATAGTCCATTCAATGCTAAGCAATCTAAATTAGTTTTTAGCGTACACTCCATATTCCTTAAACAGACTAATGTATAAATCAAACATAAATTTTCAGTTTGTCAGGATACAAAAAACAGGCATTTAAAAAAAAGGGTACTATCCAAGTATTCCAGTTCTAAACCAAATTAGCATCTGCAGAAAAGATTTTATATAAATACATACATATGCTATAAGGTTATATTAATATAATTAATCCAATTGGAAGAAATAAATATATGTTAGCATTATTATACAGATAAATGACTTCATCTGTTTTAAGGAATTTTTCCTGTTTGTCTTATGTTCATTACAAATTTCCTTTCGCCAATGAAGAGAAGTGTTGGATAGAGTGTAAAACGTCTCCAGATCTTGTTTTACAAGAAGACGGAGGAACATGGCTTCCTTGTTAATTCAAATGAAAAGCAGCATTTGTATCTAAGTAAAAATAATTCCTTTCATTTCAATAATATCCACACCTCCACCCCCACGAAACAGCAACTTAAAAGGTATGTGGAAATAAGCAGAGGGTGTCCCAAAAGCAATGAAACAAACAACAAAGGTTTCTTGTCTTTGCCAAGGAAATAAAAAGGCCAACTTGAGCTTCCCTGGAGTCCATTCTGACTTCTAACAAGCCTGTAAGACAGCTTAGCGGTGCTATGAGTTAAAAAAGACTAAGAGTGAATTTTACTTAAGGGGAAAACGGAGAGAAACACTCAGCACTCATATTTACACGCTCCCTAACTTGCCTGCATAACCATCTTTTGTCTCACGCTGATATAACCAAGTTAAGAAGTCACTGATGTTACTAGTTAACCAGTTGACAACTAGCCAATTCCAACTCACGGTGACCCCATGTGAGTAGCACTTTGCTTGGTAGACGATGAACTTGTTGGTGTGGTAGGTTTCATGTGGATTAGTACCCACAAGGTTAGCAGTTCAAACCCACCAGGGGCTCTATGGGAGAAAGACAAAGCTTTCTGCTTCTGAGAGATTTACAGACTCAGAAATCTACAGGGGCAGTTCTACTCTGTCCTATGGGATCCCTATGAGTCAGAATTGATCCTCATTATCTCAAGAGGAGTAGACGACAGATTTGAACCTGGCAGGCACTCCATGGGAGAAGAAATGCTAGTCTGCTTCTGTAAACATTTACCACCTCGGAGACTCGATGGTGCAGCTCTATTGTAACCGGGAGAATTGCTTATCAAGATAAGTCCGGGAAGCAAAAGTAGAATTGCCTTTTCACAGCAATTGTCATAAAGTCTTCAATTTTTCTCTAATTTGTATCATTAACCATTCGATACATTTGTCATTTTGAGGTTATTTAAGAACGTGACAAACATATATATGTTTACAACCAGAAATGCTCTTAATTGGTTCTTTTACAATGAGCCCTGGTAGTGCAGTGGTTGTGTTTGGCTGCTCACCAAAGGGCCAGCCGTTTGAACCCCCAGCTGCTCTGCAGGAGAGAGATGTGCTTATCTGCTTCTCTCCCCTCCTGTCCCCACTCCACAGAAGCAACCTACACAACAGGCTAATCAACCTGGGCCTGAAGGAAGGGAGGAAGAAAAACCCTCTGAGGCAATACCATTCTGTTGGATAAGACTGCTGTGAGCTGAAGTGGACTCTATGGCAGTGGTTCTCAACCATCCCAATGCCGCGGACCCTTGAATACAGCTCCTCAGGTTGTGGTGACCCCCCCCCCACCATAAAATTTTTTTCGTTGCCACTTCATAACTGTCATTTTGCTACTGTTATGAATTGGGCGACTCCTGTGAAAGAGTCATTCAACCTCCAAAGGGATTGCGACCCACAGGTTGAGAACCATGGCTCTACGGCAATTGGTTTGGCTGTTGTTTTCATAATTCTTGTATAAAATCTAAACAAAATTAAGAAAAATATATTTTGTGCCTATCTCAATCTAAACAAAATTATTATAAATTTTTTGTTACTTTGCGATTGAAATCTTACTCCAATTATAATTTCACTTAATTGAAACTAGAAAGTAGATGGATTAAAATTCGCATGAAAAAAGATAATGTCCATAGATGAGATGAGGACAGAAATTTTATACGTTTCATCTTACTGGTATGCTGTCAGGTAATCAGGTAAATGCTGGGCTACTAACCCCAAGGTAAGTAATTCAAAAGCACCAACCACTCTGTGGCAGAACGACAGGCTTTCTACTCCAGTTAGTCCTTTAGTTTCAGAGCAATTCTATCCTGTCCCATAGGGTTTCTGTAAGTCAGAATCGATTCAATGGCAGTGAGTTTGAGTTTGGGGTGGGCGAGAGATGATGCTTTCTGCTCATGTAAGATTGACAACCTTGGAGACCCCACATAGAGTTGCTATGAGTCACAATCAATTTGCCAGCCAGGGCTGGGTTGGAAACAACCCAAAGACAGGTGAACAAATGACTAGATAAATAAACAAAAGGGGACATGAACATACAATGGAATATTATTCTGCCACAAAAGGATGATGTTTGGTTACCTAGCGTATGCTCAGCTAAGGAACTCAGACACAGAAGAGCAAAGATTGCACGGACCCTTTACCTAAAATAAAGGGTATATATCTACAATAGGCAAGTTCATAGAGACAGAAATTAATTAGTGGTTATCAAGGGCTGGTGTGGGTGACAGAGAAGTGAGAAGTCATTGCGTTTGGGGTGAAAAAAACTAAAACTTTGTTAGTAAAAAATTATTTCAGAAAGGGGGAACTGATCACAATGATCTATATATAACCCCCTCCCTGGAGGAACAGACAACAGAAAAGTGGGTGAAGGGAGACATCGGACAGTCTAAGACACGAAAAAATAATAATTTATAAATCATCAAGGGTGCGTGAGGGAGAGAGGGAGGGTGGGGAGGGAAGAAGGGGAAAAATGAGGAGCTGATACCAAAGGCTCAAGTAGAAAGCAAATGTTTTGAGAATGATGATGGTAACAAATGTACAAAT
>NW_022109768.1:7165048-7199773 GCF_000313985.2 Echinops telfairi | reverse complement strand
TTTTTTAATTTCATTTGGAATTTGTCAAGATATGAATTAGTGTTTTATTTTTAACTCTGCTCCCCACGTTTCAAGAAAGGTAGAGTTGCCACTCACAAGGGGGAAAACCAAGAGGGGAGTACAACAGACCAGTGATGGGAACAAAGCCACAAAGTCCCTGAGGATTGTGGACTTCTGCCTCGGTGGGGGAGCGGGGAGGGCAGCACTTGGCACACCTCCTGAACTGGCTGGGGCTCCATCCTGGACTATGGGAATAGCAACGTGGACTTATGGGAAACTCGACTTTTGGACATGAATGTAGCTCTATGTCATGATCCCTGTTAGTCTGGTGGCTGTCTGTATGTTGTTGTTTTCTAGTTTGTTATTTTTTTATCTTTTATTTTATTATTAGTTTGTTTTCGTTTATGTTTTTTGGTGTTGATCTATACAAGAACTGCAGATGGGCAGTCTTAAGAAACAGAGGCCAGACCAATGGTTCCTGGGGGGCATGGGAGGGGGCGTGGGGAGGGGGGCAGGGAGGCAACAATGATGGGTAATGGACTGCGAGGAGGGTGTCTTTTCTCTGGGCGTTTTGAGCAATTGAATTGTATCAAAGAGGAATTACTGAGAGGTGAATGACAGGCAAACATAAAGGTGGGATAGGAGGAAAAAACAAAACCCAATAATATATAGATGTGTGTGCATCTATATAAATATATATTTATGAATAGGTATTTGATTGCGTGTGTGTAAATGCAACAAGGAAACAGATGGATTTTGGGTCGCAACTAAATCTTATGTGGCATTGTAATGATACCTGCCTCCCTGACATGATCACTGAAGACAAAGCGGGTGCATAAGCAAATATGGTGAAGAAAGTTGATGGTGCCCAGCTATCAAAAGTTATAGTGTCTGGGGTCTTAAAAGGGTCTTAAAGGATTGTAGTTAAACAAGAAGCCATCTAGCAGGGAAGCAACAAGGAAGAAGCATACCAGCCTATGTGATCATGAGATGTCAACGGGAAGAGGTATCAGAAGTTCAAAAAACTCATATCCAAATTGATATGAAGGGGTGTGGATGTAGTGGAGACCCAAAGTCCACTAGCAAGACAATTGGACAGTCCCTCTTAGAAGGGCCACATGGAAGGGAGGATAAATCCAGAGTGTGGTGTGACACTGATTCATCACTGATTCAACCACATAACTATTCTCTATTATTTTAAGATTTCCTCCCCTTATTATTAAGGTCTTATGTGATATACCTCATTGGTCATCTCAAAGATTGAGTATGTTCATTTGTACATTTAAGATTGCTTGGTACATCGTAGTCAAGATAGAGGACCCCTCAGAGACAGGAGAAAGGGTACCATGAGGGTACAAGAAGTGAGGGGTGGGGGGGAGAAAGCGGGGAGAGAGAGGAGTTGATAGCACTGATGACTGTATAACCCCACCCAATGGGATTCAACAACAGAACTGTATGGGACGGGAAGGGATATCTTGGAGTAAGATGTCAATAAAAATATTATTTAATAAAAAAAGGCTAGAGTTAAATTGTGGAAAGTTACATTATGTCAAACTATGAAGTTTAGCCTTTTTCACAAAAAATTTAATTCTTTTGTTTTCTGTTGGAAATTTTTTTAGAAGAACATGAATTTAAAATAGTACAAATGTTTCAAAGAAATTAATGCAGAAGAGAGAAATTATGTACAGTCTGCATACTATATAAAAGGTCATCATCAATGGGACTGGTGGTTCCGAGGGGACATGGGAGAGGAGGGTCAGAGAGGGGGAGTGGGGAGCCAACACACTCAGGGACAAGGAAACAAGAGATCTAAATTTGATGTTGAGGAGGACGTATAATGCCTGGTGGAGCTAAATCAAGTGCAATGTATCCAAGATGAATTACTGAGCCAAATGGAGGGTGAGCAAGATAGTGGGGCTGGAGGAAGGTGAAAGGAAATAGAGGAAGGAAATAGGAGGCAAAAGCTATTTATAGAGGCATAGCTATCGGCATGTATATATGTAAATATAATAATTTATAAGGAAAGGGATAGAGAGCAATTTACATATATTTATGTATTTATGTTAAGTATTAATATAGTGGAGAAACTTTGGATCTCTACTCAAGGTCTCCCTTAACACAAGAACACTTTGTTCTAATAACCTGTCACTCTTTGATACTCACCTTCCTGACACGATCACTGAACGACAAAATAGGCACATAAGTAAATGTGGTGAAGAGAGTGAATGACGCCTGTCTATCAAAAGATATAGCATCTGGGTCTTAAAGGATTGAAGTTAAACAAGCAGCCATTCAGCAGGGAAGCAAATAAGCCCACAAGGAAGAAGCACACCAGCCTGTGTGATCATGAGGTGTCGAAGAGATCAGGTATCAGGTATCAAAAGATCCAAAACAAATATATTGATGCCAAGAGGGGGTTTGGCATGGAAACTCAAAGCCTATCTGTAGACCAACCGGATATCCCCTCACAGAAAGGTTATAAGGAAGGGATGATTCAACCAAGGTGCAGTATAATAACACCGATGAAACACACATCCTTCCTCTAGTTCCTCAATGCTTCCTCACCACCCCCAGTACCATGACCCAGTTCTACCTTAAAAATCTGGCTAGACCTGAGAACACACATTGGTATAGATAAGAGCTCTCAACACATGGAATTCAGGACAGATTAAACCCCTCAGGAACAGTAGTGGGAGTAGTGATATCATGAGGAGAGGGGCTGGATTGGGAGGGGGAAGGCTGAGAAAGGGGGAACCATCACAAGGTTGGATATATAGCCCACCCCCCATGGGTATGAATTACAGAAATGTGGGTGAAGGGAGACAATGGACAGTATAAGATATGCAATAATAATAACAATATATAATTGATCAAGGATTCATGAGGGCAGGAGGGTGGGGAAGGGAGGACAAAAAAGAGGAGCTTATACAAAGGACTCAAGTAGAAACTATTTTGGAAATGATGATGATGCCAACATATGTACAAATATGCTTGATACAATTGATGTATGGAATGTTGTAAGAGCTGTTAAGAGTGCCCAATACAGTGAATTTTTTTAAAAAGGTCATCATCAAATCAGCACAAAATTAGTAAGGGAGTGAGTATTTATTAAAGTATATTACAATATAGTTATGAGGAAATCTACATAAATAAATTTGTCAATGAGAATTTAATATCTTCTGAATATAAAGTAAACATGCTTAGCTCAACTGAGGTAAAATCAATACATGCCAAAAGAAATAAGTAAATACATATACAAACCAAATTTTACTGTGTGATAGAATTCATATCAATCCAAAAATCATCTTCCAAACAGCTCTCCTTTGATATAACACTATGCAATTATACTTCAAAATGATCTCTTTTGACAGATAAAATTTAGTAAACAGAGCCAAATATTGTGTCCTTCTAATACTTTTACTGAACGTTTACAAAGTGAAATATGGTTTATATTCATCAGACCAGAACATTCATTCAGCTCTGGATAGAAAACACATGTTCAGCAATTCTTAAAAACATCAGTGGGAAATGATAAGTAAACAACCCTGACAGAAGACAGAGATATTTACAATTTACATTTTCTTCTGACTTGCTGACAATAATTTTAATCTCTATCACTTTTTAGGCAGATGGGTCTTAGAAGCAGGTAACATAGTAAAAAATGTAGTCTATCATCTCCTAAAATAAAAATGTGAAAGGTTCAACGAGAGGTTATGCCACAGTTCAGGATAAGCCTATTGCTTTGATCACAAATCCCAAGGCTTTCATGGCACAGTGACAAGGATTGGTTATGACCACACATATGCTTTAGTTTGGTGTTGTTGCTAAGGTATGAGCCTCACTGATATGAGTGGCCTCTGCAGCCAGGATGTACAGTCCTCTCTTAATAGTCACCAGTTCTACCCACTGAACTAAAGCCATCGCTTCAACAGTATGTGGCCAGCCGTGTCAAATACTAAGCGATAGTCACCGAATATAAAAGATCATCAAAACAGAAATCAAATGCAGAAGCTACTTCAGGGCTGTTAAATTTTAATTTTACTCTTACTCCACATGAAACCTGACAACTCAAAGATACGCCTGAGAGTAAGTTAAAAGCGCCTTGCTTTTAGGGGCTTTGAATGGCAACTGAAAGCCAACTCTGAGCTTGTCTACAGACAGAGTTCATGAATACAAGGAAAAACTTCTGAAATAACCTTTCTTAAACATAAAAGAGCTGACAAACAATACAAAAATAATAATGTATAAGTCTCAATATATTTAAAATTTTGAGTTTTTTCTTAACTCACAAAGAAGAAAAAAAAACCCAAACTAAAACAAAAAAATTGAATACAGGTCAAGCAAATGTGAAACAACAGGCATTTCATATGAACTACATATGTGAAAGCTTTTGGATTGATGTCCAAAGTTAGTTTCTTCTTACTTCATAGAAAAAAAATGCTATTTTCCCTTTTGATAAAATGAAAGCCTTATAGCAATTTTTAAAACTGAAGAAAAAAATCTATAATCACTCTAGAGACATCTAATAAATATTTTCTGCTTTGAGACATTAGAAAAACAGCATTTTAAATGCATTAAATGAGGAAGAACCATGGGTTACAGGCCAATAGATAGCAATCTATTTCAATCTGATACAGTGCAGAGAATAATTGGGTTTGAGTTCTATCTGCTCAACTTACTGGCCACATGGCCTTACATTAATTTAATTTCTATGACCCTTACTCAGCTCAATTACCCTTTCTAAATCACAGAGTTGTTGTGAGGCTCATAGAGATAACAGGGAATTCAATATAATCGTAAGATCTTATTATCATCATTAATGGTAAAATTATCATCACTAATGATAAAACCCTAAAATTACAGATTCAACTGGCATAATGCTTTAAGCCAACAGGGCACTTACTGAATCATGTGTATTCATAAAATCATTTAATAAAATTTCCTTGCAAAAATGAAATATGCTACAAAATATTGGGAACATCACAATTCCTAGGAAATAACTATCACATTTAAAACAATTTTATTCTTATTAGTAATGGACAGCAAGGTTTAACATGTCTCACTCTATAATAAACAGAGAACTATTCAATATTGTCTAGTTCCTTTTTATGCTTTTAACAGCTTTTAGTTCCATATTTGCACTATATAGCTTCCTTCACTAAATCTTTTGGAATTCTGGGTTCCCTATTTTCAAAGTAAGTGTAATTTAGAAGGAGATAACATACATTAATAATGCCTATTCGAAATCCTTTCTGGATGAAGTAATAGTGATAGATAGACAGACAGACAGAGATAGATAGATAGATAGATAGATACCAGAACTGAATGTTACTGCCACTGAGGCACTTCTGACCCAGGTGACCGTACAGAACAGAGCAGAACTGCTGCTTTGGGTTTCCAAGACTATAAATCTTTACGGGTCTAGAACGCCTCCTCTTTCTCCGCCTAATTGCCTAGTCGTTTCAAACTGCTGACCATGTAAGTAGCAGCCCAACATGTCACCCACTGTGCTACCAGGGCTCCTCACAGAGATATATATCAAAAGCTCATGGGAAATGAAAAAAAAAAGTTCATGGAAAAAAACGTAATCAAAAGATAATAAAATTTTCCATGAACTTCTTGAACCCCCTGCACGTGTGTATATATGTATTTGTGTGTGTATGTGTCCATACATATGTACTTACTCTGCTATAACTATGGGGAGAAAATGGTTAATATCAGTGCCTATGAACATATTAATGAACATTTTCTATCTTTTTAATTGAAAAAGATATGTGAAAAAAATTAATCATGTCTGACATGTTTTTATAATTAAATAAATTAAATAAAAAATTTTTAAATTAATTTTATAATTAAAGAAATTTTGTGAATATTTTCCAAGTACATTAGAAGTTTTTTTTGTTGCTCTTTTAACAGTATGTATAGATAGCACAAGAAAAAATATTAAGTTTTCAAGGAATTTTCATGAAAGAGCAAAAACAAATGGTTCATGGTGGGTTTACAAGTATAAACTTTACTATTAAAAAAATGACTACAGGAGTTCATCCTTAAACCTACTGACACATGAAGAAAGAGTTTCGATGTGATTTTTTTTAACAAGTCTGTAAGTTAGTAAAAGAACAAGATGAAGGGATACATAGTTCAATTAGCATGTATGTATGCTGCGTGGCTGAGCCAGCTCAGCGAACCCGCGTGAGCTGACTCCAGTATGGATGTGAAGGGGAAATAAAAATTAAAGGACAAGTGCTAGAAATGTGCATGGCCTACCAGAAAAATGAGATCTTAACTTTACTTTCTTTTACTAATTCTAAGTTGTTAAAACTGCATCAGAAAACAGGAAGAATAAAAAATGAAAATATTTTTACTAAGAAAATAAAACTCAAACATTAAAACTGATTAAAAAAAAAAAAAGCAGAACTCCCAAGCTTAAGTGGGTTAAAATACACATTTCTAACAATTAAGGTCTACTTACTGTAGCTAAACACTTTTTCTATAAACGGTCCTAATGCTGATGCTATCCGCATCTATGGAATGTATTAACATTGTGGAGACAGGGAAAAAACTGAACCTAATTTATCTTTGGACTGTACACTCCAGGGATTTCTGAGGTAGTAGAGGGCAAGTCAAAGGTCTCATGTTTCACAAATCTCACAAGACACATATAAACGCAATCTATGATCACCTCCATTTTGTATTATTCTTTAACATATACATGTTCACTCAGGATTTTCAAGTTTAAGTAAATTCATTTTCTATTACTGCATAGTCATTTATTTTAAGTTATTATTTAATAATCTCAGGTTTTAATTACATTCTATTTAATTCAGAGAAGTGTGGAAGATACTTATCTAACTTCTGTAGAAATTTTACATTGATCATGAACAACACATAATTAATTTTAAGATAAGGGTTTTTAATTTCATATCCAAAATATGACACGAGAGAAGGGCTATATAGTTTGTTTGTAGAACTATGAAGATAAAGAGCTTCATCTGTTTTAACAATAGAAATGTATAAAACTTAATCGTCAACAACTCCAGGTCAGTAGCGGCCATGCAGCTACCAATTTTCTCCAGAATAAAAAGACCTCTTCGAAATACGAGTCGACCGCTGTCCTGGTCTTTGTGGAGCACACATCCAAGGGCTTTTGCGGTGTCCTTCTCACTAGGATGGCTGTAAACTCTCCTCTTTCTCCTCAAGTTATTTTGTCCAAAGGCTTCTGCTTCTTGACATTTTTTTAAATTGTTTTATTAGGGGCTCATACAACTCTTATCACAATCCATACATACATCAACTGTGAAAAGCACATTTGTACATTCATTGTCTTCATCATTCTCAAAACATTTCCTCTCCACTTAAGTCCCCGGCATTAGGTCCTCATTTTTCCCCTCCCTCATGAACCCTTGATAATTTATAAATTGTTATTTTGCCATATCTTTCCCTGTCTGACGTCTCCCTTCACTCACTTTTCTGTTTACCGTCCCCCAGGGAGGAGGTCACATGTAGATCCTTGTCATCGGTTCCCTCTTTCTAACCCACCCTCCCTCAACCCTCCCAGTATCGCCACTCACACCACTGGTCCTGTAGGGATCATCCGCCCTGGATTCCCTGTGTTTCCAGTTCCTATCTGTACCAGTGTGCAAGGTAGAATTTGGATCATGATAGTGCTTCTTGACATTTTTTACTTCACTCATTCTTGAAACAAATATTTACTTATTGAAAGTTAACTAAATCCAGAGGATTGTTCTAAATACCCAAATTATAAGGTGAGGAAAACAATAAGCCCCCACCTTCCATTTTTAGAGTCTAGTGGAGGGGAAGGAGCCCTGGGTGAAGTGCTGGGCAGTATGAATCACTGACGGTGACAGTCCATGGCTTACTAGACATCACCATAGTGCCTTCTGTTTGTGTTATAAAAAACAACACTCCCCAAAACAACAAAACAGGGTTCCGAGGCTGTGAATCTTACAAGAGCAGATAACCTATCTTCCTTTCACAAAGATGGTGGGGTTATCAGTCCCACCACTCCCCACCACACTTTCTTTGTGTCACAGAAGCTACTTAATCTGCATTTTGCATTTTCTTCTACCGACTTGGTTTGGTTCTTGTTTCCCCCAGTAAACTTCATAATGATGGAGTCAGTGTTCATCATTGTTTCCCTCACAGAGCCTGCATGGAGTCTGACACTCACTATGTGCTAAATGCATTAAATAAAATGCGATATTTCAAGTTATAAAATATTTTTATCAGATTCAAAGAATTTTAGAGAAGGAAAACACCTCATTCAACTGCTAACCAAAAAGCCAGTGCTTTGAACCTATCAATCATTCATGACAGAAAGATGTGGGAGTCTGCTTCTAAAAGATGCACAGCCTTGCAAACCCTATGGGGCAGTCCTACCCTGTTGTGTGATCAAGATGAGTCAGAATAAACTTGAGGCAAAAGAAGAATCCAAAATTTGATGTCGGACATGTTTAGTTTCAGATGTCTATTAACATTCAAGATGTTAATATGAATATCCTCAGGGGTACCAAGAAAAAAATGGAACTTTTCCCTTCAAAGCTATGTATTTAAATGTCTTTACAAAACAAACTTATCACCTTCAAAGTACTCCCCATTGCACTTAATACATTTGTCAAATCTGTGATTCCATTCTGGAAACATTTTTCAAACTCATGTTTGGATGGCTGACAGCACAGCCCTCTTTTTTTTCACTTTTCTATGTTGTCAAATCACTGTCTTTTCATGTCCCTCTTAATTCATGGAAACAAAAAGAAGCACCAAGGTCAGGTGAGTCAGGTATGGGGGGCAAGAGAGGCATTCTGGTTTTAGTCAAAAACCGGTGCACTGAGATGGCTGCATGAGCAGGTGCATTGTCTTGGTGACGAAACAAGTCCCCGTCTGCCACGGGCCTTTTTGTCACACACTGTTATGCAATCTTTTCATAACCTCTTGATGAACAGCTTAAACTGGTGGCATGAACGCCAATGCACTACTAACCGGCAGTTTCCTCCAATCCGGAAGTTGATGGACATCCAGAGCTAGGATTGTCATTAATCAACATTTCACCCTTTAAAAAATTTTATTTATTGAGGGCTCATACAGTTCTTGTCACAATCCATCCATCCATCCATCGTGTCAAGCACATTTGTACATTTGTTGCCCTCACCATTCTCAAAACATTTTCTTTCTACTTGAGCCCTTGGACCACTCACACGCTTGAGTTTTTCCCTTAGCGTTGTCCTTGTAAGTTGTGGTCAACATCACAACAGTTTCTGCGGCATTTTTCATGAGCAGGAAACAAAATTTCACAGTCACATGCTGTTCTCTTAAGTCAGCCATCACAAAAAATGAGATTCAGGCGAAACCGCTTTTATGAAAAAATTCAATGTGACCATAGAGAACCTTCCCAGGAGACGCCAGTGGGTGCAGTATCACAGAGTGAGTTGCTTGATGCTCATCCGGCAGGAATAATGCATACTCCAAAAGCTCCTCCCAATAGAACTTATTTCCAGGGGTTTTTTTGGGGGGGGGGATACCCTCTCATACATATATGCATTTAGAAACCACAGGAGAGCTATGGGACAAGGGATGTCCACCAAAGGAACAAGAATAGATGAAGTCCAAAGGCTTAGCCCTAAGGTACTCCAGTAAATCAGGGAATGGGAAAAAGATCATGAGTAAAGAAGATTACAAATGGGGTAAGAAGATAGGCTGGAATTTCTCAAATCAAGTGAAATATTACAAGAAAAAAAGGGGTCAGGGAATTGGGTTAATAATGATGATGAAAGGAGCCTGAGAAGCAGGGTTTATTACACACCGGGCTGCTAACTATTAGGTCAGCAGTCTGACCCCACCAGTGGCTCTCTACGAGAAGGATGAGACTGTCAGCGCCCATATAGAAAAGAGAATGTATTGAAATTGATGATGACAACATCTGTACAAGTTCATTGATATAACTGATTTATGGATTATTATAATATATGTAAGAGCCCCAATAAAACGATTTATTAATAATTAAAAAAAGATGTATATCCTCAGAAACCCTAGGGGGTAGGTACACTTTGTTCCACAGGGTTGCTGAGTCAGAATTGGGGGCTGATTTTAATAATGATGACAGGTCTATGGAGATGAGAACTGAAAATTTACCACCCACTTAAACAACATAAAAATTGATCATCAATGACTTCGATAAGGGTGATTTCAATGTCATAGTAGAGAAGGAATCTTGTTTAGAGTGGGCTCAGGAGCTGCGGAAGTGAAGACCTATGGGAAACAATTCTTTTGAGGAGTTCAAACTAAGTACCATCGATGTTATAAAGGAGACATGGAGTTCAATGGCTAAGTGCTTGGTTGCTAACTAAAAGGTCTGTGGTTCGAACCCACCAGCTACTCCATGGGCGAAAAGACCTGATGCTCTATTTCCCGTAAACATTTCAGCTATGAAACTCCATAGAGCAGTTCTACTCTGGTCTATGGTATCATATAGAGTCAAAATCAACCTGATGATACATTTACATCAGCAGCAGCTGTGTTCTCTACACAAATGCCCAAGTACAATTTAAGTTCTCTGTCTTGTTAGCATCTCACCAAATCCTAACAGTCTTGTTTTCCTAAATACGTCTTAATTTATCCACATCTTAATAACCCATTGCCCCTACTGACTGGAAGCCTCCATGGCCTCTTTTAATTTCTTTAACAGTGAAACAACTGCTTCCACTTCCACCCTTAGTGCCATACATATTCAAACGCCAACCACAGTCACCTCTTAAAACCACACAATCTGTTCCCCCTATGACCCACTCTCCTCCGGAAAAAGCTGACTTCCTTAACAAGTCTTTGTCAAGTAATAGGGACTGTTATTATGAAAGCTCGCATTCTAAGACCTCTCAAACCTGGCTCCGGCCTTCCTGCCTGTCCCGGTCCTCACACACTGTCCCAATGAGCCCCCACATCATCTGCCACACTGCATTAAAGTAAGGTGACCAGACGTCCCGCTTTTGGCTGGACAGTCCCGATTTTTAACCATTTTTCCCGCGTCCCGCGGTGTTTTAAAAAAAATCCCAATTTTTGGAAAGAATGCACGACAAGCTAGGGTATATGGTTTTCGGCTGCCATGTGGCTATTTCGCCAGGATTTGAGTTTTATCAATGGTGTCCCGCTTTTGTCCTGCTTTATCAATGTTAAAATCTAGTCACCTTACATTAAAGGAACTTGTCTTGGTCTCTCCATTAGTGCGAATGTTCAGTGAAGTTAAGGGTCGTTTTTAACAACCGGAAACTAGCAGTGTAAACACAATTAAAATGAATGAAAAAAATGAAATTAAATGCTTCCTGGGCATTCCTACCAACCTTTACTACAGTTTTTCTTTAACTATTGGGATGCACTTAGTAAGAGTCTCAGGTGGCACACATGGCAAGCACTCAGCTACCAGCTGAAAACAGTTCAGGGTTTGAACCTATCAAAAGGCATCTTGGAAATCAGGCTGGTGACCTGCTTCTGAATGTTCCCCTCCTTGAGAATCCTATGAAGCAGTTAGTTCTACTCTGCACACGCAAGGTTGCCTTGAGGGATAATCAACTTGACAAGAAACAATAACAACAGTCTTTTAATACTATGCTGAAGCACTAAATTCAGAGCTTCTGCAGATGTGTGGTTCTCCAACAATTTCCATTTTAGATCCATTCACAATTGCCCCCCTTTCAAAATAATAAAATGAGGTGTCATTTATGACTCCTTCCCCTCTACAATCCGGGCTTTCAAGCATTTCTAGAGAAAGGGGGAAGAAGATGAAGCGACAGCAGTCACGGTGATTTTAACTATTAGGTTAAATTGACTGATGCTAAGAGGTACCTGAAACGAGAGAGCTGCTTCAAGAGGGGAGAAAAAAAGGAAGCAACCTATAGACACACACAGAACCGTGGTAACGCCAGACCTAGGGATGTTCACATATTTGCTTAACATTCGTAGTGAACTTCATCCTAGCTTTATGAGACCGATTTGTTTCATAAATTTTGGTCTCAATAATTCTGGGTTCAGACTGAAGGATCTATTCTATGTCATCGTTTCGAAATTTGAGTGACTTTTAAAGGCCTGAAACACAGACTCTCTTAGGAGTTCAAAAATATCATTTATCACAGTAATGGCTCTCTAACCCATTATTAACACAGTCCATTTTATTCCTGAAGACTGCTGCTGTTCATATTTAGGTGAAGCAGACAGCAGAAATACTGTCGATCAGAGACAAAGAAGGCTTTTTACCATAAGCAGAAAGTGATCCCTTGGTGTGATTCTAAAACAATGCTCTAAAGCTGGGGTCCTCAAACTACGGTCTGCGGGCCACATGTGGCCCTCCAAGGACATTTATCCGGCCCGCTGGGTGTTTTTTCCCGTTTGTTTTTTTACTTCAAAATAAGATATGTGCAGTGTGCATAGGAATTTGTTCATAGTTTTTTTTTTAACTATAGTCCAGCCCTCCAACGGGTCTGAGGGACAGTGAACTGGCCCCCTGTTTAAAAAGTTTGAGGACCCCTGCTCTAAAGCCTTCAAAGCCCAAAAAAGTAGCCAGCCACTAACCCTATTAAAAGTGAGTAGTTTTTTGGGGGGGGGCAGGGGGGGTGTCTTTTAAACTAAAAAACAAAAACCTCATTTTCACATTTATTTTACACAAAAAATATTTCATTTTTAGCAAAACTTCTCTCTGAAAACTGGGACAGTGCAAGAATCAAGAATTCTAAAATATTAAAACAACAAGCCTCACTCTGCTAAAGAAAAAATGAGTTCTTCAAATATCAAGTTACCTATTTTGAAATTTTTATTTACATGTCTTCTATCCTTTATTACAGCTTATCATTTTTATGAACCTGACATGGAAATACTTTTGGAGAATGTACACTATTTAATGAAGCAAGGGTTACCTTAGAATTCACTACATAAAATGTTTCCAATTGGTCAAACCCACATTACAATCTCCCTTCAATATAATTTAACACTTTCCCTAGTATTTCTTCAGAATCCAATAAGAAAACAAAGACAATACAAATAAATATGATAGCATTTATATATGAAAGAAATATTCATATTATAGTAATGTAAATGTTTTATTACACATTTATTCTCACAGCTATATTATTATAATATCTAAATGTGGTTTATAAAGTGGTAAGATGCAATTTTTTGAAAGAGGCATAATAAAAAATGTATGATCAAATTCTCCCTCACTTATAAAGAGATTCTTTTAATAGCCTATAAACTCAAAAGTCCTAACTCAAGTTAATTCTGACTGACTGTGACTCTATAGGACAGAGTACAACTACCTCGGTGTGTCTTCAAGGATATAAATCTTTACGGGAGCAGAAAGGCTCATTTTTCTCCCATGAAGCAGTTGGTGGATTTGACCTGCTCACCTCGTTAGCAGTCCAATGCTTAACCCAGTACACCACCACCCCGCAAAAAAACCAACTCACTGCCATTGAGTCAAAGCCAACTCATAGTGAATAGTTGTGACAGGTAGTTTTATTGTGCCAACCTGGCCAATAGGAACATGTGGGATTAATAAGGTCACAGTTTGATTGCAGGGCAAAGAGATAAATGGCTCGGCAAGCCCATCCCTCTCTTGCTCTCTGGTGATCAGACCGTTCTCTGCCTCAACTTGTGAGCTATACTACCTGTGGGACAGCCAACCCATGGATCCTGTTGCTAGAGCTTGAGGTTCCTTCAAGACCTGTTTCGCCACGCTGCTGGTGTATACGTTGCTTGAGCTTGAGTCTGTCAAATCCACTCTGGTCGAATTCTGCCGTCTTGCACTGCTCAAGTTCGATATCCCATCCCGGTCTGCTCCGCCAAGCTCCTTGCTGACTGTTGGTGACCTGTCCTGCAGTTTGCTGCCGGAGGATGGACTGCTTGTATTGCCCTACGAAAGACTCAGCTGTCTGCTTCCTTGATCTTGGACCCAGCAGCCCTCCTGACTTGAAGGATTTCCAGTATATTAACTGTTGCATGGAAGTGAGTTGAACTGAGCCCTCTGTACTGCTGTGTAGACTAATCAGCTGTTATAGTCCTTTGTGCATAGCTACTACCTATCTATCTAGTTATAATCGTAAGTGTCCTAGTTTGTTTCTCTAGAAAACGCTAACACAATAGTCTATATAACCATATTTTCACATTCTTCTCTGCAAGTCGCTGGAGCCCTGTTGAATAGTGGTTACTCTTTGGGCAGATGACTGCAAGGGCAGCAGCTCAAAACCACCAATTTGAGAAAGATGAGGCTTTCTTCTCCCTTAACGGGTTACATCTCAGAAACTCACAGGGGCTGTTCTACTCTACCCTACAGGTTGCTATGAGTAAGAATCAACTCAAAGGCAGTAAGTCTGGTTTTTAACCCAAATGAAGTAATTGACAACCTAGAAAGTTGTCAATGATTTACCAGAAGTCAGTGATTTATCTGTGACCTCTCCAACCTGTATATATTTTGAGGGATTAAAATGGAGAATAAATAGATTGGTTATTTAAAGAACTTGACTACTAGGTGAAAGGATGGCAGTTGAACCCATCCGCAGGCACCTCAAAGGATGTGTCTGGTGGTATTAAAGTTTGCTGGGGCATTCAAAGGAAAGTGAGATAGATTTGAGTCATTATTTGATAAGGAACAAAAAGAAAGAAAGAGGTGAAAGATGTTCATATGTTTTTTTTAATATCTCAAAGGTAGCGTACCTTTATAGGATGTACTAGGGAACATAAAACCAAACACTAATAACTAAAGACTCTTGATAGAAAAAGGCTGAAATTAGGAAATGGAACAGAACTACTACAAGGATATAGCAATGTATTGCCTGTCTATCAAACTATTTAGCAGAAACATCTCATATTAATTAGAAAAGCAAAGTTGCCCACTCTATTAAAAAACCCAAGGCTCACTGCCATAGAGTTAATTCCTAATCACAGAGTACAACTGCCCTGTCGGGTTCTGAGACTACAAATCTTTAAATGAGAAGACAGCTTCATCTTTCCCTATGAAGTGGCTGGTGGGTTTGAATTGCTGACCTTTCAGTTAGCAGCCCCACTTCACCTAATGCACCACCAGTCCTCCTTATCATACAACAGGAAGACCATCCTTCAAATTCACAATCTGCTTTTTGTTTATACTCCTGGTAGCAAACTTAATTTCAGAAGGCTATAACTTGGTTGTGGGGTGCTTAACAGACGAAGGGATGTGAAAGTGAATGAACAGACATTTCACAGGTCTTCAATTTGATAATGTAAGCCAGGCTTGCCAGTATTTTCATGTGTCCGTAGCTCTTATTATTGCCCAAAAGAGTTAAAGAATTAAATAGCTTTCAGATTAGAAATAAAATTTAAGAGTGGTAGTTTAATCTATTTATTATTCACGTCTATCCTTCTAATTATCCATTTTCAAAATTATTCACTAATGATTCTTACATGAAGAATCTTACATGATTATATTCTTACATGATTCTAAAAGGATGATGTAAAATATCATGGGTGTCTTGTTGTTGGTAGCTGCGGTCAAGGCAGTTCACACTCACAGAGACTCTACGGACGATCCAATGAAACACTGCCCAGTCCTGCATCTTCCTCAACATGTTTGAGCCCAGTGTTGCGGCCACTCTGCCAATCCATCTCGAGTATTTTAGAGTACATAATTTGTGAGATCAACAATCTCAATAATTGATCCAATATAAAATATTGTTTTCCTGCATAAGATGGAAACTTTCCCAATAAAATATCTTTGAAATAAGCTGTGTTGTACTCTACAATAAAGGACAGTATGAGGGGGCTTCATACATTTTGTAGAAAAATTCCATTATATTTTAATTCCAGTTTTCCACACACTGAAACACTTTGTATAGGAATACGTTTAGTAGACTGCAAAGCAGCACAAACACAAAATAAGAAATCACCTTTTATCGGGCAACTTGGCTTATGTACCAGGCTCTTTCTAGCCATATGAACCCGGCAGTCAATGAGTAAGGATTGACCAGACAGGAACAGCTGGGGATTCAAAGTTGAGTGAGCCACCTGAGCCCTGACTATCCAATCATGGCCATGTGGGGAAGCTGAAAAGAACCTGAGCATGGAGAGTGTGAGCCGAGCTTCCTGGTTCATAACCATAGGACTGGAGACAGTAGCAGAGTGAGGTTTTAGCACATCGTCCCTCTGCACTGTGATCCTTCCTAGACCTCACTCTGTATTTTGATTCATTGTTAACTTTTTGTGTTGTAATAAGGCTGTTGCTCTAAGTGCAGTAAGGTTCTGTGAGTCATTCCATGAATCAATGAACTCAAAGGGACAGTTAGTTAGCAGAGGCTGGCACCTGCCTGGCTGGAAGTCTCACAAAAGCATCATTCTATGAGGTCTAACTTAGCTCTTCTTGGCTAGAGTTGGAGAGAGATTTAAAGTCTCACAAACCCATAGGGGGCAGTTCTACCCTGGCCTATACAATCGCTGTGAGTCAGAATTGAACGACTCAATGGTAGTAAGTGGTACTTTGAGTTATAAAATCTTTCATATGGTACTTATTGTTTTCTTGCATATTAAAATTATTTATGTTTAAATCATGTATCTTTATGAAAACATAAGGTGCTTCACAATCACAGGTGTATTTCATTATACTAAATAGCATCTAACACAGCATTTTTCAGCATTTCATATCAAGAAATAAAAAACTGTACCTTTGAAGGTAGAAATGAAAGCCTAGTAAGGACTATATTAGCTACTATGCAAACTGGCCATCATTTAAACTCATATAAGCAATTGTAATCTTACACGGTACTATGTCAGCTGCACATTCAGGACCAGCAGCAAGTAAAAGATGATATCTAAGAATAGAGAAACAGGATTTCTAAATATAATTTTTCCAACGTATTTTCCTATTTCACTAAGATCAGAATTCAAATGACCACATAGCCTTACAAGAAGGACATCCTTTTTTAAAAAATCATTTTATTGGGGGCTCATACAACTCTTATCACAATCCATCCATCCATCCATCCATTGTGTCAAGCACATTTGTACATTTGTTGCCAACATCATTTTCAAAACATTTTCTTTCTCCTTGAGCCCTTGGTATCAGCTCCTCATTTTCCCCCTCCCTCTCCTACCCTCCCTCCCTCAAGAACCCTTGATAATTTATAAATGATTATTATTTTTTTCATGTCTTACACTGACCGATGTCTCCCTTCACCCACTTTTCTGCTGGAGGACATCCTTATTACACTATTTTTCTTTAAAAAAGAAAAGAACCCTGGGTGGGTACGCATTCTACGCCTAAAAAGAGAGGCAGAAATTCTTTACAGTGACTCTTGGTCATTTAATTAAGGAAGCACCCTCTGAGGCTTACCTTTAGTAAACAGGACCGCATTAAAGGAAAGACATTTCTCAACATTCATTTAATGTGCATTGGCAAAAATAATTGTAAAAAGAAATGCTTCTGTACCTTTATATCAGAGGTGTCACGCTGACTGTTTCTCCATGCTCGGGAAATTGAGGAGAAAGTTCTATCTGCATGATCAAATTTCCCTCCTTGCAAATTTAGGAAATAAGTTGTAAAGGGTTCCTAAAAAATAAGAAAAAATATCCCATATGTTCCCTCAAGCATAAAATATAGTTTTTAATAAATCTGTATAGCTAAAACATCAAAAGGACAAAACCTTTAGTCAGTAATGCAAGAGGGCTTTAAAAACTTTGTAGAAAAATAGAAAGAAAAGATAATAGAATTCCTCCACCAACCTTTTGAAGCCCCTTTATATATGGTAGGTATAGAATGGGAATTATACCTAAATGATTACAATAATGTTCCTGTGTTATATTTCTTAACTTTAAGAACATTTATAATAAATAATTCCAAATTTTAGTATTTCCATTTTCTTCAGCTTTCTTTTTCCTAAGAAAATTTATTTATTTCCCAAGTACCCTTCAAACACACATTAGATGTTATTTTCTTCACAGTACATGGAAAGAGACCACTGTGTAAGTTTCTTATTGTTGTGGCTCAATATTTAATTTATGATTAAGAAAAGAAAAATGTTTGGAAGATTTAAAAGCCTCCTCTTAGTTAAAGAACACTTAAACACATATTAGTGGATAATTGCTTGAAATTAGCTAAGCACTATAAATTACTTCTAGGATTTATGCCTGCCTGTACCCTTCTAACAAGCTTTAATTAATGATGTGCTGCTAATGCTTTCCCAAAGAAATTACTTTCTAGTAGACAAATCACCTTTCAATTTTACAGAAACATTTCTTGTTTAACCAATATATTATCGATACATGGCAGCCTCAGAGTTGCCTACAGACATACCTTTTTCCATTTGGTGCAATTAACATTGCCGCGATATATAAATATATGTCTGTGGCAATGAAATGTTACTGAGGTCTACCTTTAATAGACGACATTTGAAAATAACCTATATAACAACTTAGAATCTAACAAGATAGCTAACATTTAAAGAGGCAAGTGTAAGGAAAAAAACTTACACCATTCCAGGTGAAATATTTTAAAAGACCTATTAAAGCAACATGCTAAATATATGCCAAACAAATTAAAGGCTTGGCCATTTAAAATTTCTAATTTTCAAAGAAGACTCTGATGATTTTGAATCATGACATACTCTCTACCACCCTGAATTTATTTAGTCATGGTTTTAATATTTAAATTGAACTTACTATTCTTAGCAGCCATGCAAGAACAAAACTTGCTGTTGAGTAATGAGTACCATAGTGGAACTTTGGAACTTGGTCATCTTCCCATGATTCATAACGCTCTGCAAAGAATGCTGCTCTTTTGGGATTCAAAGCTCCGATTGGCTGGCAATCAGGTAGAGGAGAGAGAAAAGATAAGAAGTCATAAATGCAATCATCCTTTATCTTTTCAAATGTTACCTTATTAGTAAGCATGCCAATATATCACCATATAGACACACTACTTGCTAGGTAAGTTAAAAATATTATATGCAGAAAACAAAGATTGGACCCGCTGACCTTTCGGATCTCAGAGGAAATGTTTTGAGAATGATGAGGGCAATGAATGTACAAATGCGCTTTACACAATTGATGTATGTATGGATTGTGATAAGAGTTGTATGAGCCCCTAATAAAATGATTTTTAAAACAAACACAAAAAAAAAGAAAACAAAGAAAAAAAGCAAATTTATTTTTCAAAGCAGGGTGACCATACATGGTTAACTCCGTGATACAGAAATCTCTCATTTCTCAACAAGAGGAAGACTCTCTCAACTAAGTAGACTGACATGGTGATTCCAACGATGGTGAGCATGGTGCAGGGCAAAGCAGTGCTTTGTTGGCTTGTACACAGGGTCAGAACCAACTCCACAGCACAAGACAACCGAATACTCTACCACTATTAGACAAACAAGTAGAACTGTGCTAACGTTGGTGAACTAGGATAAAAACATGCCTTCGGGAAATCTCAAAAATCAAATAGTAACAAAGTTTAGGTTTATAGATGTAGTCCAAAAAGTTGTCTATCAAAGTGGAAAAGAACCTAGGCTCAATGAAATAATAAAAATACACAGTCAGAAGGCAGCTTTAGAAGATAAAAGGAATATGGACATGCAACTCCGTATTCTTGCACATGACAAACATACAGTAAATTCTGACTACGATTTTAATCATGATCTTTTAGAGCAGAGGTAACCCTCAAAGGCCCCAAGTACACTGTGAAGCACAGAACGGGAGCTCAATGAATGCTCACTGATGGCATTATGGTTGCTGCTGCTGTTATTTAGGGAGTACATGAATTGAACTAAGTAGTATGCAAATGTTTACAGAATTATTTATAGATTTTTTTTCCTTAAAGAATATAGAGTTTTCTTAAGATTCTAAAAGAGTCTAGGGCTCAAGGAAGGTTAAGAACAACCCTAAAACATTCTGATCTTGAGGAAATCTCTATTCCTTATTCAAATTGTAAGTGCCACTTCAATGAAGGGGAAAAAAGAAGAGATGTAAGATTATTTTCTTTCATGAGATTCAGACTAGCCTTTTCCTTCACATCTTTTATAAACACCTAAAAGATCAAGGAGTAAATTACTATATATACGAGAAAGAGACATCGGAAAGAGGGAAAGAAATGTCACATTTAAAGTGGAAATTTTTAAATAAAGTAGTTCTGAAACATTGGCTTTAAAACTGACATATTTTAATACATTCTATTGAGAATGAAAGTGTTCAGACCAGCTTTTACATGGCCTTCATACAAATATGTGATTATAGTAACAACATAAATTATTTTGACTACCTTTCTTAAATTACTAAGTATTTTATTCAAAACTTCTACTTATCTTTGCTAACCATTTGCTTTTGATAACACAGTTCTAGTCAACATGGTTCTAAGTCATTTTTGCAAGCATACTAAAAAAGAAAACCTTTGGTGATTACAAATTTAAACCAAGGTCACAGTCGACTAATTTAAAATGCCATTTTAAAAACATCAGTTTCTGGGCAAAAGAACTGTATCTGATTGACAAAATTTATGCCAGTTAATAATCGAACTGACTCTAAGAATTCTTTGTTACAGAACCAAATTGGAATGCTTTTAAATGCATTTTACTCGGGGTCCCTAAAGACTGAGCCAGGCAAAAGAAAAGAAGGAAGAAATAAAATCATTGGAAGACAAATTATATGAATTAAAAATAGAATCGATGTTCCTTCTGTATGGTTCTGCAACATATTAACTATTCACTTTATCTGCTCTATTTTTATTACTCTCCAAATGAGTATCCCCCCCAAAATCAATAGTTATAAAATCACGTTTCTTGAATATAATGCTAAAACCAATTAGGATTGATTTCATTCGTGTCTGGAAAAATGGCATCATGCAGAGATCCATATAGGTGGAACCACAGTATTGATTCCGGCTGTTATTGTTACAGTTGGTGTCTGAAACCTGCTCTAGGACAGCTATCAAGACATGCCAGTTTATTTGCAAGCATATAAAAAAAGAAGTCCCCAAATAAAAGAAGGTTCTTGGGGGGAAAAATAAAAACCAGGACTCGAGAAGCTGTGCAGTGACAATGATACACTATCAGCTTACTCAGAGAAGTTACAGTGGGAATACACACATTGAATTATACATTACACGAAAGCACTGATTTATTGTGGTAATAACATCCACCTCATTAAAAGATTCTGCTTTGCTGCAGTTGGAGGGCTACATATTGTTTACTGCTATAAATTAATGGCAGTGCAAAGAAGACTGTGGAACCGTCCTAACAATAGATCTGTAATGACAGGGCTGTATATCACAGCTTCCTCAGCAGCTTCCTAACAAAATGGAGACAATGTATTGAGCTAATACATCCTACCATGCTCACTCATGTTTTTCTGACAACTGCTTTCAAAGATGAGCTGGATCCAACTATGTTATAATGCTGCGAAACATTTAACTAAGCAAGAGTCAGTCACACACCAAACGACCTCATCGCATTTTAAAAGCATTGTCTAAATCAGCATTTAAAGACGTTTGCTCATCTCTGCAAGAGAACTAAAAGTAAACGCTGATGGCTCCTCTTACTTATACAGTCTATTACGAGAAACCATTGCAAGACAGTTCAAGGAGATTCCGAGCACTACCATCATACAGAGCTCTGTGAACACTTTAAACTGTAGAAGCTACAGAAAGCTCTTTCTTTTTTTTTAATCAGCAAATTGATTAAAGGAAGAAGAGGGAAAAAAGGACTAGATATTACAAAATGGTCATAACGCGGAAAAAACTCAACAGAATATAAGTATTGATTAGAGAGTGTAAAAATGGTGTAATTCAAATTCACCACCAGGCAAACATGGGCAGTAGTCGTGGATATAGAAAAATAATTTGAAACATTACAAAAAGCTAGCAAATAGAATTAGTAAGACTTTTCTGCCTATTGAAATACAAAAAAGAAGCCTAAATACCAACAATATTTAAATTTTGTTCAAATAAATAAAATGATTTTCAAATTGGAGTATACAGACTAACAAAAGAAGCATTACCTAAATAATTAATTTATTTAAATTCCCATTAAGGTAGTAAGTGACAAAGACAGTAAAAACACAACTCAAGAAAACAGAATAGCAAAAAATTAGAATAGTTTAATAACTTCACAAATAACACGATTAACAATTATAATAGAGTGAGAAGAATTCTATGTAAGAAGTATGAAATATGTCTTTCCCAATAAGATATGCAAAGTAATTTTAAAAATCTGTTTCTTAAGTGTTATAAAACAAACATTTTTTCCTCTATTCTCTGATGATTATTATTTTAATTATTAGGGAATTAAAATTATTCCATATAAAGTACCCATCTGCCTGAAATATAGTAAGTGATTAGTAACAAGAATTATTATTATTCAGGCTATTTTACCACAACTTCTTTTAAGGCAATTAAACAGCCATGAGAGAACAGGTAGAGGGAATGATGTCAGATTCATCATCAGAAAGAACACTTCAATGCAGTCTGAGCAAGGATAATATCTATTTGCCTACAAGGAAGACCAATGAATACAACTATTACACAAATTTACACATCAGGAAACAAAGGAAAGATGTTGAAGAATTCTTCCAACATCTTCAGTGTGAAATTGATCCAGACATACGGATAATTGCTGGTAGCCAGAATGTGAAATCTGGAAACAAGGAGAAAGAATCAGTAGTTGAAAAATATAACATTGATGGTAGAAACAAAGTTGGAGATCACATGAAAAAATACATCTTTTAAACAACCTAAACAGCAACTAAATATGTAGGCCTCACCAAATAGAATACAGAAAAGTTCGATATCATCAGCCAAATCAAGGCCAGGGCCAACTGTGGAACAGAATACCTACAAGTTCATATAAAAGTTCAGGTGGAAGCTTAAGAAAATAAGAGCGAATGTACAACCTTGATTTGAGCCCACCTGAATAATGGGACCATGTCAAGAACAAATGTGACACACTGAATACTAATGACCAAAGACATGATGAGCTACGCAATGACATCAAGAATATTATATATGTAGAAAGCAAAACCATCATCTAAAAGCTAGAAAAGGAAGAAAAGATCAAAGTGGATGTTAGAACAGACTCTGAGACATGTTCTTAGACGTAGCATAGCTAAAGCACTTGGAAGAAATGATGACGTCAAAGAGCTGAATAGAATCCTTCAAAGAGAGCTTGAGAAGACAAAGTATTATAATGAAAGGGGGAAAGATCTGGAGTTTAAAGGTCAAAAGAGAAGGACACACTTAGCATATGCCACGCTAAAGAAATGAAAAAATTCAAACCTCAGGTTGTAGTATTAAAGGATTCTGTAAGTGGAATAGTGAATGATGCAAGCAGTATCAAAAGAAGATTAAAGGAATACAGAGGCGCTGTACCAAAAAGAACTGGTCAATGTTCAACCATTATTAAAAGGCAGCATCTGATTAAAGACTGGTGATATTAAAGGAAGAAGTCCAAGCTGCACTGAAAGCAATAGTGAAAAACATGGCTGTAATAAATGGCAGAATACCAATTGAACTGTTAAAAGAATTGATGCTGTGCATCCCATCAGGCTCAACTGGAAAACAGTTGTAAAGGTCAACAAATAGATTTTGAACTATTTATTTATAGGCTTTTCTTTTTTTTTTGTCGTTGGCTTTTGTTTTTGTTTGTTATAGTTCTTGGAGTTATTGTTTTAGTTTCTATTGTTGCTTTGTTTTGCTAGGTCTTCTGTTTTTGCATATTATTATCTCTGCATGTCTATCTAGATAAGATAGACGGGATAAACAAGCCAGAGGAGAAAACAATGGGAGGACAGTTCTGGGTGGGGGGGCATGGGAGAGGTGGAAGTGGGGGAAAAGAAGTGGATGTTAACAAACCCAGGGTCAAGGGAACAACAAGTGACTAAAAATCCATGGCAAGGAGGCTGTAAGAGGTCTGGTAGGGCTTGATCAAGGGCAAGGTAACTGAGAGGAATTACTGAAACCCAAATGAAGGCTGAACATGATAGTGGAAGAAGAGAGTTGAAGGAAATAGAGGACAGAACTAGGAGACAAAGGGCACTTATAGAGATCTAAATACAGGCATGTACATATGTAAATACATTTATATATGACAATGGGGAAATAGATCTCTATGCATATATTTATAGGTTTAGTATTAAGAAAGCAGATGCACAATGGGTCTCTACTCAAGTACTCCCTCAACACAACAACAATTTGTTCTAATAATCTGGCATTCTGAGATGCTCACCTTCCTGCCATGATTGAAGACAAATGGGTGCATGAGCAAATGTGGTGAAGAAAGGTGATGGTGCCAGGCTATCAAAAGATATAGCATCTAGGATCTTAAAGGTTTGAAGATAAACAACGACCATCTAGCTGAGAAGCAACAAAGCCCACATGGAAGAAGCACACCAGCCTGTGTGATCATGATGGGATCAGGTATCAAAGACCCAGAACAAAATATCATGTCAATGTGAATGGGGTGGAGGGGGCGAAATGCCGTGGGCAGGCCCAAAGCCAATCTGTAGGCAATTGGACACCCCCTTACAGAAGGGTAACAGGGAGAAGACAGGCCAGTCAGGGTGCAGTATGGCACCGAAGAAACATACAACTTTCCACTGGTTCTTTAATCCCTCACTCCCACTATCAAGATTCTAATTCTACCTTACAAATCTGGCTAGATCAGATCATGTACATGGGTACAGATAAGAGCTGGAAACAAAGGGAATACAGGATAGATAAACTCCTCAGGACCAATATTGAGAGTAACCATACCAGGAGGGGAAGGGGAAGGTAGGGGGAGAAAGGGGGATCTGATCACAATGACCTATAACCCCCTCCCAGGGGGATGGACAACAGATAAGGGAGTGAGGGGAGACATCGGACAGTGAAAGACATGGAAGAATAATAATAATCTAGAAATTATCAAGGGTTCATGAGGGAGAGAGGAGGGAAATGAGGAGCTAAATAAAAGAGAAAAACACAAAAAACTGATGCTGTGCTCAAAGTACTCATTAGTCTAAGGCAAGAAATTTGCAGGAAAACTATGACCCAATAGAATGCAGAAAATATTCAACAATATCATTAATACCATATCCAAGTAAATTTTAATGAAGATGATTCAAAATATGTTTGTAATAGCACATCGTCAGAGAGCTATCTGAAATCCAAGCTACATTCAGAAGACCATGCAGCATGAGGGATGTCCCTGTTGATGACAGATGGATCTTCGTTGAAAGCAGAAAATTGTTTACTTGTGTTTCATTGATTATGGAAAGGCATGTGATTGCGTAGATCATAACACACTGTAGGTAACATTGTGAAAGAATGAGAATTTCAGACTACTTGATTGTGCTCTTGCCAAACCTACACATAGAGCAAGAGGCAGCCGTTCAAATAAAGAAAGAGGATACTGCATGGTTTAAATCAGGAAAGATATGCATATCCTTCTCACATACTTATTCAATCTGTATGCTGAGCAAATCTCAGAACTGGACTGTGGGAAGAACAAGACAACACTAACAACCTGCAAAAGACGCAACCTTGCTTGCTGAAAACAAGGAAAGTGTGAAGCACTTCCTGATGGACATAAAAAAAGAAAACACAATTTCTCACAACTGGATTGTGTTAGTTGGGGTTGACTAAAGAAACAGATCCCGGGGAGGAGACAAGCCAGTCAGGGTGCAGTGTAGCAATGATGAAACATACAACTTTCCTCTAGTTCCTAAATGTTTCCTCCACCCCACCCCCACTATCATGATCCCAATTCTACCTTACAAATCTGGCTAGACCAGAGGATGTACACTGGTACAGATAGGAACAGGAAACACAGGGAATCCAGGACAGATATTCCTTCAGGACCAGTGGTGAGAGTGGCGATACTGGCAGGGTGGAGGAAGGGTGGTGTGGAAAGGGGCAATCAATTACAAGGGTCTACATATAACCTCCTCCCTGGGAGACAGACAACAGAAAAGTGAGTGAAGGGAGACATTGAACAGTGTAAGACATGACAAAATAATAATAATTTAAATTATCAAGGGTTCATGAGGGAGGGAGAGTGGGGGAACGAGGGAGAAAAATGAGGAGTTGATACCAAGGGCTCAAGTAGAATGACAATGTTTTGAGAATGATGAGGACAACAAATGTACAAATGTGCAATGGATGTATGTACGGATTGTGATAATAGTTGTATGAACCCCAAACGAAATGATTTTAAAAAAAAGAAGAAAACATACCCCAAATAAATAAATCTTTAACCCTCACACACACAAAAAGAAACAAATCCATAGACACTCATGCGTGCGAGAGTTGTATATCAAAGAGCAATTGAACATTAAGAAAACATCCTAGCCCAGTCCAAATCAAGACTTTACCCCGATATTACCCCATATGTCAATACTAGACCGTAATTTCCTCTTTAGACTCATGAAACACATGCAATGACGCCGAATCAAGAAGGTCACAGGCCAGTGGGTGGAAAGTCTCGTGGATCCAGTGGCAGTGGAAGCATCTCAGAGCTGGCAGCAATCTCCACGTGGTTCCTTCAGCTCCAGAGCTCGAGCGTAGCTCCATGTGTCTTCTCCACAGGAATGTCTCGCAGGGAGTGCATGTGTGTGTCTTGCCTCCAGTGAGCTATTTATCTGCTTAGCCCCTCCAAATGAGGTCATCAAGCTGCCACCTGATTGAAAGGCTAAACTCCACCCCTTCACTCTTTAAGTTTCAAATTGACAACAGATTACCCAACTACCACATGGATCATAGCATGATAAATGGAGAAAAGACTAACGTCAATAATTTCATTTTACTTGGCTGCACAATCAATGCTCAGAGGTTGAGAGATCAAAGGATGTGTTGCATTGGCAAATTTGTTGCAGACCACCTACCACTATTTAATGTGTTCAAGAACAAAAGTATCACTTTGAGGACAGAAGTGAACCAGACCTAACTCATGGTATTTTCACCTACCTCACAGGCACGTGAAAGCTAGTCGAGGAGTAAAGAAGACAGGAGACAGAAAGGACACATTTGAAGTGTGCTGTTGGGGAAAAATACTGACAGTAGTGTGAACCATCTGAAGATAAACCCGTCTTGAGGAAGTATAAACAAAAGGTTTCTTAGGAGATAGGATGAGGAAATTTGTCTCACGCCCTTTGGAAACATTATTAGGAGAGATCAATCCTTGGAGAAGGATCTCATGCTTGCTAGAGTCAGCAAAAATGAGGAATATAGGCAATGAGATGGATTGATTGATACAGTGACTGCACCCATGGGCTAATGCATGACAGTTGTGGAAATGGCACAGAAGTGGGCAGTGCTGTTTTCTTGGCGGATGCAAAGAGTCTGAGCTTGGTTCTATTGGCAGTCCACAGTACTTTCAACATTCTTCCCCATTCAGTAAGTATGGCTGTTTTTAAGGTGATTACCATCACCCTAATTCCTTCTTTGCTATTTAAATTTAGTTTTAAGCTGACATTTTGGGTCAACTCTTCTAAAGTGGGGTTAAAATCTTCTGGCCTATTCTGTACAGTTAACAAGGACACACACCCCCCCCCCCCCAAACAAAATATTTGCAGGAAATTGACAACGAAGCTGAAAACTTCTACAGCTTTGATTGCATTTACAAACTGAATTATCTTTTAAAATTCTAAAGTCTCAAGAGAGAGTTGTTTACGCCTTTATGTAAGTGGATTTCTTTGAAAAAAATCATTAAATCCAGAATCTGAGGGTAAGAAGAAAAGGTGACAAGGAAAAAGATCATTGTAGGGCTTAACACTCAGAAATACAGCCCTTAAACAAGCTACATGGTTGCCTTTCAAAATACATTTTGTGGGTAGACAGGAGTGGAGAAGAGATGCCCATTTAAATGAAAAGGGGTTCAGGGAAAGGCGGCCACCGAGTCTGACTACTTTACAGTTATGTTTAAGATCCAAAAGTGCTGTCAGATGCCCTCCACTACCTTCTAACACTGCGTACACCGGAAGGAAACACCTCCTGGTTTTGCACCCGCCTCACAATCATTTGTACTTGAACCCACTGTTGCAGCCATTGTGTCAACACTGAGTGTCTTCCACTTTTTCATTGACTGCTTTACTAATGAGCATGGCTTTCTCCAGCAACTAACTACGTGTTCAAAGCAGCTCAGAAAGATTTGTGCTCTTCTGGCAGTGCAAGCATATTCAATATTCTTCACAAACACCATCATTCAAATGCATCAAGTCTTCCTTATTTCTTTTAGAGCTTTCTCATATATATTTATGGAGATTGAAAAGCTTCAGTGAGGTGCAGTTAGTTTTCAAAGCAAAATCTTTGCTTAACACTTTAAAGCAAGGGTGGGGAACCTTTACTTTGCCAAGGGTCATTTGGGTATTTATGAAATAATCTGTAGGGCACACTGGTCAAACATTTAATTAACTTAGGGAATGTGAGGCTAGCACTCTTTCTTTGGTGAGACACGTGATGTCAGCTGGTATTAATGCTTCCACATGCCTTACATGGCCCATGGACCGGACAGTCACTATCCCATCTTTAAAGCACAGGTTACCAAACTTACTATCCCCTTTTCAGGAAAAAAAAGCGAAAAAAAATTACATAGAGAGCTCCCCCCACCACCCATCCCAGCAATTAACTTTTGTACTACAGCCGATCACCCAGGATAAAATGTAAGTAGTATCTGTTTTTACAGCCCTGCCCTCTCTAGCAAATGCACCCCACCCCAATTGTTCCAATGTACTTGGATGTAGGGTTGGAGGGCGAGGGAAGATGGTTTAGTACTCTTTGGGAAATACTGCTCTGAAGAGATTATTTTTCACATTTTCTTTCTTTTTTTTTACATCGTTTTATTCGGGGGTCATACAACTCTTATCACAATCTATATATACATCAACTGTGTAAAGCACATGTGCACATTCATTGCCCTCATCATTCTCAAAACATCCACTCTCCACCCAAGCCCCTGGCATCAGCAAGCAGATTTGCCTAATACAATATATCCTTTGGTTTCCTGGCATCTACTTCCAGGGGTGCTGATTATAGATCCAAGTAAAATGAAATCCTTGACAATTTCAGTCTTTTTCTCCTTTATCATGTATTGCTTATTAGTCAAGAGTTGAGGATGAATGGCTTTTTAAATGTTTTTTTAAGGCAGGGTGCAATCCATAATGAAGGTTGTAGTCTTTGATTTTCATCAGCATTTTGCCTACAGAATCCTTCAAAACTGCAATTCAACGCTTGGCTATTTCCTTCAATTCTTTCAGCTTGAGAATGCCAAGGTTACTTTTCCTTTTAGCTTTCTAACACAAGGCCTTTGTACTACTATTCATTGAAAAATCTACTTTGTCTTCTCAGCGTCACCTGTGACATCCTCTGCTCAGCTCTTTTACTGATTTCGTCTTCATTTGGCTTTAGCTTCTCGACATCAGGAGCAAGTGTCAGAGTTTCGTCTGATCACCATGGTGTCCCTTCCTCGACCCCCTTCCTTCCTTTTCAGTGACCTTTCCTCCCTTCCCAAGCCACGATGTTCCGACTGTCATCCCACAACTCACCTGCGCTTCTATCAGTATCTCTCAATATGCGAATACATCTCTGGGGGGGTCCTTAAATCCAAGTGGGACATATTCAAGTTTGTAATTTGTGTCTCATGAATTTATTTTAATTTTCCTCAGCTTAACCTTACATTGTTCAAGAGATAAGCAACTGATGACCTGTTCTGTAGTCTGCCCTGGTCTTGTCCATCTGACTGGTCATATTGAGCCTCTTCACTGTCTCTTGCCATAGATGTAGTTGATTTGATGCCTATGTATCCCATCTGGCAAGGTTCACATGGATAGTTGCTGTTTATGTTGTTGAAAAAAGGCAGGCTTACAAAATTCTATCATGTGATCTCCAGTTTCATTTCTATCACCAAGACCCTATTTTCATGGGTGAAAATTATCTCCCATTGTTATCTTCAAATAACTGGACAATTGGAAGGATTCCTTAATTCCATAACTGCTGATAAAATCTGGCCAACAGCATTTAAAAGATTATTTTATTCTTCCTTGAAGGCAGAGGAAATAAGGCTCACTGCTACCGAGTTGATACCTATTCATGGCACCCCTAACGGATACAGTACAAATGCCCTGTGAGCGTCTGAGACTGTAACTCTTCAGAGCAGGGAAAACCCATTCTTATTTTCCCGAATAGCAGGTGGTGGTTGTGAATTGCTGACCTCGACATCAGCAGCTGCTCAGCTCCGAACCATTATACCTCCTTGAAGGCTTATTTTAGGTACATAAAGAGAGGCACTGCAAACTAAGGGACCAACACTAGCAAGGAAAGGTAACACGGCAGTTGCTATACAAATACTGAGTTACTGTTAATTAAATGGCTGGTATCAGAAATACACTAACAGATTAATCAAGCCACATCAAATCCCAGGGATGAAGGGAACACGTGTCAGGAAACGTTGCATCACAAGCGATGGCTGTTATTCCTTTGATTTTGAAGGCTTCTAGGAAACAAGGCTGGTGTGACGATGAAGGGTTCCCGCAGTATCTCCACAGCAACCAGTAAGGGAAACAATACTGTGCGCTAAGGATTCGGACAGCTGACACCCAAATGACTACCAAGGGTTGGTTACCTAGTCGTGGCAGAAGCAGGATTCAAAGCCAACTCTAAATTCCCCAGAAAAGCCTAGAATGATTTCTGTTGCAGGACACATTGCAGGGATTAATGAAAAGATTGGTACGGAATTTGCGACGCCATTAGAATCCCTTCAAAGCAGCTTTATATTAAGAGCCCCTGTTAAAAAGCTACATCAGTGTTATCACCGGCTGTCTCGTGCCTGTGCACATCCCTTCAGAAGAAGCTGCACAAGTGCAGTGGCAGTGGAGGGTGCGTATTTTTTTCTTGGGCATCCAAAAAGATGCCCATTATGGCAAAAATCACTTCAAAAAAAAAAAGCAAACAACAACAACCCTCCCCCCCACCCCGCCCCGCTAAACATGGTCATTGTAGTTCACTGCCTGCCTTACTAGCCTCTCTACCTTATTTGTATGTCCAGATCCATGAACATCAGAATGAGCCTTTGATGCTGTGTACTGCTGAGGCTTTTTAAAGAAGCCAATGAACTGTATGAGTCTCTATCACTGGCCCGTCTTCCCCGCTGGCCCCTCCACTCCAGTGAAGAAAGTAAACGAGTCGCCTGTCAAGTAAGCAACCCTGGCACTGTTAGGGGTACAGCAACAAGCCTGTTTCAGTTGCAGGGCTCTTCTATCTAAATGACAAGTATAACAAACAGCCTGATCAGCATTTTTACGCAACCTTGGCTTTTAGGGTATTTTGTCATCTGCTATATGCGGCTGAAATAGTTTATCACTTATCTTCACACACTCTACATTTTATTTAATATTGCCAAGAAAAAAATTTCATCAGCACGCCACTGTGGCTTTTAGAGTTAACAAATAAGCACTTTTATTTTCAAGCACAAGAGCAGTTTTTAATCCCTTGAAAACATACTCTCCTGCAGGTGGCATTAAACATATCCCCACTACACCATTTCAATTTAACACATACATCTTGGGGGTGGGGGAGGTATTCCATTTTTCTTATGGCGCCTATGTAGAATTTAAATCATTTCAACTGCTCACATGGAGAGATTTAGTAGCAATGCCTTCATATGTCTGTGTTACTCTGCTACAGTATGTATTAAGTGGTTTATACTGCAGGTTTTTATCTGAGTTTGGAAAAGTCATAAAAATAAAATAATCTTGTAATCCAATGCCAAAACTGAGCTAAAGGCCAGAAAGAACTCAAGAAACGGTCTTAATAATCCAGGAAAAACTGGCAAAGATGCCGTATGCCATTCTGAAGAGGATATAGAAGAGGCCTAAATGCTGATCCATTTATAGACAGATTTATCCACCCACTTAAAGAACCAGTTAAGACCATTAAAATCAAATAAATCAACTACTGGTTTTAAAAATGGGTTATTATCAAATACTAAGGCTCCTTCAGCTTCTAAAAGCTAGGTACATAAAACAAGCAAAATTACAGCCTACTTAAAGCAAAATCTCAGAAACTCAAATTCCTTCCTGTTTTTAAAGTCAGAGTAAATGAGCAAAATTTTTGACAATTTGAGAAACAATTTTATTCTGTTTAGCTTAAACCTAAGATAGAAAACTGTATATCTTTTCTGCTAAGTTTAACCCAAAACTAAATCATCACCTAATTTCAGTGACTTACATGATTTACAACAAAAATCATAATTGTAAAGGACCCAGGATCTGTAGGGGTGAACAAATATAAGTATTTTATTCTCTATCTGGACCAATAAATTGATTTTGGGAACATTACTGAATCATAATTGAAAATACATAAAATGAGACAAAATATATAATAAAGGCTTATGATAAAGTTGAACTTTTAAAAGTCCATATATTGGTAAGAACTTAAATTGTAAGGTATTGATGAAAATATTATTGAACACCAAATATCAGGCAAGGAGTATAAAACATTATTATACAGGTGTTAAGTGGAGGAATGTGGCAGTTCTTAGAAGAAATATGGCAGATGGAGTCAATTTACAACAATCACCTCTAACCATTCAACAGCTACAATAGTAAAGACTATACTTTGGACATGTTATCAGGAAAGACCAGTCCCCAGAAAAGGACATCATGCTTGGTAAGTAGACCGTTCAGTGAAAAGGGGAAAACCTTCAAGAAGATGGATTGATACAGTGGCTACAACAATGGGCACAAAAGTAACAATTATGGGGAAAGCACAAGACTAGTCAGACTTTACTTATGGCACTTAACAGCAGCAGCACAACAATTTCCATAGTTGAAAAGGAGCCACGGTACATTCATTATGCCCCCCACCCACCCAAAAAACCCCAGAAAGCAAAAAACACTGCCATTGAACTAATACTGACTCAAGAAGGGAGAGAGCAGTCAGTGTAAGATATGAAAATAATATTTTATAACTTATCAAGGGGTCATGGGGGGCGGGGGGAGGGGGGAAAGAGGAGCGGTTACCAAGGGCTCAATAAAAAGTAAATATCTAGAAGAGGATGATGGCAGCATATGTACAAATATGCCCGATATAACTGATGTATGGATTGTTATGAGTTGTAAGAGCCCCCAATAAAATTATCTTTTACTAAAACAACAAAAAAGAAAACTGGGGGTGGGGGGAAAAGGGACCCTACATAGGGTTTCCAAGGCTATACATCTTTATGTGGGCAGACAGCTTCATCTGTCTCCAGCAAAGAAGGTTTGCATCACTGGCCTTGTAGTTAGCAGGTAAACATTTACTCAACAGCACTGCCAAGACTCCTATGGCTCTTGCATATGCTAATCAATATTGATAAAACTTTTGGAATTGCTTTCTAGCAATGATAGCTTTGAGAGGCAAATGGACAAGGGGTTAAGTTAATTATATTGCCAGATATATCCCACTCTTGGCAAACAAGGATTGAAGATATTCAAACTCTAAGGCAATCTTCAGACCCAAACATTTACATCTAAAAGAAGTGCACTGCTGAAACAGTCCAGTGCCTACAAGACTTCCAAGTGATGGTCTCAAGGTAGTTCTAAAACACAGTAGAGAAGTAAAATATACTGGTCAAGCAGAACCAGGGCTGAAAAATTGCAGGAGAAAGAGGGAAAACAACAAAAAGCAATATTAGACATACAGGTACTACTTACAATTTCTCTTACAGTCTCTTTGCAAGAGAAGTGTACGTCTCACTCCTGGAAAGTGGCTGATGGGTTTGAGCCACTCACCATGCAGTAGGCAGCCACAGTGCCACCAGGGCTCCTTTACATATTATACATTATAAACGATGAAGAGATGATTTAAAGTATATGGAAAGGATGCTTAGGATATATGCAAAGACTAGGCTATTTTACAGAAGGGATTTGAGCATGTGAAAATTTTGGTATCCTTAGGTGTTCCTGGAACAAATCTTAGAAACATACTGAGAAATGACTATACTTGGGGTAAAAAAAAGTCACAGGATATATATATGTCCAGTGAAAATACAATTTTAAAAAAATGATTAAATATATAATTTTGCATATAAAAGTGAAACTAAAAGATTTGCTATAAAATATGCACCACAAAACTATTCATAAATGTTTTGAGTATGAGATCACATTGAAATAAATGTCAATCTATGCAAAGAAATAAAGCACAAGTGATTTAGAAATGATAACAGATAAGCATGTTTTCCCCCCTTAGTATTTCTTAAGACACTGTCTAAAACAAAATAGTAACAGTGAAATAAATTTATGACATATATAGCTGTAAAATTTATGACAATAGTCCAAAATGGCTGTAAAGTGAGAATTAAAGTATACTGTTGTAGGATTAAGAAACTCGTGGCACAGGACTGTGTGGATCACAAGGGACTATGCACAGCCCTGAGAAGAAGAGAAACTCCAGACTACTTCATTGTGCTCATGCAAAACCTGCACGTGAATCAAGAGGAAGCAGTGAGAACAGAAGAAGGGAATATTGCATGGCTTTAAACCAAGAAAAGTGTGTGTCAGGGTTGTACCCTCTGACTATACTTACTCAATCTGCCTGCTGGATTCTATGAAAAACAATGTGGTATGTATTAGGATTGGAGGAAAATTTATGAACCTATACCATGCAGAAGAACTGGCTGAAAGTTTGAGACCTTCACTAGGGATTAAGGAAACAAAAATCCTTAAAAACGAACCAATAGGTAACATCATGATAAACGGGGAAAAGATGGA
>NW_022109768.1:7161800-7164948 GCF_000313985.2 Echinops telfairi | reverse complement strand
GCTTGGATCCACAATCAATGTTCATGGAATCATCAATCAAGAGATCAAAGGATGCATTGCATTGGGTAAATCTGCTGCACAAGATCTCTTTAACATACTGAAAAGCAAGGATGTTACTTTGAGGACTAAGCCTGGCCTAAGCCATGGTATTTTCAAGTGCCTCATATGCATGTGAAAGCCCGAAGAATAATAGATGCTCTTGAATTAGAGTGATGGCGAATATTGAAAGTGCTATGGCCCGCCAAAAGAACAAACCTTGTCCTGGAAGAAATACAGTCAGAAGACACCTCAGAAGCAAAGACGGTAAGACCTCATCTCATGTATTTTGGACATGTTATCAGGTGAGACCAATACCTGGAATAGGATAACATGCTTGGCAAAGGAGAACAAGCAAGGAAAAGGATGAAAACCCTCCACCAGGTGTACTGATACCATGGTTGCGACAATGTACAGAAACGTAACAATTGGGAAGATGGTGCAAGCTCAGGTGAAGTTTTGTTCTGTTGTACATACGGTTGCTATGAGTTGGAACTGCTTGATAGTACCTATAACAAAGGCAACAGTGGAGCAATGATTAAGTGCATGGCTACTAACCAAAAATTCAAAGGTTCTAACCCCCCCCCACCTACTTCACAGGAGAATGATGTGGCAATTTGCTTCCGTAAAGATTACAAATATTAAAATTTATTGAATACACAACCTTGTCCTGTGGCGATGCGATGAGCCAGAAATGATTCAATGACCATGTGGGCTTGGTTTTGGGTTTAGTTGTAAGATTCAAAACTATCCATTAAGTGATGCAATGTTTTTCAAAGGTATACTCTGATAAGTTAAAAATGTTATTCAAAACCATAAAGCAATTACTAATTTTTAAAAGAAGGTGCAACTATTACATTCTTCTGGGGAGGGGTTCAATATGTCTTGGCTTGTGCCCTGGCCCTGTCACCCTCTCTGTTAGTTTACTGCTCCATGCCAGTATATTTCCCTCAAGGCTTGGCGCTGAAGATACAACCCCTGGAGAGTGGCCGGTCTGGGGGGGTTGGTGGGGAGAGAGAAAAAGAGAGAAAGAGAATGAACCTCATCAAGGCCCACCTGGGGACGTCATCCCTGCTCAGGCTGGCCCCACTATGAGACAGGACATTCCCTCACTGACCCATAGTGCTTTGGACAGTACTGGAGACTGTATGCCTGGTCTGCCCCACACACAGTGAAGGGAGAGCACCAGGGCGGCAAGGAGAGCAAAGTAACAGTCTGAGGAATCCTGAAAATAGACTTCTGATTTGGGGGACAGGGCTTGGCACCTCATCAGACCCCATTGGAAAACACTCAAGATGAGATCAGCAGACAGACCTGGAACAATATATCGGGGATTTTTTGTTTTTGTTTTCTTTCTTTTTCTTTCACCTTATATCTATCTGTATAGGATAGGCAGGATAAACAATACCAAGGAGAAAACAATCAGGTACCAAAAGGAAAAAACATTGTTGAGAAGAAAGGGGGTGGAAGCAGAGACCTCAAACCCATCTGTCGACAGTAGGACATGCCCTCACAGAAGGGTCACAAGGAAGGGATGGGTCAGCGAGGGCTCAGTGTAGCACCAATGAAACACACAATCTTCCTCTGGTTCTTTGAGGCCTCCTCATCCCCCACTATCATGACCCCAGTCCTGCCCTTCAGTTCTGGCTGGATCAGAGCAGGTACACTGGTACATATAAGAGCTCATGACACACAGAATCTAGGTCAGATAACTCCTCAGGAACAGAAATGGGAGTAGTGATAATAGGAGGGTAGAGGGAAAGTGGAGGGAAGAAGATAGGAAGGGGAACTGATCACAATGATAGACGCATAACCCCAGGGGCATGAACAACAGAGATGTGGGTGAAGGAAGACAGCGGTCGGTCTAAGAGATGAAAACAGTAATTATTTGTAATTTATCAAAGGGTTACAAGGTTGGGAGGGAAAAGAGAGGAACTGATACCAAAGAGAAGGCATATCAAATAGAACTGATGTCAAATAGAACTGAAGTCAAATAGAAATGATGTCAAATAGAACATAAATGTTTAGAAAACGATAATGGCAACATGTGTACAAATATGCTTGATACAATTGATATATGGAATGTTATAAGAGTTGTAAGAGGCCCTAATAAAATTACTAAAAATTTTTTTTAATGTAAAAGATGTCAGATAAGTGTGCTTTACACAATTGATGTACGTATTGTGATGAATTGTATGAGCCCCAATAAAATGATTTTTTTTAAATGTCAGCTAAATGTGGCCCCAACAACCAGAGAACTAACGTGAAGAATAAAAAACATGTAACAAGAAGGCAATATTAAACTAACCATTAGTGTTTAAAATTGAAAGTAGCCAAAAGTGGTTTCATCATCTATTAATTGGATCAGAGAAGCTGTCAGATTAGATACAAAAGCAAAGCACTGTGCTGGCTATAATTTTTAAAGTTGAATGTAAAGTCATAGAGTTGTAGTTTAAAATGTTATAGAAAAAGATATCATATGTAACACTTGAAAGAGCAGCTGTGGCTGCTATCAAGAAAAAGTAGACTTTAGAGCAAGGATTTATTATTACCAGGTATATATAAGAAGTAAGGTTTGGGACAAACCTGAGAACCTTGGCACAGGGAATACATAGGCTATTGGTAATAATAGGGAAGGATACAAATACAGAGGAGTCACAAATAGACAAGTGGGATATACTGAAGATAAGTCACCTGTGTACAATGAAAGAATTCACTGAGAGAGTAATAAGAGAGCCCACCGACTGGGAAAACATCGTTAGCAATGACACATCAGACAAAGGCCTTATTACTAAAATCTACAATACTTTGCAAGCTTACGATAAGAGAAAAACTAACTGCACACTGAGGAGGTGGGCTATCGGACCTGAACAGAAGTTTCACTGGGGCAGAAATATGAATGGTCAATAAACATATGAGAAAATGTTGCCGAGAAAAGCAAATTAAAACAACTATGAGATACCACCTAACACCCTCAAAAACAGCCCAATGCAAAAAATCAGAAAGTAACAAGTGTTGGAGGGACTGTGGTGAGATAGGAACTCTCATCCACTGCTGGTGGACCTGTAGGTATGTACAGCCACTATGGAAATCGATTTGGCGATTTCTAAAA
>NW_022109768.1:7130984-7158152 GCF_000313985.2 Echinops telfairi | reverse complement strand
TCAGGACCAGTGGTGAGAGTGGTGATACCTGGAGGATGGCGGGAAGGTGGGGTAGAAAGGGGGAACTGATTACAAGGATCTACATAAAACCTCCTCCCTGGGGGATGGACAACAGAAAATTGGGTGAAGGGAGACGCCGGACAGTGTAAGATATGACAAAATAATAATAATTTATAAATTATCAAGGGTTCATGAGGGAGGGGTAAGTCAGGACGAAGGGGGAAAAATGAGAAGCTGGTATCAAGGGCTCAAGTAGAAAGCAAATTTTTTATAATGATGATGGCAACACATGTACAAATGTGCTTGACACAATAGATGGATGTATGGATTGTGATAAGAATTGTATGAGCCCCCAATAAAATGATTTTTTTAAAAACAGAAGTACATTATAAATTTTTTTAAATCCATTGATCAAGAAACTATAACCAGTGTATACATGCCCCAAACAAAAATTTTAAAATAATAAAACAAAAAATAGATACAACCTGAGAACAAATGTGAAGAAATTCAAGACATAATTGGAGACTTCATCTCTCATTCGAAAGTAATTAATAGAACAAGTAGGCAAAAAATTTGTACGGATATAGAAAACTTGAACAACACTATCAACCAACTTGACACAATGGACATTTATAGAACACTTTGTGCAGCACAGAAGAATGCCTACTTTTGCCGTACTCATGAACACTGTTCATAATAGACCCCACTCTCACTCATGTAAGAAATGCTGACTAATTTTAAAGAAATGAAATGATACAATGTATATTCCCTGACCATAATAAAATTAAAATAGAATCGACAACAGAAAAGATACCTGATCAATCTCCAGATATATCTCATTTAAGCAACGTACTGCTAAATAATCCATAGTCAAAGAGAAAGTAAATTTGTTTCATTCAAAGAAAGTATTTGAATGAAATAAAAACATATCAAAATTTATTGAGCATTGCACTATCAATGCTTAGGGAAATATGTGCAACATGCTTATATTAAAATGGAAGAAAGATCTTAAATGAACAATCTAAACATCTACCTTAAAATTAAAGAGCGATTAAATCCACAGAAAATAAAAATAAAAAGCAGATATTAAGAAAAGCAACATCACTGAAATGGGAAATAAAGCCAGTGGAAACGTTTATTTTAATTTTAAATTGAAAAACAATCTTTCACCAGACTGATCAAGGTAAAAGAAAGAGAGTGAGGGAGAACAAATTACAATATCAAGAATTAAAGAAGGTACACTTTAAGATTATACAAGAAAACTTTCATTTCAACCAGTTCTTGAGTCCAACATGTTATTGTCACTGTTTCAGAAGAAGATCCTTTAGATATCTGGCTTTGGCCAATGCCCCCTGAATGCAATGGCTTCTCATCCCAGGGCTTTTCCTGACTCTTGAAAGATAGTTGTAAGTTAAATCATATCCATAGGTCATGGAAGGGAACAGTCCCAATGGATCTCTTGTTGACAGCCAACACCACCCACCACCCACGTGAGGGAGCCGTATTACACAGCTGGATATCCCCCTGAAGCCTCAACTGACATCATACAGAACAGGAGAACCACCAGCTTATCTCAACCAATATACAGAATATTGAGAGATAACAGTTGAGTTAAAAAAAAAGAAAGAAAGAAAACTCTGTGAAAGTGACAGACTATCAAAACATATCCAAGAACCAGGAGACAACCTGAATACCCCATATCTATTAATAAAATGCATATTCAATTAGCACTTTAAAAGCCTTGCCACAAATAGAAATGTTAGCTTAAATGGTTCCAATAATGAATTCCAGCAAGCACTTAAAAAATAGACTAAAAAGTAATGAAAAATGATGGGGTAATAACCATTCTGTACAATCTTGTCCCCAAAATACTAAAGGAAATAGCTTTCAAACTTATTTTATCCAGCTTTCATCACCTTCATACCAAAACCATACACAGGTATTACAGACCAGTATCCTTCATGAGCAGAGATATAAACATTCTTTTAAAAAAGATTAGCAAATCAAATACAGCCATTTATAAGAATATTACTATATCATAGTCAAGTGTTGATTACCCTAGGATAAACATTCAGGATTCAACACTCAAAAACCAACCAGCCCATCTGATTCACCATATTAACACACCAAAGAGTGTGTTACCAAGCATAATTACCATCATAAAAAGCATGTGACGGAATTTCATTTCCAAAATCGGTAAAAAGTCTCAACAAAATATGAATATAAGAAATTTTTCTTAATCTGAAAACACAAACCAAAATGCTCTAAGATCATCCTTGATTGTTGAAGACTTTTACTGCTTCATCCTGAAAACCATGGACAAGGAGCCCTCAGCACTTCTACTTAGCATTACAGCGCGTCTTGAGGCAAGAACTATAGGGAGACACTGACGCAAACATTAATTCTTCAAAACTTGCTTGTATAGTTGATTAGAATGTTAATCATGGTGACTGCCAACAACTATTTCACTTATTTATTGAATGAGTAGTTGGCATTTTATCATTTTTATTAATTGAATGATGATATGAGTGAATAGAAGCCAACATTTAAAAGGGAGAAATAGAGCAGTCTTTATTCTGAAGTGACATTGTTCTCTGTGTAGCAAATCCCCATTGTATAAAAGGCTACTACCATAAACGACTAAGTTTAGCAAAATTGCAAAATATAAGGTCAATATAGAAAACCCAATTGTATATTGGTAATGGACACCATGATTTGAAGATTTTATAAGAGCATTAAAAACCAAGAAATTCTTAGGAATAAATTAGAAGGTATATAATGTTTGTATGCTAAAAGCTACTAATATTGGAGAGAAATCAGAGGGTGGGGTGGTAAGAGCTAAATAAATGGAGAACATAACATATTCATGGATTGGAAGATTAAGCATTATTTTTATTAAAAATGGTCAAAGAGTCAATGTACTCCCAGTGTTAACATCAAAGGGTGCTGGAACAACTGGAATTCCATGTGCAAAGAGTGAAAGACCATCAGTTTGGATTTATGGCATATTCTAGACAAAAATGTCTAACTTGAACCCACCAATCCTTTAGAAATTATTTGAAGTTTGAAGAAAGCGGAGGTAACAATGAGAAAAATGTAGAAGTGGGGTCTTCTTCAGGGTAACTGACTTTTTTCTGCCCTCCAAGAAGTTAGGAATATTTTTTCAAAGGTAAGGAGAAGAGGCTGTGCTAGACTAAAGAAAAATTAAGGAATATAATAATCAGAGGCAATGTGTAGTCCTGCATTGGATCCTGGTTTAAATAAACCAAGAGTACAGAGCAACTAGGAAAATGTGAACATGGATGCGTATTAGAAAAAATAAACATACATTGACTTGAAAAGATGATCACTAATGGAATAAGGGAATCTACAAAGTCCCTTACTTACAAATTTATTTTTTACCAATATCATTTTATTTAGGTAAAAAAATAAATATTTGTTTATCTATAGATGTATGGAAAATATCTGAAAAGACAGACAATGTGGTACTCTTTAGGTGGCAGAAAAGTGTCCTGGTGGCGTAAGGGTCTATGCACTGAGCTACTAACCACAAGGTCATTGGTTCAAACCCACAAGCTGCTCCTCCAGAGAGGGATGAGGCTGGCTGGCTATTCCCATCAAGATTAAAGCCTTGGAGTCCCAAATGAGGAAATTCTACCCTGTCCTGTGGGGTCACTGTAAATTGGAATTGACTCAGTAGGAGTGAGTTTAGTTTGTTCATTAAGTGGGAGATTATGATTATTTTTTGTTTATTTGTTTGATTTATCAGTATATCCTAATTTCATCTATGTTCACTTGTTACTTTCAAATAGTATAAATCAGAGAGCATTTAAAAATGCCATTGTTTTCTATATTTACCCTTTCCATATCTAAAAACCTGGTCCAAATAATAGATCATGTACTCACAATAAAGTCCAAAAGAAAAAAAAAAGATTTCCTCATCTCATAGTGACAGTCTAAAAATAAGTCATATGGTGTTTTCTGATTAATCTTTAAATTGCTAACTAACGTATGCCTAATTGAAAACTGTGAAAGTAGAGACTGGGTTTTTTCATCTTTGCTTCTGCCATTTCTTTAGAGTCTGGCACACAGAATATCCCAGCACATTTTATTTAACAATCATTATTTGAATAAGAACATGTATTCAATATAAACAGGATGCCTTGACCTTTACTTGGACAAAATAAAAGATAAAAGTTTTATATTTCCAACTATAAAACACATAATACCTATACATGTAAAATATAATATTCAAATAACCCAGGGAAATACAACTAAGAAAAGCTCTTTGTATGCGGGTTTTTCAGATGTCCCACTACTTTATTTAAGAGCAAAAAACAGACTCAACTCTGACTCATGCAACTCCAAGTGCTAAAGAGCTTAATGTCTAAAAAAAAAATAATAAAATTTCCAGATGGAAATCTGAAGTATAGTGATACTATTTATTATCTACAAGCAAAACAGAAAAACTAAATTTCTAGGTATTTTGAAAACAATTTTATGTACACATGTGGTAGGCATATGCTTCCAACTCTTGAGCCACCTGAGTGAGTACACCAAATACTGAACTATGGGATAAAACTAGTAATGCCATACAAACAATACAACTCATTTATCAATAAAAATAAATGGCCACTCCACACCACAGCAAGTTAGGATGATGAGAGATACATACTTAGCTTAGAGAGGGACTACTGACTGGCATTGTGTTGGTGGCACATGTTATGATTATTCATCGTCCTGACATTAATATTAACCACAATCTATTTATGCTGCATCAGTTTATCATTTTCTAACTAATGTTAAAAAAGGGAATGTCCATGGAGGTGACTTCAAATTAAGTGTAAAGTTATTTAAAAACTCCTAGTGGACACTGTTGGTAGAAAACCTATCTACTATACAGAGTGTCATTGCTTGATAGATGTGGATTTAAAAAATATTTGAGTCCCTTAAACCAACTTCAACAGATATTTTCCTAATGTAAAAGCAAAACCAGTCAGACCTAAATGCATCACAACATCCATGAACATATATGATCTCAAATACCTATGTTCAATGTATCCTGAACTTTGAAAAGGAGCACCGATTTTTTTCCTAGGCTTATATAATACAAATAGCAATTTTCTGCTCTCAAAACATTAAATAACTTTCCCAAGGCCTCTACATACTGATGGTGGCCGACTCACTCATGTCTATTGGAATCCAAAGCTTTGCTGCTCTGGCCTGATGTCACCTTTCTTTGCTTCCCTCCTCTTCCTGTCAAGCTGCTCTTTTTGGAAGACGAGTCTACGCTTACTTTGCACTCTCATTAACTTTTATAACATTTCTTCCTTGTGATATGATTAGGAGTTTTCCAATGGAGCAATTTTCTGTTATTGCTCTGAGGTGTCTGCTTCTCTCCTGGCCTCCTAAATTGTCTACGTCTTCTGGCGTCTTTCCTCTTTTCTATTTGTCTCAATCTCTGTCGTCTTTCACCTTAGAGATGGTCTTTGAATGCTTCCTAATATTTGGCGGTGCCTTCAGTTTAAGATTGAGGCACGACGAGGGCTGGCTGAATTATTCTCGAGTAAACTAGTGGACCAGCTGGTGAGCTGCAAATAGGGCTCCTGGATGTTAGTATTGTGTGGGTGGGTGTTTTTTCCTTGAGCACTACTACAATCTTCTGCTCTAAGCCTGGCTGCCAGGGTGCTGATAGCATGACAGCAAACGGGGTCTGGGTGCCTTCACCGGTTAGGACTTAAAAGCTTTCCGTTAATCTTCCTGGTTTCCATCCCTTCCCCTCAACCCTTTCTCTGGTGCCCTTTGTGTTCTCAGATCAGGACCGTCTCCAGGACAGTTTCTCCAAAAAGTACATCTTTCGACTTTTTCCAAATTCGGGAAAAGGGGAGTAGGATTATGGAAAGAAGTAAATATAAGTGCAAGTATTCACTCAAAGACACTCATTGTGGTTATAGCTTAGGTCACCTAGTTCAATGAAATGCGCACATCTAAGTTTCCATCCTAGTTCAGCCACTTGAAACATGCATGACCCTGGAAAATCCCTCAGTTCCACTAACTCTTAGTTTCCTGATCTGTGAAATAAAAAAAAATTTTTAAAGCACATTTCTCACAGCGTTGCTGAACAGATTGAAAAGAAATAGCCTACATACAGTCTGTTTTAAGAGAAGGCAAGTGTTATGGGTTCCTTCACATTGCTACAAACTTATCCTGTTTCCCAGATCACCTTTTAAAGCTTGAATTCGTTCGGTTTAACACAAGTCCAATAAATAGAAAAACAAAAAGTCATAGCACTTATCATGTTTAAACAATATTGTGTGCCCCCCTCTCAAAAAAAGAAAGAAAAAAAAAGCGTTCTCTCTGCTCAGTGACATGTAGATGGTATATTGATTGCCAGTGTATCTTTTAGAGCAGGCTAAAAGGACTGGCATTCGTCAGAAACAGCACTTAAAACTTAAGGAGATAAAGAAGTGCTGTCTGATCAACAACAGCTAAATGTCGGTAGTCAATTCCAGGTCAAGATGCATGCTGTATATTAAATGTGCATGTGTTAGAGGGAAGTATTTAACATATAAAACTACACATCTAAACGGTAAAAGGAAAACCTTTACTTTTCTGTTGTGCCGGGGGACACAAGAGGAGAGAAGGAGGGGACGAGGAAGCGAAAGAAAAAGAGAGAATATGAATAAATGCAATGTATACTAAGAACAAACAGTAGCAATTCAGCAACCAATAAGGAAATTCAGTATAGCTTTGTTATGAAGCGCTCTTCAGTTAGCTCAGAACGTACTATTCAGAAACATTTGGATTCAGATTTGTGTATTGGGAGCTGCTGACTTAACAGAGTCTACATGGAACAGCACTGTAACATAGGCTTGTTTTCTTTCAACAATACACAAGAAAGCGAACATGGAGTCTCAGAACCTGGGCCACGATATAAACAGAGTTTAAAGAAGCCAGGATGATAGTCAAACTTGCTCCGATTCCTATTCTGCCAGGCAGGGCCCAAGAGCCCCTGGTATGAGGGCATTTGCACACCCCGCACTGTTGGTGCTTCTGTGCTGCTGTCACGAAGCTCACAGCGTGCTTGCACTCCCAAGGAGAAACACAGAGGATACTTGCTTTCCTTCTACTTCAAACTCTCCGTATTGTCTAGCATCTTAAGAGTAAGAGTTGCAATTAAAAAACATACAATTTGCATTGTACTTATTTTTCCTCACATTTGTAGGTTTTTGTCTTGTTTTGTTTTCCCACTAGTCCTGTAGTATCTACCTGCTTTTTAGTCTTTTAAATCTCTACACACTAACAGTCCTTGGCTCAAGGTGGTACTTAGTAAACTAACAACATCTGAGCAGCAACATCAGAGATGCTCCAGCTTTAACCAGACATTCAGTTTTTTTTCACAAAACAAAAATGTCCCCTTAAAAAAGCACCAATTCTAATCTCGGGAAAAGAGAACAAAAACAGCAACAGAAAATTGTTTCCATTTTCAAGCAATAGAATGCAGGTTATCCTCTACCTCCTATGTCAGCATGAGGGATGAAAAGCAGACAGACATTTAAAAAGATGCAGCAATTAGTGCCCAGAGTAGAAAGCAGTACACATTTTGTAATGTTTCTCAACCCATCCCTTCTCTCTCTCTCTCTCTCTCTCTCTCTCACACACACACACACACACACACACACACACACACACCTTAAGCAAGAGATCTGTACAATACACACTATTTCCTTTCTTTTATGTGCTATGCAAAACGATTACACTCATTTAAAAATGCTAACTGAGAACAATGGTTTCAAAAAACACTGGCTTAGTGTTATAATTCTGATTCTACAAGCTAGTTATGTGATCTCGGGCAACTTGTTTAACTTCAAGGTGCCTAAGATTCTACCTCTGTAAAAGGTAACAATAACCTTATTTTTTAGGAAAGCCGTGAAGGGAAAATGAGTTACAACATGTAAAACACTTAGACAAGAGCTGGCATGCAGAGTAGGTCCTCAACATTTGTGAATAGAGCTATTAATAATAAAGTGGGAAGTTCCTCTCCTCAGAAATGTATAGCTGAGATCATGGAGTTCTTATTTGGAATTAAAAATATAGATTATATTGTAATCGAAGAACAGTCTAGTTTTTCTTTTTCAAGACTGCACATCCAGATTGCAATACACATACATACTCTATATCGCATATATTCAAAATTAGATATGGTGATCAATTAGAAGAGAAATTATTGTCTCAGATTGTCTTAGTTTTTTCTTCTAGAAAATTGGTCTACCCACCCTCTAAGAGTAGGGAGGGAGGAGGGAGACAAATCAGAGTTGAAACAAAATCCTCGATGGTCTACAGAGAAAGCTGAATACCAAGACTCAGCCATCACCAGTTCCTTCTGTAGTATGACATGTTGTAAATAAAATCCTGCCCTAATTACAATCTCTTATAAACAAGAGACCCAAACAGAATGCTGATTCTTATCTCTTCAAAAAGGTGTCAAAATATAAAATCAATCTCTACAAAACATGGATTTATGTCACTCCAAACTCTATGTCTAGTTAGAACCGCCTTCTTATGACTCAGAATTTTAGACGACTGAAAAAACAGCCAGGAACATAGGGAAGTGGGGAGGATCAAGTTCAAACGATGAGGACGTTTTTCTATGTAAGATTTCATTTTCATCATATTCTCAGACTAAAGTAATTTCGGTCTTCACCACATACTGACAAGAGCAATTTGTATATAATCAATAAACATCTAATTATTTTTAAAGGAATCCTGTACCGGCAATGAAATTTTATGCCTTCAACATTTTTTTACATTGTTCCAGTCAGCCTTTCTCCTCAAAGCATGATCGGAATAGATAAAAGAGGGGTGCTGATGACACACATCCAGCTTCAGAAAGAAAATTCCCTGAGCAGCATGGGAAAAAATTACCAAATAAAATTGTGGCTTTGTATCAAGGGCTGAAAACTAGCTTTGGGGAAATTAAACGGACATAAATATGTATAAATAATTCAATACGTTTTTAAGCTAGTCAGACTGCATTACTTACTTAAGAATGGGAACTAGATCTGTTTATTTTCTAAATTGAGCTTTATGTACAATGTTTCTTAGAATTTCACAAATTTATTTAAAATAAGTAATAATGTTGCCTAAATGTATGGCATGGTATAAAGTTTAATATAATTCTATTATAATCATTATACAATTCAGTTACAGCTAATTTCATGTATGTGATACATTCATGAAAATGTGTATAAAACACATATGAAAACTAAATCACATTGCAAACATTATGTCAGACCTCATCATGGAAAAAAATGAAATATTTTTATAAAGAGAACCATCCTTACTATTTTATATATGCAAGAGAACAAATTTCAAATATGAGATATTGTTTGTTAGTTAAAGCAATATTGATAATTTTAAACTCACTTATTTCAATCAATATTTAAATTTCTACATTTAGTACTAGCAGACGCCCATCTTCGAAAAACGGAATGACTTGTAACAGACAGCTCACTGGTCCTTTAAAGACAAGGAGACTGTTAGCTAAGACCAGGGCTGGAGTGTTGGAGTTTACCCCATACTTCCAGCCCTGCTGGTTATACACTTGTTCCACTATTCCATTTTCTGCCCTCCAATTCTGATGGGAGGTGAAACTTATGGATTCCCCTCCCCCACATTTTTGTTGACATCTAATCCACATATCATACAATTCAATAGTTCAATCACGAAGAATTGTACAATCACAACCACAACCAATTTCACAACATGCCCCATTTTCAAACACCCCCAGCGCCATGGTTGAATCACCTTTAATATGCATTGTGTGATCACAGTCAGTTCCAGTGCTCCCTCCCCGCCTCGCGCCTTCATTGTTTACTCCTGAAATCCCTTCGTCCTCCCTCTATCTCACCCCGACCCCTACCTCCCCGATAAACCATTGCATCTGTTATTATCTCTATGCATCCACTCCTTCTGGGAAACCAGAGACAACAAAAGTCAAAATCAAAAAAAGTGGTATAGATAAATTAATAATAATATAAAGATAAAAATCCAAATATTGAGTAGAGACAAAAGAGCACCCTAAATATTTAAAAGCAAGGGAAGAAACTATTGTTATGGAACACGTAAGAGGTACTTGCACCTAGAACAAATTCAGGTTGGGTAAACAGAGAGGTCAGCTGGCCAAGTATCAAGCTCGATCCAGCCTAATCAAGATGACAACGGTCTCTGTCTGGTAGTAAGGCTGTTTGAGACCCTGGCCTGTCGCTAGAGGGGGTCTGCTAGGGACTTAATCTGACTAGTTACTCTGCAGATAGGTTTTGGGATCCCACCGTCTTCCATAGCCTTCTACCAATAGAGTGTTCACTTTTCCCTTCATCATATTTGAATTTTGTTATTGCCATCACTGAAACTTAAAGATTTTAAAACAGTGATGCTTATCAACTTCTGTAATTCAATTGGAAAATTGACACCTAATGAATATCTGATATTAAAAAATTGAGTTATAATTGTTATTATTTCAGGTTTGTTAATGGTATACGGTCACGTTTTAAAATGTATCTTAACTTTAGAAGTATATATTGAAATAATTTAAGATGAAATGATTTAATGTGCTTCAAAGAAGTGAAAAGAGAACAAAAATGAAAGAATGGCCAAAATTTGTTAATTATTAAATCAGAGAAATTAGTACATGGGAATTTTATCCTTCTGCTTACAATGACAGATGTTTGCCCATACAGCCAGATATACATATATGCACACATGAATGTGTGTGCACGCATCGTGTGAGTGTGTGTCTCCCAGCAGCACTGCCACTGACTTGATTCCAGCTCACAGCAACACTCGAGGACTGAGCACAACTGCTGCATCAGGTTTGAGAAATGCTGAGTCAAAATGAAATATCTGATAGCCTGGTACAAAAAATAGGAGAGCCTTTTAAAATACCAGGAAAAAAAATTTATAATTAAAAAAATCAGCATAGATAATATGGCCAGGTTCACGAAAAGAAGATACACTGCTATTGAGTTGATTCCAATTCAGAGTGATCCTCCAGAGGGTCCAAGGCTGAAGCATTTAGAGGAGAACGCCTCAGAGTTCCCCACGGAGCAGCTGCTGGTAGGTTTGAAACAATGGACCGAACACCAGGACATTTACTGGGCAGCAAAATATAATTATTCCTTATTGCTTTGTGGAAAATTAGCAATAATTAAACATCTTTTCTTTACATGTTTTTGTAGTTCTAAGAGCTGATAAAATAAATATATTGTAATTTGAAAATGTCACATATACTTAATTCATTTAGTACATAATATATTTTGGGCTCTACACAGGCATATGGAGAACAAAATTGTGAACAAGAATTCCAACATTATGACGTTGATTGGGGGAGAAAAACCAAACCAAATATAAGAATATAAAATGAATATAAAATGCAGACTCAGCAGGTCCTACGAAGCAAACCCATGGAGCCCTGGTAGCGTTGTTGAATCAGAGTTGGACAGCTAACCTCACCACAAGGGCAGCAGTTCAGACCCACCAGCCCACCCGAGGGAAAACAATGAGGCTAGTCTACTCCTCACTGTTTACCACCTCCTTGTCTGTTGGTTTGTCGTGCTGTGGTGGCTTGTGTGTGGCTGTGATGCTGAGGCTGATGTCACTGGTATTCCAGATAGCAGTCACTCAAAGTGAACAGGTTTCAGCAGCGCTTCCAGACCACAAAGAAGGAATGGGCTGTCCGCTTGAGGGGAAATGACCACTGAAAACCTTATGGATAGCATGAACACAATGTCAGTGACTGGAAATCTCATAAATAAAGCAGAACACTGTCAGAGATAATGCCAGAGGGTGAGTTCCTCGAGTGACAAGGCACTCAAATGCGACTAGGAGGAGCTGCCGTGTCAAAGTAGAGCGATCATACTGACTTGGATGGAGGTAAAGCCTGTGCGAGGAAAGGCGTCAGTACCTTCATTTGCTGAGGGCCTACAATTTAAAATGAAAAGAAACAGCTGCAAACATCAATTAACAATCAGACTTGGAGTGTTTGCAGCATGAAGCTAGGACATATGATAATGCGTTGGTTGAGCTGCAATGGACTGGTGCTGGCCATTTTGAATCGGAATTCCTATGTTTCACTCTGCCAGGAATGACACAACCAGGAAGAACGCCCTAGCTTTCATTGTCAACGGGGACACTTCAAGATCTATCTTGAAATACAACGCTGTCTGTTAAAGGAGACAGTCTATCCACATATAAGGAAATCCAATCTATACAGCTATTGTTCAAATTTATGCATCTTCCATGATGCTCACCTTCCCAACATGATCGCTGAAGACAAAGCAGGTGCATAAACAAATGTGGTGAAGAAAGCTGATGGAGCCCGGCTATTAGAAGATATAGCGTCTGGGATCTTAAAGGCTTGAAGATAAACAAGCGTCCATCTAGCTCAGAAGCAACAAAGCCCACATGGAAGAAGCACACAAGGTGTCAAAGGAATCAGGTATCAGGCATCAAAGAAACAAAAACTAATATCATTGTGAATGTGGGGGTGTGTGGAGTGTGAACCCAAAGCCCAGCTGTAGGCAAGTGGACACCCCCTTACAGAAGGGTAGCAGGGAGGAGAAGAGCCAGTCAGGGTGCAGTGTAGCAATGATGAAACATACAACTTTCCTCTAGTTCTAGAATGCCTCCCCCCTCCCCCCCACTATCATGATCCCAATTCATCTTACAAATCCAGCTAGACCAGTGATGTACACTGGTACAGATAGGAACTGGAAACACAGGGAATCCAGGACAGATGATCCCTTCAGGACCAGTGGTGAGAGTAACAATACCAGGACGGTGGAGGGAAGGTGGGGTAGAAAGGGGGAATCAATCATAAGTATCTAGATATAATCTCCTCCTTGGGGGATGGACAACAGAAAAGTGGGTGAAGGGAGACGTCAGACAGTGTATGACATGGCAAAATAATAATTTCTAAATTATCAAGGGTTCATGAGGGAGAGGGGGCAGGGAGGGAGGGGGAAAATGAGGAGCTGATACCAAGGACTCAAGTAGAAAGCAAATGTTTTCAAAATGATGATGGCAACAAATGTGCAAATGTGCTTGACACAAACGATGGATGTATGAATTGTGATAAGAGATGTATGAGCCCCAATAAAATGATTTGAGAAATAAATAAATTTATGCATCAACCACTAAAGCTACAGATCCAGAAATTGAAGAATTATACTAATGTCTTCAGTGTGAAATTTATCAAGCATGTAAGCAATTGAAAAGCAAAAGTTGGAAACAAGGAGGAAGGAACAATAGTTGGAAAATATAGTCTTGGTGAGAGAAAAAAACAACAAGAGATTGTATGATAGAATCTTGCAAGACCAATTACTTCCTCATTGTACATGCTTTTATTCAACAACAAAAAAGGCAATAAAAATAAAGGTGAACTCCAGATGGAATAAAGAGAAATAAAATTTTACTGACTACACATCAATAAAAGAGATGATCGAATAGCTCAATATGATCAGGTAAAACCAGGCCAGGGGTTAGGGTGGAACAGACCATCAATTGTTCATGTGGAAGTTCAGGTTGTAGTTGAACAAAGTGAAAACAAGTCCCTGGGAGCCAAAATCTCAACAAAGTATGAGAAGCTTTGAAAAGAATGGGGATTCCATAACATTCCATTGTGCTCTTGCATAAACTGTGCATGGATTAAGGGGCAATTGTGCAAGCAGAGTAAGAAAATATTGCCTGGTTTAAAATCAGGACAGGTGTGCATCGGGGCTGCATCCCGTCACCATACTTATTCAATTTGTATGCTGAGCAAATAATCTTGGAACCTGGATTGTATGAAGAAGCACGCAGAATCAGGATTAGAGGAAGACTTATCAACAACCTGCAATACGCAGATAACAACCTTGCTTGCTGAAAGCTAGGAGGACGTGAAGCACTTGCTGATGCAGTTCAAGAATTGCACCCTTTAGTATGGATTACAACTCATTGTAAAGAAAACAAATATCCTCACAACTGGATCAATAGGCAACACGTCATGATAGAGAAAAAAACTGAAGCTGTCAAGGATTTCATCTCCCTTGGATTCACAATCAATGCTCATGCAAGTAGCAGTCAACAGATCAAAGGACACAGTGAGTTAGGTCAATCTGCTGGACAAGACCTCTTTAGAGTGTTGAAAGACACGGATGATACTTTGAAGAGCAAGGTGCACCTGACCATGTCATGGTACTTCAATCATCTCATACGCATGTGAAAGCTGGACATCCAATATGGAAGACTGAAGAAAGGAAGACATTTGAACGATGGGGTCGCCAAAGAATATTAAAAGTACTACGAACTTCCCAAATCAAAACAGACCTGTCTTGGAAGAAGTACACCCATAATGCTCTTTAAAAGCAAAGACCTCACTCATTTTGGACATGTAATCAGGAGGGAGGGTCCCGGAAGGACCGTACACTGGGAAAAGTGGGAGGGTAGCAAACGAGAGCAAGGCACTCAACAAAACGGCTGCAACACTGGGCTCAAACGTAAGAACAATGGTGAAGACGATGTAGGGCCAGGCAGCATCTTGTTCTGTGGGACACAGACAGGGTCCCTCTGAGTTGAAACTGATGAAATGGCACCTCACAGCAACTCCTATAGAGACGGAACAGCCTCAGAAACCTTATGTACGGCTGTTGTGAAGTCAGAATTGACTTAATGACAGTGGGTGAAGTTGGTAGGTAGGATGAAACAAACAAGGATTCCCTGGTGGTGCAAAAGGTTAAGCACATTGTTTCAAAGGCTGGCAGGGAGAATCCACCATATCTTGGAAGAAAGGACCACTGACTGACTTCGGAAGGTTAAAAAACTCAAATCCACTGTTGTTGAGTTGATTACAATTCACAGAAGCCCAATAGAAAAGAGTAGAATTGCTCCTCAGAATTTCCACGGCTACCCATCTTTATGCTAGCAGATTGCCTCACTTTTCACCAGTGGAGCAAACTGTGGGTTCAAACAAACAACTGTCTGGTTAGCAGCTGAGTAATTCAACCACTGAGCCAACAGGGTTTACCCACAATGACCAAAGGCACTGGAAATCCTAAGGCATGTAGCTCTACTCTGCACGAGATGGAGTCACAAGGAGTCAGCATTGACCGGATGGCAACTGGCAGAGAAAATCATGGGAGACAGTAGTGGAAAATGGTGTGCATGAGGCATACAAAATGCACTGTTCACAAAGTACAGAGAAAACAGGAAAGGCAGAAATGCAAAGCTCTGAATAAGAAAAGATTTATTCTGCATTCAATGAATCAAAAAAAGGCTTAAGCACTGGAGTTTCAAATAAAATTAGCCTGAAAAAGGATCCACTGTGTTGCACTGAAGAAAGGATCAGATGGGCAAGAACTATAGTAGTGGACACGCATCTTCAGGTAGGAGCACTACTGAGGTCTCCTGACTTTCTTCATGCACTTTTATCAAATATTAACATCCTTACAAAAAGCTGCCAAAGACATTGATAATGGCTTCTTAAAAACACATGTGGAAAAAAAAAAGTAAGATGTATATTATAGTTAATCAAGTTAATCATGCATATTTATAATTAATCAGGTTGATAATGAATATTAAAATTTACAATATCTTAAACTTAACAATACTTAAGATAAATATATGTTATAATTACAGTTAAAAGATTAAAAGGAATATGAAAATTAAAATTGGCACATTATTTCTATATAGGAAATAATTCTATATCAGATGATTAAGGCAAAATTACCTTAGATAAATCTCTGTAGTTGCTTGGCAAGGTGAGATCTAGATCTTCTGATTCATAATTAGTAATCACCCAGGGAAATACTGGATACTGATTTAAGTCATTGTAACTGCGTCCTGGTTGGGGGGAAAATAATAAATCTTAACTTGGAATGACGAAACACAGTATTAAGATCTAGGAATATATTTTATTAAAAGAACAGTAAGAATGACAAACAGTTATTAAGTGCCAGCTATTATTCTCAATGGTTTCCATGTATTCCCTTATTTAATCTCAAAATCATGGTGACTTTGTGCACAATAGCATGAAATGCTGCCACATCCTGTACCATCGTCACAATCTTTGGTATATTTGAGCCCAATTGTTAAGTCAATCCATCACAAGAAGGCTTTCCCTCATTTTCACTAATCCTTGAGATTGTTATGAAACATGATGACCTTCTCCAGGATCAAAAACGACAGTAGACCAGAATGATGTAGATGGAGTAAAGCCTTCAGGAACATCATTTTCTGACAGGGCACAAACTCACAAAAAAGAAAGAAAGAGAAAAAGACAGCTGCAAAGACGGATTAACAATTAGAACTTGGGAAGTATGAAGTCGGAATATATGAAAATTGGAAGCTACACATAAAGATCGATATTCCAGGCATTAGTGAGCGAAGTGGACTCGCACTGGCCATCCAGAGTCAGCTGATTAAATGGGTTACTGTGCCGGCCCTGGCAAACCCGCAGGAACGGCATCGCAGCCACGTCACAAAGGACGCTTCACCATCTATTCTGAAGCGCAATGCTGTCTGTGGTAGGAAGATTTACTCACCACCATGAAATGTAGCAGAAAACCAAATGTGATTAGATTGTATCCATTTCTGTATGTAATTTTGACATGGAACCCAGATAACCAGAGTATTAATGAGAAAGGAAGATTGAAGGAAACATTCTGCCTTAAAATTATTGGAAAGAAGTATTAAATATATACCATAAGCTGACAGAGGAATGAACAAATCTGGCTTCAAAGAAGTACCTTCAGAATACGTCTTAGAAATGAAGATGGCAATAGTTTGTCTTCAGTTCTTTAGAAACGTCATTAGAATAGGCCAGTCCGTGTAGAAGAAGACAATCATGCTTGGTAAAGTAGATGGTTAGTGATAATAAGGAAGATGCTCAAAAGGATTGGCTGACACAGTAGATGTACCAATGCATTAAAACACAGCAATGATTGTGAGGATGGTCAGGATGGGCAGTGTTTGCTTCTGTGGCACACAGCGTGGCTATGCACCCAAACTGACTGGGCAGCTGCTAACAGCAACTCCCATTTCCCTCTCCCTCTGCTGCAGATGTTAGCAGAGTCCAATCTTCAGCTTGATCCATCTACTTCTTAAACGATCAAAAGTTTATTGTCCTACTAAAATAAATAAAAAAGAGGATGAACATGCTCAGTGTGATTAGACTTTTCTAGATTACATTATACTCTATACGTAGTGACTGAGTACATCTCAACTATTTGGGGAGAAATGCATCACAATATCATGAGACTCTATATATGACATAGATAATAGCATGGAGGGGATCTTAACATGTAGCATAGCTCCACACATTATATGTAAACAACCATCTCAAATAAATTATTGATATTATTTTTAAAGAAAATTAACTCTTATAAAGGAATGTACTAAAAAAATTGAAAACATACCAGAAATAGACAAATTCCCCAAACACAATCTTCCCTAAGTTGACAGAGAATGAGCTAGAAATGTTAACAGACTTGTTAAAAAAAATATGACTGAGTCACAAACACCTGCCCCTGTAACAAGAAGTCCTGGCCTACACAGCTTTGGTGGAGAATTTTACTAAACATTCAGAGAAGGCCTGATCCTGATCCTAATTCTACTCAATCCCGGAACATCAAAAAAGATGGAATACTCTTAAATTCTTTCTACAGAACAAGCAAAGTCAGGCAAAAACATGTTTTTGTTTTTTGTTTTTTTTTATAATTATAGACCAATATCCCTATGGGGGTTACAAACTGGGCTGCTTACCACAAGGTCAACAGTTTGAAACCAGCAGCTGCTCCGCAGGAGATATTTGAGGCTTTTGCTCCCTTAAAGAGCAGCAGTATCTTATGTAGCACTGTCTTTCTAGGGTGAATCCATAAAGACATAACTAGAGTAAGGGCTCCTGGGGGCCCGGTAAAGGGGAGCTGCTATCAAGGAGTACAAGAAGAAAGAAAATGTGTTTCAATGATTATAGTAGTGAATGTACAACACGGCTTAATATGACTATACTATTGAATGGTATATTGGCTGGATTGTGTCCTAATAAAAGAGTTTGAAAAAAAAGTTACAGTCTGAGAAACGCACAGGGGCAGTTCTAGTCTGTCCTATGGGATCACTATGAGTCAGAATTGAAGTGACGGCAGTGAGGATTTTTAGTATCCCTTATAAATACAAACGCACAATTCTCAACAATAATCTAGCCCAGACAACACAGTATCATGCATATCTAGACCAGTGGTTCTTAGCCTTCCTAATGTCACGACCCTTTAATACAGTTCCTCATGTTGTGGTGACCCCAACCATACAATTATTTTCATTGCTACTTTATCACTGTAATTTTGCTACTGCTATGAATCGGGCGACCCCTGTGAAAGGGTCATTCAACCCCCAAAGGGGTTGAGACCAAGTTTGAGAACCACTGATCTAGAGGATTCATACCAGGTAAGCAAGGATGTTTCGTTATAAAAAAATCAATGTTAATGCACCAATTTAAAAAAAAGACATCATTATATAAAACTGTGGGAACCACAGCCTCTACTACCCCTAAACAAGAAGAGCTAGATGGTGGTCAGCTATCACTACCACCTGCTCTGATCAGGACCACTAAATGCCTGGGAAAGGTTTAGATAGAACGGGAGAAAAAGATAGAAAAAAATTCAAAATCATATAAAAGACCAGGCTCACTAGCTTGACAAGGACTGATGTAAGCCCAAGACTGTGGCTCTTACACATCCTTCAAAGCAAGACCGGAACTCACCCCACGAATCAGTTTTCAGCTAAACTACAGACATGCAGAGAGGAACGAACCCCTCAGACCAACCAACCATGTAAGACCAAAAGCGCAGCATTTCTTCCCAAAAGAGCACAGAAGGCAGAAAGGGGCAGCAAAAATAAAATTCATAGAAGCGGTGAACACAGTGAGAAAATGTGATGAGTCTGCTACTTTCTGGCATTTGCCATCAATGTCATCGAACACAATGTGTACAAGTTGTTGAATGGGAAACTAGTTTGTTCTGTAACCTTTCACTCCACCAGTGGACAACAGAAAAGTGGGTGAAGGGAGACGTCGGAGAGGGCAAGATATGACAAAATAGTAATCAATAAATTACCAAGGGTTCATGAGGGAGAGGGGAGCGGGGAGGGAGGGGAAAAATGAGGAGCTAATGCCAGGCCCTTAAGTGGAGAGCAAATGTTTTGAGAATGATGAGGGCAATGAATGTACAAATGTGTTTTACACAACTGACATATATATATGACATATATATGGATAAGAGTTGTATGAGCCCCTAATAAAATGATTTTTTTAAGTTTAAAAATAAATAGAATAGTCAGGGACATTTAAAAAGATATTGTAGGCACAAAGAAGCTATTTGAAAGTGGACCATTTCATAAATTTTTAACTTCCATAATCATTACGTGCACCCAATCAATATATATTAATAGATTCACCACATGAAACTATGTCCATTAAACTTGTCATTTAAGTTTCTTAGCTCTCTCTACTATTTTTAAAATCCTTTTAGTTACCAGTTGTTAAGCCTTACTCTATTTACCATGAAAACTCAAATTTTCTTTATTCTTTATCCTCAGCAGACTATGAAATGTTATTCTTTGTCAATACAGACACGATTTTCAAAATAACTGACTCAAGGTCTAACCTAACTCTGTGTAGTTGTCTTCTTCATAAGACTCCTGCCTTCCTCGGGTCTGTGACAGGATCTCTTTTTGCTAAGAATAATACCTTTACTTGAGCTCTTGAACTTACCTGCTCTATCACCTGAGTCATTACCCTCCCTTCGATAGGTTCTGATTCCTACCTTAAGTCATCTGCCTTCACTATCAATACTTTAAAAAAAAAAACCACCAAAAATGGAATCTCTACCTAATGTTCCCATTCCATCTCCAACTATTCAGTCTTTATTATTGCCCTCTTTCCTCACTTTTTAAACGAACTCCTGTCAAGTCACCAACAGACCCCAGATGACGTCCCCAAGCCTGACCTGGACTCACTCTTAATTCTGCCTTGTCTCGTTAGCATGCAGGTGACCAAAACCGTTCTCGCTTTCCCCCTCTATCAGGTTATTTGGTTTCCTTAGTTCTACTACTCCTTGAATAAATTCTCAGATTATTATTCTCTGCACTCCTTTATTCCCTCTCTCATACACAGCAGGATTTCCCAAGACCTTCTCACTGGTTTCTTGATAATCTCACCTCTCTCTTGGTGAGTTCCTGTAGATGCAGCTGAACACCAATGTACACTCCCTAAATTCTGCATACTGTCTTTGAGTCATAGTTCCAATAAATATTTTTTTGAGAACTTAACTTGGATGTCTTGTTAGCACAGTGAAATGACCATAGAACTGCCATCTTTCCCTAGATCAAAGTTTCATGACGAGATTGTCTACTAATGGCACCATTATTTCCCCCTTGATTCAGACCAGAAGCCTGGAAGTCTTTCCTAACATTCCTTTCCCCATTTTCAGTTAGCTGTGTGTCAAATGGTTTATACCTTATGAATTCTCACCTTAGCTACTCCTTCCTTTAAATTCCCACTGTAGCAACTCTAGTTCAGTCCTTTATCACAAACTTGTCTCCTTATTTTGCTCTCTGGCTAGTCACTGGCCAGTCCAATTAATTTTACATACTGTCTTCAGGTTAATTTTTCGTACAATTCTAATATTAATAATGGTGCCCCAAAACGTCTTATAAGTTCGATTGCAAATTAACTGCTAAAGACAAGGGCTTTCTATTCCTGTAAACGGTGATGGTCTCAGAAACCTACGGGGGCAATTCTAACCTCTCCTATAGGGCCATCATGAGTAGGCATCGATTCAATGGCAGCGCGTTTAGTTTAGTTTACTCAAACTGACAGAAAAATTAATATTGTCTTCAACTACCTTTCTAGATTTCGTTCTCATTATCTTTAAACCTATGTTATAGATTGAATTGTGCCCCCCAAAACAATATATTTAAATCCTAACCCCTGTACCTGTTCACGTACTTTGTAGTCCACTAGGTTAAGTTCTGGGATGCTAACCACAAGGGCAGTGATTCAAACTCACTAGCAGCTCCAAAGAAGAAAGATGTGGCAGCCAGTCCCTATGAATATGTCCATCTTCGGAAACTCTATGGAGTAGTTCTACTCTGTCCCAAAAGGTCTCCGTGAGTTGATATCCACAGGAGAGTGCTGGATTTGGAAATCAGAGCTTCCTTTTGTTACATTAAGGAGATCCTAAGGATTAAGGCAGCGACCTAAGGCTTAATGCTGAACAGTGGGGAAACAGGCATACAGGGAAGAAGACAGATGCCATGTGAAGATGGATCTATGGAGTCAAGAAAAGTCAGGAGACAGCCAGAGAGGCAGAAGCTAACTGAGGTAATACAACTCACCCTAAAGGTGAAGCCCTGAATTCAGACTTTTGACTTCTTGAATTGTGGGGGGGGGAGATCTGTTCTTTAAAGCGACCTACTTTGTGATACTGTAGTGGCAGCCCTAGGAAAGTTGGAAGCACACACGAGTATACTTTGCACACTCACAAACTAATCTGTTAACTGTCCTGTACGCATACTTCATAAGGCCTACTTGTGTTCTCACATTTAGATGGAATGGTTTCTAATCTTCCAACTACTTCTGGTACTCAGTCATACAGGTCCTTACAACACAAACATTTTCCTGATTTTCTCCTAACTCTGACTAAGTGGATGAATATAAAAGAATCCTTCCACAGAACTTGTCATTTCTTTTATTGCGCTCATACCAATTGGTTATAGAATTATATAAACATTCAAATATTCCCCCAAAACAACTTGTCTATCACAAATCAAAAGTAATTATATATTTTTTCTCTACTCATTTTCAAAGTAAACAGCTTTACTGGGAGAATTTCAGTAACATCACATGATATTAAACAGTGATGGGTTTAATTATGTCTAGCCAAGGTGATATGTTCAAATCCTCACCCCTATCCCAGTGGATAGAATCACAGTTGAAAATGATGTTTTCTCTGATATGTGAAGGAAGCTCTTTCAAACCAAGCACTTCTGAATTATAAAAAGAATGGCATAGAAGCTGCATCGAGAAAAAGAAATGGAAAGACGGGCTCTTCTAGACATGGTGCCCTGAATCCTAACTGCTAGCTTCCGGAGCTTCAAGAAAGTAAGCTTTTGTTTATAAAGCCACTCATTTGTGGTATTTGTTATAGAGAATTAGAAAACTAAAACATAGGACTTATAATGGGACCATTTAGTGTTTAGGTTTCATATAAGTCATAATATAAATATTTGTTATTTGATATTTTACCGGGGTTTTTGTTGTGGGTGCTTCATTGTTTCATCATGTTAACACATTTCCAATTTTATTATTAACAGGTTCTTCAAATAGTATATGGATTTTATTCTTCCTGTGCTATAAATTAAAGGCTTGAAACTTATTTATTTCAATACAAAACTGGAAACTCTAAAATCAATTGTGATAGTTATGTTTTCTGTGCCAATATGACACTTGTAAGAAGATATGGGTAGAGTTTAGCCTTTCAATCAGGTTGCAGCCATGTGACCTCCCTTGGAAATGCAACTAAGATATATAGTTCCCTGGAGGCTGGCGTCTGTCTGTCCATGTGCTCGTTCTCTCTCCCTCCCTCCCCGCCTTCCCCTCCCTCCTTCCTGGACACCAAAGAGCTATTGGAGCCCTGCCATGTTTTCCACTGAACTCCAACTCGCATGAATCTGCAGCGCTGGCCTGGACTCTTCCTGCATGCTGCATCATTGCATGTGGCTGCGTGAGTCTGAAGAGTCTTAAGGACTAGAATTGAACTTAAAGACTTGAGATGGACTAGATTGAGATGCTTCTTGATATAGAATTACTTCTGGATGTAAAGCTCTTTCTTACACATTTATGAGTATCTCTGGATTTGTATCTCTAGCCCAGTGGTTCTCAACCTTACTTATGCCGCGACCCTTTAATACAGTTCCTCTTGTTGTGGTGACCCCCCAACCATAAAATTGTTTTCATTGCTACTTCATCACTGTAATTTTGCTACTGGTATGAATCAGCCAACCCCTGTGAAAGGGTTGTTCGACCCCCAAAGGGGTCATGACCTACAGGTTGAGAACTGCTGTACTAGTCAATCCAGTCTAACACACCAATACTAAAAGTTAAAGCTATTTTTAATATTCTTATTGGATTTTCACTTGTCTACTTTAATATCCTGAACTACCTTTTTTTTAAAAAAAAAAAAAAGATGTGTGATAGTGGAAATGGTTATAATATTTGGATGCTGTAGAGTCGATTCTGATTCTTCACAACTCTACACGACAGAGTCAAACTCTCCTACTGGGGTTCCAAGGCTGTGATCCTCATGGAAGGAGATTGCCGCCTTGTTTACCTGAGGAGCACCTGGTGGGTTCAAACCACCAACCTTTGTGTTAGCAGTCAACCACTTATCCACTGTGCCGCCAGGGCTCCTTTCAAAAAACTCAGTAAGTCACTTTTGTACTAAAAATAAGCCACTTATAGCAGTACTCAAAATAACTATGCGACAATTAATTACTTATTGTTAAAAACAAATCAATTTGTGAGGTTAGATTACCTGCTAGCGTGTTGAGAAACATCAAGTACTCAAAATTTGAAACTTCCCTGTGTTGCCATCGCTGGGTCATATTAGAAGCTTTAAAAAGTTGACGTGGACTAGCTAATGAAATACGCCTGGGGAGGGGAAAAAAAAAGAATGATAAGATCAATTAAAGCCAAGATTTTATTATATCACAGTAAGTCATGTATATTTAATTTTATTCATTCATAAAAACATGTATAAATCCAAAAAGACCTATCTATATTTTGCTACTAATATTAGAAATGTCCCAACCTATAATTAATGCTTTTTTTAGTATAATAATATGTTCTTATTTTTTAATTAATAACTCCTTGTTTACTTAATGGAGCCCTGGTGTAAGAGGGGTTGGTTACTCACTGGGCTGCAAACGGTAAGGACAACAGTTCAAAACCACCACCTGCTTTGGAGGAGAAAGATGAGACTTTCTATTCCTACAAAGAGTTAAAGCCTCAGGGACTGGCAGACGCAGTGATATCCTATCCTACAGGGTCTCTATGAGCCCAAACAAGCTCTATAGCAGGGAGCCTGGTTTTGATTTTGCTTACTTAACGTAAAGAGAAGAAACTGTAGTAACTGAAAATAAGATGTCTTTCCACATCTTCATCAATTTAAAGTTATAACTGAAAGGTAACATACTTGTACATTATAACACTGAATACTGTATTTACACATTCTTTATAATGGATTGCTAAGCCATTCAGGTGACTGTTCACCGGGAGAGATCAATGTAAAAGAAATTACTGGGTTTTTTTTTTAATTACTGTTTTTTAACATACTTTACTAGAAAACAGTGTTTTCTGTGTTCTCTTAATAAAATGTAAACGCCATAGGATACAATTGATCAATACTAAGCAGTTGAAAACCAGTGGCAGGATTATCTTATTCAAAGCCAAGGCCTCAGATATGCATGCTGGCACAGTTCCTACTATCACCAAAGACAACAATGCACAGTAATAAAAATAATGCAAAGATAATTAAAATGCAAAATGTGATATATAATTATGACATGACATATTATTTCCACACATTCGGTCACCCAAAGGGTTTGGTCCAATGAAAGTTAAAGTAATTGCTAGACTAGAAATCAGTGTCTGATAAGAGGGTGACTTGCACAGACTTTCTGCACGAACCCTAGGGTATCCGAAAGAGAGGCTTGCAAAGATGGAAGACTATACAATATTCAGAGATGGGAAGCCTAATGTTACAAACTATAAATATTACTCAAAGCAATTTATAAATACAGTGCAATTCTGATCAAGATCTGTGTCATTCATTAAAGAGGAAAAAATAAACATTGACTTCATGAAAGTAGAGAGACAAACCACTAAGGAACCACTAAGGAACGGGCAGTGAAAAAGAGGAAGACCCCCCCCCTCACGGGGATGAATTGACAAAGGGGCTGCAACAGGGGCACAAACATAATAATTGAGAGAATGCCACAGGCCACAGCAGTGCTTTGTTCTATTGTACACACTATTGCCATGCGTCAGACGGGCTCTACAGCACTGAACAACTGAAGAACAACAACAGGGTAGAAGATTTCTCATTTCCCAGTCTGAAACAGAACCACCGCCACCATAGCCATGGTAGTAAAATCAAACTGGTATTAGTACAGAGATAAACATGCAGACCAATGGAACAGGACAGAGAACTCAGGAATAAATCCAACTACAGACAATTCACTTTTGACAGAGGGCTGAAACACGCCTCTTCAAAAAACAGTGCTAGCAAAATTGAATTTTCATTTGCAGATGTATAATACAGAACCCATACCTCACTCCAGTTATAAAACTAAACTCAAGATGAATTAAAGACCTCAATGTAAACCTCAGAGCTATAAAGATCAATTAAAAAACCCGGAAGCAGAAAGCCTCATCTTTCTCCAATGGAGTGGCTAGTGGGTTTGAACTGGATTTGCCATTTAGCACCCTGGTACATAATCCACTATTTCCCCCAGGGCTCCCTAAAAACATTTACTACTGATTGATTACCCATTACCCCCCACCCCTACCCGCTGCCGCCTTACGCATGGGTCCCATTTTCCTATCTGTTTTTGTAATTGAAAACTGAACATTTAAAATATAGTGCAGCAACTTTGTACTCTGATTTTACACACACACACACACACACACACACACACGTTGTTGTTACTTTCTTATTTATTGCTTTGTTTAGTAATCTCTTTTGGCTAAATCATAGAACTCTGTCTTCCCCATTCTTTTTATTTTTATGCCTGGCTTCCTCAGGACTACCTCCATTTACCTCTGTGTCTGTGTCACTTAGTGGTCAATGGCTGTGCAGAAGCATGCCAAGATACCAGGGCTTCCAATACCTACCAGTGCATTTTTGTAAACTCTAAACCATTTTCAAGACTGCTGTAGCTTTTACTCTTTGCCGGGTTATTAATGACTTCTCTGGATGTGTGTGCTGTGACTAGATAAGCCGTTTGTATGGAATTAGTTCAGGCAATGTCTGGTCTCTATTGTACATACACCTGGCCCCAGCTGTTTCTCAAATAAGAAGTGCATTGTCTGGTTAAGTGAACCTCTGTCTCTTCCCCTCTCAAACACCACCAAGATGGTCAATTCCATTAAGAAGTGTGTTGGGCATGGGCACTGCCCACAGCTCCAAATTGAGACGCTTATAACACAGGCACTAAAGCCTCCAGTTCTCGTGGGCTGTGCTGCCCCAGCAGCATCTCTGTGTCGTCTGAACAGTGAGCGCTGTGAGCAGTCCAGACAAGCATGCCTACCCTTAACCAAAGTTCACCAATGCTTTCAGGAATAGATGCTTCTCAAATTAGCAGCGATTAGCTTTGGTTGTTTTCCAGAATATTCCTGAAATAATTACTTTGGTCAATTTTATCTAACTTCTTGAGAAGAGGATTGGCTGGCCTTCCCACTCAATGTGATTGTCTTTATTGCTTCACTTTCAGTCTTCTATATTGATTCAGAACCTTCAAATAATCAGAAACCACCTACTCTCCAAACTCAGCCTGCTAAACCATCCAGCTTGCTTGCCTGAACCAAGCTCAACTGGCTTTTAGCTCCCCCAGATGCTCTAAACTACTATCTGTTCAGTTCCCTGAGAATTATCATGCTATTAAAAACAACGAATAACTTTCAGTCACTATCTTCTCATCAAGACACTTATCTTCTTTGATAATAGCACAATTTCCTGAATTTATTCTCCTTCTAGTTTTTAACTGTTACTTTCTAAAGAAAAAAGTGTCTTTTCCTGTACCTCACCTTTAATGTATTGAGGCTCCTCAGGATGCAGCTCTAGTTCTTCTTACCGTTTTACAGCCTGCCCTCAAATGAGTCTATTGCCTCTCAAGACTTTAAATTTCATCTAAATGACAAAAACTCTCAATCATCAAGGTCTTTCTTCTGAGTTGTAGATATGAGAAAACTAAATTTCACTGTCACTGAGTCAATTCTGACTCACAGCAACCCTATAAGACAGGGATTAACTGCCCCTGTGTTTCCGAGACGGTAACTCTTTCTTTCTTTTTAAAAAAAAA
>NW_022109768.1:7128442-7130794 GCF_000313985.2 Echinops telfairi | reverse complement strand
TGCCCTCATCATTCTCAAAACATTTCCTCTCCACCTAAGCCCCTGGCATTAGGTCCTCAGGTAACTCTTTCTGAGGATAGAAAGACTCCTTATTCCCCAGACCAGCATCTGGTGGTTTCGAACTGCTGATCTTACAGTTAGCAGCCCAACGCATAACCACTATGCCACCGAGCCTCCTCTTTGACATAGAAAGTTCGTGGAAAAACTTCATTTTTTAATTTCATTTTTCCATAAATGTTTTTAAGTCACCTTATGTATTTCCTCACGGCTAACTTCCATTTCATCCTTTCAGTCTGAACTCTCTCGGGGACTTCAATTTCGATAAATTTAAAACTACTTGTTCTATCAAGCTCCTTTCCTTAACTCAGCTGTGCGGATGGAGAACATTCCCAAGCGCTCTCCATCCAGTGTTCCCAAATAGGTAAATGACAATGAGCAACTTAAGCTGAATTTTGAGGAGACATAAAGAATGCCTTCTTCTCATTGTCCCTCAACTTCACTCCAAGTTTCATAAATTCTCTCTCCTAGAGACAAAGGTACAGCTCTTTAATTCTACCATCATCATCATCCCATCAGCTGGATATCTATCACAGAATCCCAACCGCTGACCTTAAAATCATTCATGCTCCTGTTTGCCTTTGAAGCTAATCTACATGGAAACTAGTAAACCGTCCAATGTGAATTATATCATATCTGCTCTGCTGAAATCCTTTGATGATTCTCTAATCCTGTCAGTGCAAATATGAAAATTTTAGACACTTTCTCAAGCAAGGCCTTTCTCTCCTGCCTGCTTCATGATACCCTGCATCCTACCATCAAAAGCCTTTCATCACCTCCTAAAACACTGGTAGCTCTGCTCTGCTTCAGGGTCTCTGTGCACACACATCGCTCAGTTTCAAAGATTATGATTGCTGTGAGTTGCCATTGCGTCAACGTCAATACACAGCATGGTACCTGGCAACCTTATGAGAAGAGCATGCACTATTGGCTGCTCTTGTACTTCACAATGATCGTTGGTGTGTTTGAGGCCAAGGCTGCAGCTATGTCAGTCTACTGCACGGAAGGTTTTCTTGCATATTCACTATTTACCCGACATGATGGCACGGCTCTTTTCTGGTGACATGTCCAAATCAAGAAAAGGGATATCTGCCTTGCTTTCAGTGAACAGTCCACCAGTGGTTTCCCTTTGGTCAACTGATTATACTGATTCCATTCAAAATGTACAAACTTAGACATCACAGAGACATTTAACCATAGAATCCATCTCCACACCACTCACCACCATTACAAGGCCTAACTTATATTTTAAAAAAATATTTCAAACTATTTAATCTATTTACATTATTTGTTTAAACATGGACAGATATTTTTCACAGCTCAGTATAGAAAAAATACGAAAAATCTACTAAGGACTGTTTTAATAAATTAAAGTTTTCAGCTTTCAGATAATGGAGAAACATCACAAGGAGTTCCTAGAAGCAGTAATACTTTATTAGTAGAAAAAGACTCTTTTAATAAGACAAAGTATACTACCCTTTTCCAAAGTGTTTTAGGAAAACTGACATTCCTCATTAAATTATGTAATGACCTTATCAACCATAGAATGGTCACTTTGTTTGTTTATAGAAAAGTTGTGACCTAGGATGGGTTTAAATGTGCTTACAATTCTCGGACATGCTTTGTTTTAGGAGACGAAGCCCACTCCCCCTGCCCTTGAGTCTGGACAGTATTTAGTGAATCACTTGTGATGAATAGAGCACTGGGAAAATGATGGAGTGTGACTACCCAGGGACGTCCTAAAGAGACCCTGGAGCTTCTGTCTTGCACTCTCTCGGGTCATTTCCTCTGAGGAAAGCCAGCTCCTCCCTCGTGTTGACATCTACGCAGTTGATGGGGAGACCGATATGGTGAGGAACGAAGGTTCCTGCCAAGGGGAGTGTGACAGATTCACCGGGGCCAGTACTACAGCCCCACACCCGCTTGTGGCTTCTATTTCAAATATACTTATAGGAAGATAATACCTTACAAAAGTAAATAAACACTAGTCCAAGCCAGGTCAAATCAATAGAAAATTAGGTATGCTAAAAGTAAACCCTAGGTTTCCACTTCTAATACAATTCAATCAATTAAAAAAAAAAACCAGTGTTCAAGCCCTTCTCAGTCTTCAAGTTAGTGACCTAAATTGTATTGACAGTGAATCTATATCTACTATGATGGAAAACAATTATTGATGGTACTGTTTTAAAAAAACCAATTAACCTGCACACAGTAGAGACAGAAAGACCCACACTCTCCTGATTTCCTATATCAAGCGAGACTGTAAACAAGATAAATTTTAGCTATTATGTTGGA
>NW_022109768.1:7075573-7127493 GCF_000313985.2 Echinops telfairi | reverse complement strand
GAGCTATTTAAGGGCTCAAGTAGAAAGCAAATGTTTTGAGAATGACGATGGCAAAAATGTGCTTGACACATGGATATATGTATGCATTGTGATAAGAATTGTACAAGCCCTCAATAAAATGATTAAAACATGTTTTAGCTATTATGTCCATATGTATTAAGATACTAAAATTTGAGCTCTAATTTGCTAGAAATAAAAGATAAAAATCCTAGTCAAATACATTATAGTTGTAGAATCCTTAATATATAGATTTAAAATTGAAGTCAAGAAGGAAAAATTATAACAAACATGTGATAATTAAATAACTTGTATTCAAGTGATAATCATTCTTAAGTTTTAAATAATGTTAACTAGTAGTTATATGAATATAAAGTGAGTACATGGAATCCAAATGAAAATGAATATACAAATAAACATCTATAAGAGATATTTTAAGTATGTTTGTTTTAGAAAGCCTAACTTTTCAATGATTTTTATAAATATGTACTTTACCATTTTCCAAAATGAAATCTACAGTTTGATATGGTTTCAATATATATATTCCTGTAACTACCATCACAATCAAAACACACTCCAAAAAGGGTCCTTGAATCCTGGGTAGTCAATTCCCTGGTACCAACTCCTGGATCCTGCCAACTAATGGTCTGGTTTATATCACTACTGACTTCTGTTTTCTCAACAACTTCAAATAATCAGAATTATATGAAATATAACCAATATTCCCTATCTTCTTTTCCTTAGCATAATGCTAATTCATTCTTTTCAAGGAACCTGGTGGCATGGCGGTTAAACTCTCAGCTGGCTATTAACTCAAAGGTTCAAACTCACCAGACCCTGTCCAGAAAGATAAGGCAATCTGTTTTTGTAATAATTCACAGCCTCGGAAACCCTGTGCAGAAGTTCTGCTCTGTTTCTCGAGGATTGCTATGCATCTGAATTCAACTTAACAGCAAGGATTTTGGGGGGTTTCTTTATATTTCTTAGTAGTAATTACTTGAATATATGTACTGCAATCTCTTTATCCACTTACTATTTTATAAACATTGCTTTTATTTTATGAATATAAATTTTATATTATATTTTTATAAGTATATGCAAATGTGTACACATTTTCCTGGTGGCATAGCTGTTGTGTGTTGGGTTGCTAACTGCAACGTCAGCAGTTTGAAACCACCAGACTCTTTCCACTCCCATAAAGAGTTACAGTCTCAGGAACTCCAAGAGGCAGTTCTACCCAGTCCTATCGGGTCACTATGAGGTGGCATTGACTCTACGGCAATGCATTTGATTCTGGTTTTTGTAAACATGTGTGAGGGGGGGATGCTAGATGTCTGTACATTGAGAATATGTTGAACTTTTTAAGAAACTGGAAAAAGCTTTCAAGTCAATTATATCACTTACATTCCTATCAGCATGGAATTATAGTTCGAGATGCACTATGTATATGCATTGTATACCTTTTCTAGTTTCGACCTGAGAAGTATTTATATTTATAGTAGGCTTTATGTGGGCAGCATACTGCTAATCCTTGGGTTCACGGCCCAGTTGCCTTTTCTTTTCTTTGACTTATCCTCTTTGTTGTTGTGAGGTGCCATTCAGTCCGTTGTAACTCATAACTCCCCTACGTAAGACAGAACAAACCACTGCCTGACCTTGTGCCACCTTCATGGTTTTATGGTTGGGTCTATAGATGCAGCCACCGTGTCAATCTTTGTCAAATGTGGGATTTCATTAAATTCTGGTATGTTTTTACTTCAGACTATTAGCAGCAAGAAGAGCTCTAGTGGTGTTCTGGTTATGCATTGGATTTCGATCTGCAAGTTCAGCAATTTGAAACCACCAGTCGCTCTGAGAGAGAAAGACAGGGCTTTCTACTCGCATAACAAGTTAGAGATAGACGAGCCAGTCAGGGTGCAGTATAGCACCGATGAAACATACAACTTTCCTCTAGTTCTTGAATCTTTCCTGCCCCCCACTATCATGATCCCAATTCTACCTTACAAATCCGTCTAGACTAGAGCATGTACACGGGTATAGATAAGAGCTGGAAACACAGGGAATTCAGGACAAATAAACCCCTTAGGACCAATAATGAGAGAGCGATACCAGGAGGTAAGGGGGAGGTGGAGTGAAAAAAGGGGAACCAATCACAATGATCTACATATAACCCTCTCCCTGGGGGATGGACAACAGAAAAATGGGTGAAGGGAGACAAAGGTCAGTGTAAGACATGAAAAATAACTTATAAATTATCAAGGATTCATGAGGAAGGGAGGGTGGGAAGGGAGGAGAAAAATGAGGAGCTGATACCAAGGGCTCAAGTAGAAAGAAAATGTTTTGAAAATGATGATGGCAACAAATGTACAAATGTGCTTGACACAATGGATGGATGGATGTATTGTGATAAGAGCTGCATGAGCTCCCAATAAAGTGATCTTTAGAAACGAGAGAGAGAGAGAGAGAGAGAGAGAGAGAGAGAGAGAGAGAGAGATACAGTCTTGGAAACCCACAGGGGCAGTTCTACCCTGTCCTATAGCATTACTGTCATTTGGAATCAGCTCAATGGCAGTGAGTACTAGCAAGCAAAAAAAGCTTAAAAAAATTTGGGGGGGATCTGATAAAATAATCATAGGGTCTACAAAGTGCAAATGACAGAACCCATATTTCTGGATGCATATGACCCTGTGTTTGTGAAAAGGCTTAGAAAACAACAACATAAAACAATGTTTCTGATCTAACGAATAATGCTAATTTTTGTGTAGTGGAATCTTTTTGTTTTAATTTTAAACTTTTTACTGCAATGTAACAGAAAAATTCAAAAGTACTTTTTCAAAATATACCTGAATAATCATCATCTCAGTCAAGAAATAATTAGCAGTATACAAGAAGCACCTCTTATGCCTCACTCAGAAACCACAATTCACTAAGGAAGTGTGGCATCTTGACATCTAAAAGCAGGGGTGACTTTTATCTGTTGTTGGCTGTTATCTAAGTAGAATCATTTGTGCCTGGCTTCTTTCACATAATTCATCTATGTTGCTATGCATTGCAATAATTTATTTTCACTGTTGTATATTCATTTGTATGATTATACTATAATGTATTTACCTATTCTGCTAACTTAATTTTCAGTTTGAGCCTATCATTAATAATGCTAAGTAACATCTTTGTATATACCTTTTGGTGAACGTATGTGTACAATAAATCCTTTACGCATAGGGTCTGCACATGGTCACATATAGTTAGTATTTCCAATGAGTTACCCAAAGTGAGTGTACTAATTTACTTTCCCACCAGCAGTATATGTGAATTCTAGTTCCTCTACATCAAATATTGCCTTTTTTTTCTATTTTGGCCATTTGTGATGGCAATGTTGTGGCATCATGCTGCAAAATATACGAATATGATTTAATGCTAAATATCATAGGCATAAACAAGCCTTTTTTAAGTTCAGTAAAAGGTATCTCCAGCTTTCTATCTAGCCCATCAATAAAAGACAGTAAATTTCTCTACTTACAGCTTTCCTAAAATGTCAAGATTTACATTTTTCATCTAAAAGACGGAAAATCCATCCTATAAATTACCTCTATCTTGACAGAAGAAGGGGCCAGGGTATCTTGTTTAATGATTTATTTAGTGAGTACATACTCTTCGGCTGAACTCTATACTATGTGCAAGTGAAACCTGAAGGCATTACAATGCAGTGACTCAAAATAAAACTAATATTGATCGTGACTTATTATGGAACACATTATGAAAGCAGAAGTAATTCTAAGAACAAGTCTGAGTTCATTTTTCTCGTATAATACAGCACCTGGTCTGAGGCAATCCAAAACTGGTCCCAATACCGACTCGAGGTAGATAGTTAACCACTTTTTTTACTGTTGCAGGATCTGGGAAGTTGAACATTACAGCAACTATAAAAAAATAATTTTTAAAAAAATTAGAAAATCATGTTATCTTTTCAGAAAACTTTGTACAGTAACATATTTACTCTTAATTTGGATGCCTATCAAATCCAATTCTCATTTTATGCCTTATGTTAGATCAAACTTTAGTATTAATATGCCAAAGATGGTACTCATTTCACGTATAAACTCTTTTATCACAAACAGCTCTTTCTTTAACATGTCAGAAGCTCATATCATCAATATGATATGCAGCTGATATTATAACTTTTAGATAAATTCTATTTTGTAAAATCAAATATATTTCCATGAATTCTTAGAAAGAACCTTTAAAAATATTGAAGTTTATATAATTAATAGTCTATCATTAAAAAGTCTATAGATAAAGCTATTCCAATGGTGAACAGTTATTAAAATATTCTCTCTTCAAAGTTTGTTTGCATTTAATACAGCCTCATAGAATACAAAACTCGGTATGAGTTGAAAACAGACTTTTCTTCTATAGTTAATAGCCACAGTGAAGTGCTTTTTAATAGTATCTATTTTTAATGGTCATTCTGAGTATTAAGAGGCAAGTATCACTACATATATACTCAAAATAACAATCCTCATTTGATAACAAAAAGAAAAGAAAAACAAACAAACTAATTGATATTCAGATGAGTTGGATTCAGGTACCCTAAAGGACAAAGTAGAACCGACCGTGTGGATTTATGCGACTATAACTCTTAACTGGAACAGAAGGCTTCATCTTTCTCCTATAGAACAGCTGATGGTTTTGAACCACTGACCTTGTGCTTACTAGCCTAATATGTAACCCACTATACCACTAGAGCTCCATTAGATGTTCATCCATAAATTTTTATTCTTAAAAACATGAAAATAGCAAAGCCATAAAGTCATTAATATCAGAAGATATTAATTTGGTTGGTCTTGAATTTTAAATTATGTTTTAACTTCAATATCAGAACATTACCCAAGAGAGCTTCAAAAAGTTCATGGAAAAGTTCCTTTAGTTCTTAATTCCATTTTTCCACAAATGTTTTGGCGTTCTTGCACATGAGCTACAAATACTCCTGAGAAAACATGTTTCCTCTCTACCTTGCCTGAGAAAAACCCGCAAATTTATCAATATTGGTATAGCCAACATGATTCAGGTAAATTAATAATTAGCCATTTACTAAGGGACTACAATATATACATTCAATACAATGTATACGGAAACAACAGGAAGATGAAGGTTAGCTCTATGACAAACCACTTTCTACAGTACCTCTGTTTGCCATAAAGATCTCCAAGGCTGTATTTTGCAAAAGATACCGACGAGAAAAGATTGATCTTATCTCCGTAAATAGCCATTTTCCATGCAGCCCTTCTGTGTATGCCAGGATCTAATGAGGAAAAAAATCATCTCAAGTAAGTAACAATACTAGAATGTTTTGTTGTTGTTTCTTGTTCGTCCCATCAATTAAAACCAGGAGGGAAAATTCCTATCAATAAAAATAAATGCAATGAAAAAGAATTCAATAATAATTATTGAAATATTTCTGTAACTGGTTTGCAGTTACAATATTTCTGTAACTAAATACAACACAATACAAACTGTAGAACAAGGTGTAAAACAATACAAATATTTCTGTAACTGAAATATTACTGTAACTGGTTTGCAGTAATAAGAGGGAAAGAGCTTAAATTGAAAAGCAGAGTAAAATTAAGCATCCATTTCAAAATATGTTTTGACTTTTTAAAGCAATGACATGTTTTATATGAAAACACTGCATTCTTGATTGATCAATTTTTGAGTCATATTTATGGAACATTTCAGAGGAAACCTTAAAACTAAGGAAGAGCTAAGGAGAATGCCATACACTCTTATATGTCACATATAAAATTCAGTTTAACATGTCTATAATGTGAAAGCGAAGTACTCTTTGCTTACTTTATATATGTTAAATTCATAACTTAAAAAAAATACTTTTAAGGTCACTGTTGCACCACAGTCAGTCATTCAGAAAGCACAAAGGCTGACTGTATAAGAGGTTAAGTATCATTTTGTCAGCTAAGACTAAACATAAACCTGCAAATGAACTCAGCATAATGTCTCTGCAGAGAAGGCGGTTGTCAGAGTAACTTGTTACAAATCTTGTCGTCCCAAGTGACAGACACAGATGCTTAGAACGCTTTGCCAATTCAGAGTAATCCCGTCTTTAGCCCTAAGCTTCTTTGTCGCTTTGTTATGCATGTTTTGTTTTGGGTTTTTTTTTTTGTGAAACTTTATTTCAAAAGCTTAATTATGAAGGCATTAAAGAGAAAAGCAGATTCACCAATTCTCTACACCAGTATTTTACATAATATTAATAAAGAAAATGAGCTACATTTGCTAGCAGTACCTAAAGAAAATTCTTCCAGGCAATATAACTTTAAAAATGAAGTTGCGATTAGAAAAATAATAATTACATGAATAACAATGAGAAAAAGAAAATGTTCTAGAATTGAATATGGTAATAATTATACAACTTTCTTGCTATGAAATGTATGACATGTGGGTGAAGTGCTAATAAAACTTAAAAATTAATATTTTTTAAATGAAGTTATAGTTGTCAAAAGTAACCACTCACAAAAACTCGCCACACAAACTACACTGTTATTTTCTTTACTATTCTATTGTTTTCATCCTAAAAGGAAGCACATCTGCAATATTAAAAAACAAAACAAATACCACATTGTTACTCAGTAAATACAAAGTCACCATTTTGATTTTTTGTTAGAACTTTTTCTATTTCTGCCACTACTAGTCCCAGAAATGGAAAAACAGATTTCAAATAAGATTGATTTCTAATGACATAGAAATTCTAACTCATTCATACAACTGATACTTATAATAATGACGATCAAGAGAGAAGACTAAGTATGAGTACGGCCAAGACACTTTTTCTTTTTTTTATGCAGGGGAAAGCGCAAACGCAGTCCCCCACTGCCATAGCTTGTGCACTTGTTTCCGATCCTGATGCCAACTGGTCGTGGTCCTGACAGACAGGGTGGAGTAGAACTGCCCACGTGAGTTTCTGAGACTCACTCCCAACAGGAACAGAAAGCCTCAACTTTCTCCCAAAGAATGGATGTTGTTTCCTACTGTTGATCCTGCAGTGAGAGAATCCTGTATTTGCTCTGGAACACATATAGTCCAATATATCCAATTACTGATCAAGAAAATGTGGCCCGCGCTCATTCAATAATAAATTTTAAATTCCTTAACAAGTCAGTGACAGTGTCTCGGCTACTCTTAGATTTCCTAATCCACAAGTCTAGAGTTTCCATTGTATACAATAATAGCTTGTTCTAGGTTAAATTTTTGTTAAACTAGGATTGACTTCACCAAAATTTTAATCAATACACTTGTTTTCCAGCACTATTTTTCAGATTATAAATGAAAGAGAAAAAAAGTAAAGCTTTCCTTTTTTGCATTTTTTTTTAAGCTCAGGGGAAATGCTAGGAATATCACATACTAATTCTCAAATTTTACCTTTTGTATCCATGGAACTATGTAAGATAACCTCTTGATTATAATGTTGATGCTACATTACAAAGTCGTTGTCATTTAACAAAATAATTATATTATAGGATATTCCATTTATTAACAGAAATAGGGTCCTAAACCATTCTTCCAAGATTTTCAATGCACTGAAATAGTTGTAAGTAATGAGAAAATTATATTTATATCCCCTATTTTTAAGAAAAATGTTTAAAGATTTACTTGTAATATAGCAAGCAGGATGCTCCCTTGAAAATCAGTTTTATTATCCAATGTACAGAATACTCAAAAGTATTTTTTAAGAAATATCTCTATGTATCTACTACTTAAGGAGCCCTGCTTACAAGTTGGGCTGTGATCCACAAGGTCAGCAGTTCAAAGCCACTAGCAACTCTTGAGGGAGAAGGATTGGGTTTTCCACTCCAATAAAGAGTTGCAGTCTCAGAAACCCACAGGGGCAATTCTACCTTCTCCTATGGGTCGCTGTGACTCATTATTGACTCAATGGCAGTGAGAGTTGAAATTATCTACTATTCAACATTACTAAATCCTACCACTTGCCATATTATTGCATATATCTAAATTGATATTTCTATTCAGCATTATACATAGTGTTGGAATTTTCCTGATCCTAATTTCTTCCTCCTTCAGAGCAAACCACTACCTTTATTCTTGGGTTTATAATATCTGAGGGAGCCCAGGTGGTGTAGTGGTTATGCATTGGACTGCTAAGCACAAGGTCAGCAGCTCAAAACCACCAGCTGCTCCACAAGAGAAAAAGAAGGTTGACTACGCCCATGAAGAGTTATAGTCTCAGAAACGCATAGGGGCAGTTTAGCCCTGTCCTGTATATAGTGTGGTTATAAGTCGGAATTGAGTCAATGCCAGTGAGTTTTCAATCCCCAAGTAAGTTTTATATTAACGAGAACAACTTATCTGCCCCTGCCCCTACCCAGTTTCCGTGCCATCCTCACAATTACTGCTGTGTGGGCCCATTGTTGCAGCCACTATGTCAACCCAAGCATGATGTCATTCTCCAAGGACTGGTCTCTCCCGATAACATGTCTAAAGTAAGTGTGATGAAGTCTTCTCATTCTTCTCTGACTGTACTTCCGAGACAGAATTTTTTACTCTTTTCGTAAGTCCATGGTACTTTCAATATTCTTTGCCAACACCATAGTTCAAACTGGTCAATTATTATTCAATGTCCAACTTTCAAATGCATATGTAGGGGATTTCCCCCCCCCAAATGGAATTTTTATTTTCAAAGCTATGTATTTAAATTTTTTTATAAAACAACCTTATCAACTTCAAAATACTCTACATGACACATTACACATTAGTAAAATCTGCCATTCTATTCTTGGAAACATTTATCAAACTCATCTGGATTACTGAGAGCACCTTCCTCAATCTTTCTTCCCCTCTCCTATGTTGTCAGATAGCTGTCCTTTTAATGTTCCTACCTTCTCTGAAACAAAAGAAGTCGCATAAAGTGAGGCCAGGTGAGTAAGGTGCATGGGGCAAGAGAGGTATGCTGTTTTTTGCCAAAAACTGGCACGCTGAGATGGCTACATGAGCAAGTGCACTGTCGTGATGGCAAAATTTGTCTCCCATCTGCCACAAATCAGGTCTTTTTGTTGCACACTGTTAGGCTATCTTTTCAGAACCTCTAAAGCAGTGGTTCTCAACCTTCCTAATGCCATGACCCTTTAATTCACTTTCTCATGTTGTGGTGACGCCCAACCATAAAATTATTTTCGTTGCTACTTCATAACTGTAAGTTTACTACTGTTAGGAATCAGGTGACCCCTGTGAGGGTCGTTCAACCGCCAAAGGGGTTGCAACCCACAGGTTGAGAACCGCTGCTCTAAATAGAAAGTTTGATTAACAGTCTAACTTGGTAGAACAACTCCAAATGCACTATAAGCCGACATTTTTGTCCATTCGGGAAGTTGACATCCAGACATCCAGAGCTAGGTTTGTCATCAATCAATATTTCACCATTTTTGAAACAAGAAAACCACTCATACATTTCAGTTTTTCCCATAGCACCGTCCTTGTAAGCTGTGTTCAATATCACAACAGTTTCTGTTGCATGCTTCCTAAGTAGGAAACAAAATCCCACAGCCACAAAATATTCTCTTAAATCAGCCACCATGAAAAATGAAGTTTCGAGCAAAACTACTTTCATGAAAAAATTCACTGTGACCAGGGAGAACCTTTGCAGGTGACATCACTGGGTGCATTAACTCAGGGGGAGCGGCTTGATGCTCCCCTAGCAGGAAAAATGCATACTATAACAGCTCCGCCAAGCAGGGGTTTTTTTTCCTTCATTTTTGGGGGGTACCCCTCATATGAGGCAATTAGTCCTTAAAGTAATACATTACAGAGGTTTTGTATAGCAGATTTACTTAATACAATGGTCATCTGATCTCTTGACTGCTGCTTCCATGAGCATTGATTGTGGATCCACGCAAGATGAAATCCTTGACAACTTCAATCTCCATTTATCATGATATCTCTTTGTACTCTTATTACATTTATATTCACATTTGACAGCTAGCATTATCTGGTATGTTTTATACATGATATAGTAATATTAAATAGTAATGGTACATTAAATAAATAGTAATATTAAATAAATACTATTGTTTTCCATGTTATATATACTCAGGTAGTATAAAATTTCTAAACTAGGAAAAGGGATACAAATTATTTAATATTGTCAAAGGAAACAAAATATAAAACTTCACTAACAACAACTGATCTGATTTTTTTTTTAAAGAAAAAAAATCAACAAATAAAATTCTACAGTTATAGATGAGATAGTTGAGGATGACAAATAATAAAGAATCCCTTAACTAACAGAATTACTAGCTGAAGTCGATGTAATAACATTTCTTTAAAGTTTCCATTAAGGAAAGGTGTCAGTACTGAGCAGCAGCTGAGGCCTAGCTAAGCAAGAGGTTCATTTCTTATTGGAATAGTATATGCCTGGTTCAAGGCGTCACTTCAAAGTCTCTAGAGTTCAATTAAAACTGGATTAGGTAGAAGCAGATCCTTCTTTGGGACTTTCTGTTCACTGAAACTCTACATACACTGACAGCACCCTAGACAGAGGTCTAGCCCTCCACGGAACCAGTTGCTATGGAAACCATATCATTACCATTGCTCGGCAGTTATGACCTCCAGTGCAGAATAGCGGGAAAGCTAAAGCCCGTTGTGCTCCCTTTGAATGCTTATACCATCTAGATTAATAGTGCTAGTATTATCCGTGAACTCAACTTTCTCTATGTGTATATTAAATTAGTTTCAACCAAGGGGACTTATTAGTTAAAGTCAAGTAAGGGAGAGATACAGGAAGGAATGGAGCAAGAAAAGAGGATTCAATTTTATATACTTAGATATTATACATCATGTACACATACAGAGGGGCATCAGAAAGTTTGTGGAAAATTGGAAGTGAAAGATAATGGAATTTTTCATGAACTTTTAAAAGCCCCTCATATGTGTTTGTATACACACATGCATATTTTTTCCTTAAAAAAAAATGAAATGTGTCTTCTGTAAATTTTTTTTCCTGAAAATTGTACCTTCTGAAAAAGTGTGTATTATTTCCTATAAATAATATGCAGGTTTCTTTCTTCTATGTTACTTTCTTACTTCTATGTTTCGAACAGTATATTGTGAACTAATAAGAACATGTTTACCCTGTTGCATTTATTCTTAGCTTGAAATAATTTTTCACTTTACCTTTAGCTCTCCAGTTTGAAAAATTATAAACAAAAGGAAAGTGTTTTGTTTTCTCATTCTTATCAAAGAACAAAAATAATACCTGCATATCTATTGTCTAATTAAATCATTTACCTACTGAATATCATGTCTATTTTAGGTGGATTTAAAATAGGTCCATGAAAATAAAGTCTTATGTGTTTTAGGGGGGACAAAAAAGCAACGAGGCTGACTTTGTTTCACAAACTACCCTCAATAATACATTTTAAGGGGTTTTAGATTTTTTGCTGAGAAAATAGTAAAAAGTAATTGTTTTAATTCAAAACTAAGAAATAATTATAAAAGTCTAGATACACACATATATACATAATGTGTACTCATATACATACACATATACATAATAAAAAGCTTTTAAAATACTATTGGTAAAAAAAAATACTATTTGTAATGTTCAAAACTAGCACAGCATATTCTAGCCCTAAATATTTTGTCAATATTTGGGGAATTTTTAATCTTTCAGATAATTCCACAAATATGTCTGTAGAATTCCTTAGTAAAAATAAAATGATATATATGAACAATAGCATATGAGTTACAACAAAACCATTTATTTCCAAGTACTAAAAATGTTTTCTTTTTATAAATTAAGCACCAGTATCATTGACAGGAACAGTCAGATGGTACATTCCTTAATATGGGGTAAACAGAAATACATTAAAACAAAAATATAGAATTATCATCATATCAAATCACCATTAAATACACATGAAAGTGTCTTATTTGTAACAGCTGCCATTTAAAAAATTTAAATAAAGTATTTTAAAGTTGCCAGTCATTATTATTGTCACCATGATTTGGGGATTTTACTACATAAAACTTTCTCTTGAACATCAGCTCAAAGCATAACACTTGCTTTGTTTGATTAAAAATGAGTTCCTGTTAGTTTAAGGATTTAATTCATCTGATTTCTGGCTTGAAGTTTTCAAAAATATAATCTTGAAACAAAACTTAAAGGTCTGCCCTTTAATTTGAAGACGACATACAATTGACTATGATGGAAAATCTGGGATGGTAAATTTTGTTATTAATCTTATATCCCCTAAACACTTAGTATATTCTCAAACATTTGATAAAATTATGGTAATAAAAATATAGAAGTTAAGAATATAAAAGTACCCTTTAAATTATTTATGAGGGTATTTTTTATAATCTTTTCATCTCTATAGAACATTGCCTCCTTCTGTTCACTAGTACTATGATATGGTACAGTATTCTCCTTAGCATTTTCATGGATGACAAAGTCAATTAAATATATTCATTACTCTAATGTTCTACTTGGCAGTTTTAGTTAGTATGAAAAATTAAAAATATATAAATAAAATGCTATGTGACCTTTGTATTGATTGGGCTAAAATGGCTTTAGCCTGGGTGTGGATAATGGGGAAGTTGGGAGGGGTAACAGGGTGGCATACAAACACACACACTCTTATGTTTTCTCTTCCAATTACTGAGGGAGATGATAAAACCACAGCAAATGATGTATCAGCTCATTTTATCTTATCGCTTTGGGGCTAGGTGACAATGAAGTTCATATTTCACTGGCTCCCATTGAAGATTGTGAAAATTACTTGCCCTCATGACCTGGAATTTCACTAGAAGACAGAAATTTCTCTTCTGCAAAGTAATGCAATTTTTCAGATGTCAACCTTTAGCCCAGCTTTAAAAATTAATTTCATTTATATTAACCAATGATATTGATATTTTCACAGAACATTCTTTGATACATGAAGCACTGACTGGCAAATTGATGTTGCTTTAGATGGGTAAAACTATTTTATTTTAAGCTGCTCTGGCAGACAGATTTACGACAATGTGAAATTCCCATTTCATAATGTAATATTCGTCCTGCCGTGATAACACTTTTAAGCCTTTGGCCTGTAAATAATTCATTCTTTTGTTGATTCTGTTTTATTTTCAATAGTCTCAAGCTTAAAAACCACTTAAATACTAAATAATGTATCATTAAGGACATTTCTTATTGAACTAACGTTTAATATAAACCTTAATTAGTCAGAAATAAAATGTGATATGGAGCAAAATTACTTTCAACTCAGATTTTTTTAAATTGAAAATGTATCTGCCGTCTGATGAAAAAAAAAAAAAGAACACAAGAACACAAAACATACCACAAAAGAATATTTAAGAACAAAACTAAAGAATATCTACATAGTTTATTTTTGATGGCAGCATCTGCAATAGAGAGGTGTGATATTTGTATAACACCAAGTAAAATCTGAATTAAAATAGGGATATTTGAGTTTGCAAGTAACTTAAAATAAACACATAACAAAAAGGAATCCTAAATGTCAGTTTTATAATTAAAATGGTATAAAGGGGTCTGATTTCACCATGGAAAACAAAGAAATTATCTGGGTGCTTTTTTCAGTAAGTACTGCACTGCTAATTTCAAGGTCATGGGTTCAAACTTATCACCCACTCAGAGGGAGAAAGATGAGCCCACCTGCTTACCAAGAGAGTTCAGTCTTGGACACTGCATATGGAGTCCCTCTGGGTTGGAATGGACTAAGTGGCAGGGGGCTTAGGTTTGTATGTTTGGCACAGAAAAAAGTAACAAATTATACTTCATCAGCTCAATTATACTTTATTTATATCAGATAGATCAATTATTCTTTATTTAGATCAGAAAGATCTCTGGTCACTTCTCAAACATCTGTGGAAGTAACATACTAAATATATTACATTCAAACTATCAAGTATTTTGCCTCTTATCCCAAATAATGGTTCTATAAAGTCATTGAGGTTTCTATTCTTTAACAATGAGTTAAACTAAGAAAAAACTAACTTTTACAAATGATGAATTTTTTTAACACATACTTTAAAATTAAGCAAGGGGTAAGATCATCTTAATGCTAATTCTTCCTTTACGACAGTATCTCAATTTCAGGATGATAGCAAAAGCTACCTCTAAATATAGAAACAAAATCTTCAAGTTGGGCACTGGTGGTGAAGTATGTTCTGCATTAGGCTGCTAACCACAAGGCCAGCAGTTCAGAACCCCAGCTGCTCTAAAGGAGAAAGATGAGGTTTCCTAGTCCCATACAGACTGAAACCCAACAGGGGCAGTTCTACTCTGTTCCATAGGGTTGCTATGAGTCAGAATTGATTTGATGGCAATGAATTTGGTTTTGCTTTGGTTTACAGCTAAGCTAAAAGGAGCCCTTGTGATGTTGTGAGTTCAGACTTGGGCTGCTAATCAAACAACTGGCGGTTTGAACCAACAGCTGCTCTACAGAAGGATAAGGCAGTCTTCTTCCATAAAGATGTACAGCTTTGTCAACCTTAAGGAGGGGGTGTACTGGGAACTACAGGGCCTTTTCAATTTGGAACCAACTTGAAGACAGTGGGTTTGGGATTTGGGGGTTGTTTGTTATAACTAAGGTAGGAGCCTTGTGGGACATTGGTCAATGACAATTTGGGAGAAATATGTTGCAGTCACCTTCCAAACACATTTAGAATTTTGGAAACCCAGTGAGGATGTTCTAGTCTGTCCTATGGGGTCACTATGAGTTGGAATTGACTGAGTGGCTCCGTTATGTTTTATAATCCCTGAGAATGTGGTCGAAAGCCCCAAAGCCTGGTGATTCATTGTCTCAAAGTGTTTGGTTATAGTTAATAAGTTTATAAAACCTTTCCCCCTGTAAATTCTACTACATAACCAGATTTATTTTCAGCATATACATATGCAGAAATATCATCTGCTAAAAGCATTTGCCTTCCGATATCTTTTCATTTGCATGTCTGCTTATGTGTCCATTTGTACATTATTGTTTCCTATAACTGCAGAATTGTGCAGGCAATAGTATTTACCTTGGTTATCTGCAACTCTTGTGCAACTCTCATATGGTATTGACCTTATTGCCTACTTATTGCATACTGCCTTTCCTTTCAACCATGTGAATTTGAGTCTACTCACTAGTTCGTGATTTTTTCTCTCCTCCCCTCCCATCCAAAGGAGACTTTCCTAAATGGAAGAAAATACTATGCTCATGGAAAGGAAAGCAGCTTGAAAATGTCACTACTACACAAAGCCATCTACAGCTATATCCTAATTGGGTTGGATTGATGAAGATATATAAAAACTAATCACTAACTTCATAGGGAAAAGTAAGAGACCTTACATAGGCAAAGCACTACTACAGAAGGAGAACAAAGCAGAAGTCTCACACTTCCAATCTCAAATTCTGCTATACAGTCACAGTAATCAAAACAGCCTGGAATTTGCACAAATACGGCAATTGGAGACAACTGAGAATCCAGTAGCTAACCCAACCATCTACTGACAAAGGGCCAAGATCTATTGACAAGATCCAGGGAAAAGACAATCTCTTTAACAAATGTTACTGACAAAACTGGATATGCATTTACAAAAAAGTGAAACAAGATCCAGAGCTCCCACCACATACAAAAACTAACTCAAGATAGAGCAAAGACCTAAATGTAAAACCTAAAAGTGTAGAGATCACCAAAGAAAAAAATTGGGGGTAAACTTAGGAGCCTTATTTGTGAGTATAAACAGACTAGAAAAAACAACCAAAAAAGAACAAACAGTAAAAAGATAAAACAGGACAAGTGGTACCAGCTAAAATTAAATGTGTGTCTATGTGTGTTAAAAGAGTTCTCCAAAAAATCAAAATTAGAACCTCAGGATTGGGTGGAAATATCTGGCAATGACACAGGTGGTAATGAAAAGAGACTAACCTCTCAAATTTACAGAAAACAATAACACCCCAACAACAAAGATCCAAATTATCCAATTTTAAAATGGGCTGAGGACATGACCAGACACTTGCACCAAAAGACTATCAGGTGGCCAATAAACAGGTGAAGAAAGACACCTGATCATTAGTCATTCAAAGGATGCAAATCACAATGATGAGTTCTTTCTCATCCTAGTAATAATACTGTTGTCAATGAGACAACAACAACAAAAATGCTGGTTAGATGTAGAAATATTAAAACTCTCATACATTGCTGATGGGATTGTAAAATGGTACAATTACTTTAGAAAATGGTATGGCACTTCTTTGAAAATAGTAATGCAACTAGTAAGCATGTTATCCTAAAGAAATAAGAACCATGACAAGGAAAAAAAACTTATTCTTTGCAACATTAATCACATTAGCAAAGATACAGAAGCAATCTAAGTGCTCATCAACATATACATGAATAAACAAAATATTCATATACACAATGGGATACTGCACAACATTAAAGAATGAAATTAACTTTCAAAATGTGGATGGACCTGAAAGACATATACTGATTTCCAATACAGCAATCATAAAAAGACATAGATAGCATGAAACCATTACTATAAATACTCAAGAAAAGATCTACACACATAACAATACCAATTCCATACCACATTTCCAAGAAAAATAAAGAGGATGGAATATGTGCTAACTCAGTATGAGGGCAGCAATCAATATCCAGATAACAACAGCAGATATGCTAAAGAGCAAAGGACGCAATGTACTTACATATTTATGTGACTTCTTTGTCTTGACACATAATAGATATTATATAAAACAGATATATTAAATGGTTCCTTCTCAAATACCAGAAGCATTGTCCCCTCTATACTGTCACAAACTGACCCTGAACACAACAACTTTCCTTTGCATTTCTCAAAAATGTCAACTTTCCTTTGGTCAAACATTCCAAATAGAAACTCTTTTAACATAGGGTGGCTGAATTCTTCGCTTTCTCACTCAAGAGTGAGTGATTTCCTTAAGGGCCACTGTTCTGTCATCAAACCCTACAAGAATGTAAGATCTAGTGAGAGCATAAGGTAAGAGGTGACCATCTCTACTTGGAGAGGACAATCGCACACTTCCATGCAATCACAATATTCTCCATTTCTAAAAGTCAACACATCTTGAAACAACTGATGTCTTTCTTTCTTTCACGTGGACTGGAACCACAGAGGATGTTGCAGAGAAGTCCCTGCTCTTCCAGAGACCCATAAGAAAAAGTGAAGGAATTCCGCATAACTGAAGACCAGTGTCTGAGAAAGAAGTTTGCCCCAAAGATGCTTTAAAAGGCAAGGAGTAAACGTATCTGTGAGAAAGCTAAGCACTAGCACAAGGAATATAGGCAGGTAGACAGAACTGAAATCCAAACAGCTCAGATGGCAAGAAAAGCTGGCAACGTCTATGTACCTGGAGAATCCAAGTTAACGTTATCAGGCTCAGTGGTGTGAGCCCAAGTGTTTGAAGGATGTTGCAGCTTCTTATCCTTCAGAAGATTTCCAATGACACATTTGTTAAGCTTAACAGACTTCAATTAACAGGCTGAGGATTGTGGAACCATACATTGCATGGGGGCACCCAAACCTGAAGTCAGTGAATGAACTGATCAAAAGCATGGTTCTGGAAAAATCAGTAAGCAGCATGTTGCCTTGACATATTGTTATATGGTTGCATGGTCTCTTGGTAAACACGGCATCATCTGCAGGGAGGAAAGCAAATAACTTTCTGCAAACCCTCAAATTGTCTTCTCTGTGAGGTGAGATGAAGAGAAAGGCCACCCACGCCATAGAAGGTGAAGGTGCTGACATCAGGAAGAGAGATCCACAGGCTTATTAGAAGGAAGAACTGAGGTATCTGCCACGATTATTTTTGTAAGCTGGTCAGTTAGTAAAACAGTAGCAGCTTTCAAAAAAACCCCAAACTAACCCACTTTTGTCCCCAATAGAGACTGTTTTTAATAACAAATACCACAGAAACATGTTATCCTAAACATCTCAATCTTTGAGATCTCACTCACCCCTCAATCAACAAATTCAAGAGATTCTTTACTCTAAAAGCATTTGTATCCCTTTATTCTTAATCAGAAATATTTGTGCTGAAACCTCCTTTTTAAAATGTTTTCATCATCTCTGATCATTTCCATACCCAGGCTTCATGTTCCAACTACATCACACAAGCATCTTCCAAACACACTGTTACTTCATGCTTACACATCAACTGGTGATTAGTCTCTTTCGATATGAAATGTATTGTCTTTTAATCTGCCTAATAAAAGAAATGGTATTTGTATGAAAGTGCTAGCCTCAGTTGTTCAACATTTAAGCACTTCTCTGTTAATCAAAAAGTTGGCAGCTCAGACCCATCAGTGATTTTACACAGAAAAGACATGGTGATCTTTTCCCATATAGATTATAGCTTAGAACATCCTATGGAGCGATTCTACTATGTCACTTGGGGTTGCTATGAGCCAGAATGAGTTTGCTGCCACATAAAACTGATAGAAACAGTAGCTGCCTAAGTGAGTATAGTTTAATCAGTGCTATTAAATTCCAGGATCTAAAACAAATGTTTTACTTCAATAATTATTTTAATCACATGGCAATATGAAATAAGTAAAGTTTTCACCTTTTTATACGTGAGGAAAGAGCTGATGAGGCGTTAAATGACCTAGTAAAGAAAACCAACTAGCACATAGGAACTAACTCTATCAGACTTGTAATAGCATGCTCTAAGCCATTATCCAATATTCCCCAATGAACATCTCAACCTTGAAGATCAAGTCAAGACCTCCTCTTCTGTAAAGCCTCAGGTGACTCCCCAAGCAGATCCAATCATGCTCTTCTATGTGTTGTCACAGGCCAATACTAATTTCTCTCACTTAAAAATGTCGCCCGTATTGGACCAGTTGTTAGTTTGTAGAACTGTGGTAACTGATATCCATGTTTCCATGAAACAGCCAAGAGATCAAAAGATATATTGCATTAGGTAAATCTGATGCACAAGGCCTCTTTATAGAATTGAAGAGCAAGGATGCTACTTTCAGGACTAAGGTATGCCTGACTCAAGCCATGATATTTCCCATTGCCTCATATGCATGAAAAGTTGGACAATGAATAAGGAAGAGAGAAAACGAATAAATGCATTTGAATTGTGCTGCTAGTGAAGAATATTGAAAGTACCATGGACTGCTACTATTTAACCCAAAATATAACTCTGAATTAGAAATTTCCAAGGCCATAAATCCTCTAAACTTCTCCCAGGCCCATCGGGAGAAGGCGACCCAGTCAGAGTGCGATGTAGCAACGAGGAAAAATACAACTTTCCTCTAGTTTCTAAATGCCCCCACCTCCCCCCCACCACTATCATGATGCCAATTCTACCTTGCAAGGCTGGCTAGACCAGAGGAGGTACACTGGTACAGATAGGAACTGGAAACACAGGGAATCCAGGGCGGATGATCCCTTCAGGACCAGTGGTGTGAGTGGCGATACTGGGAGGGTAGAGGGAGGGTGGGTTGGAAAGGGGGAACCGATTACAAGGATCTACATATGACCTCCTCCCTGGGGGACGGACAACAGAAAAGTGGGTGAAGGGAGACGTCGGACAGGGCAAGATATGACAAAATAATAATTTATAAATTATCAAGGGTTCGTGCGGGAGGGGGAAGTGGGGAGGGAGAGGAAAAATGAGGACTTGATGCCAGGGGCTTAAGTGGAGAGCAAATGTTTTGAGAATGATGACGGCAATGAATGAACAAATGTGCTTTACACAATTGATGTATGTATGGATTGTGATAAGAGTTGTGTGAGACCCTAATAAAATGATTAAGAAAAAAAAGAAACTTCTCCCAGCCCCAACACCTAACAGAATAAATAATGGTTTTATAAAAGTAACAGATACATCTTCACATGGTTATCTTTCCCTTTCCTTTGCTAATTTATCTGTATTTCGTTTCATGGGGGGTGGGGGTGGAAAGGAGAGACAAACACAGTTTAGTTCTTAACCACACATAGCAAAATTAGCAATAAGCAATTCCTTAAAATTAACTGATTCCACACTGTCGCCATTCTTAAATATCCACACACTGAATCTAGTTGATGCATTATATCTTTTTTCATCTTTAAGAGTTTCTTCTCCCATTTTTAATTTTTTAAATGGGTTATCCTGTGGAACTTCCCACATTTACCCTATGGACCAGTATTTGGTTCAGTTTCTTCTTGGCATCATTTAATGTGTTCAACTCAATGGCAATGAGTTTGTTTTCCAGTTGTGCTGAGATCAAGAAGCTCTGGTGGAGGCGTGGGTTGCTCTTGGGCAGCTAAATGAAAGACTGGAGGCTTGAATCCACAAATCATCCTGAAGGAGAAATGTGGAGCAGAGTATTTTCATGAAGACTTACATGCTCAGAAACTCTCTGAAGCAGTTCTCCTCTGTCAATAGGCTGGTTAGGGTTCGAATCGATTCAATGGCAGTGAGTTCAGTTATATGGCCTTAATCCTAGGCATTTCTCTAAAATAAGAATCAGCCTATTTGGTGATTTGCAAGAAAAAGTTTTCCTTTTGCACTATAAAGAATTTCCCATTGTTTTCATCTTTGAATTGTTTATCCCATCTATCTTATCTAGATAGACATGCAGAGACATTAATAAGTGCAAAATGCAGGCAAAGCAAAACAAAACAACAAAGGAAGATAAAACCAACAAAACAACAAAAACAACAAAAAGAAAGTCAATGACAAAAAAGGAAAAGCCTATAAGTACTTCCAAGTCTGTTTTTTGACCTTTAGGAGTATTTTCCAGTCAAATCTGAGGGGGTCCCATAATGTTCCCAAAGTCTATTTTTGGTACTCCCCAAGGATTTCATCACTTTGCTCCCCTTGATGCCATGTTGCATGCCCTTAGTGTTTCACCCCAGTGTGATGGGGTCAGATCGGGCACAATTCCCGCACTGTGTCTCCAGTGTTGTCCCCGGTAGCGCTATGGCTCAAGGAGGGATGTAGTGTCTCATGGTGAGGCCAGCCATATGGTCCTCTCTCTGCATTGTCTGCTCTGAGCAGGAATATCGTCCTCAGGGCTGGGTGGGACATTATGCGTTCCCCTCATTCTCCACCCCTCTTCATTTCTCCTGTGTTCTCAAATCAGACATGCCTCTCTCCACAATCTGTAGCTTCAGTGCTGTCCTCTGAAATGCTTTCTTTGGAGACGAAACAACAGGACCGAAAGTACAGGGGGGTACACGGGATAAGGGGAGGTGGGAGAAAGGAAGCGGGGGTTAACCAGCCCAGAGACAAGGGAACAACAAGTAAACTAAAATCAATGGAGAGAAAGGCATAGGATGCCTAGTGGGGTTTAAGCAAGAGCAATGTAACAGCAAGGAATTACTAAACCTGGACGAAGGCTGAACATGATAGTGGGACAAGAGGAAGGTAAAAGGAAATAGAGGAAAGAACTAGGAGGCAAAAGGACATTTATAAAGGTCAAAATATGGGCATGTACATATGTAAATATATTCATATACAACTATAGGGAAATAGATCTATGTACTTATATCTATAAGTTAAGAATTAAGGTAGCAGATGGACACTGGGCCTCAACTCAAGTACTCCCTCAACACAAGAACACTTTGTTCTAATAATCTGACATTCTGTGATGCTCACCTTCCTGACATGATCGCTGAACACAAAGCAGGTACATAAGCAAATGTGGTGAGTAAACCTGATGGTGCTCAGCTATCAAAAGATACAGCATCTGGGGTCTTAAAGGCTTGAAGATAAGCAAGCGGCCATCTAACTGAAAAGCAACAAAGCCCAAATGGAAGAAGTACACCAGCCTGTGTGATCATGAGGCGTCAATGGGATCAAGTATCAGACCCAAAACAAAATCATACCAATGTGAGGAGGGGAGGGGTGTGTGGAGTGGAGACCCAAAGCCGGTCTGTAGACAATTGAACATCCCCTTACAGAAGGGTCACAAGGAAGAGATGAACCAGTCAGCATGCAGTAAAGCACTGATGAAACATACAACTTTCCTCTAGTTTTTTAATGCTTCCTCCCCTCAACTATCATGACCTCAATTCTACCTTATAAATCGGACTAGACCAGAACATGTACATTGCTACAGATAAGAGCCGGCAACACGGGGAATCGAGGCTAAATAAACCCCTCAGAACCAACAATGAGAATAGAGATACCAGGAGGATAAGAGGAAGGTGCAGGGGGAAAGGGGGAATTGATCACAAGGATTGACTCATATCCAACCTCCCAGGGGGACAAACAACAGAAAAGTGGGTGAAGGGTGACAGAGGACAATGTAAGATATGGAAATAATAATCTATAACTTATTAAGGGTTCATGAGGGAGGGAGGGTGGGAGAAGGAGGGAAAAATGAGGAGCTGACATCAAGAGCTCAAATAGAAAAAAAATGCTTCAAAATTATATTGGCAAGATATGTAATGTGCTTGACACAATGGATGAATGTATGGATTGTGGTAAGAGCTGTAAGAGCACCCAATAAAAGTTTGTTGTGTTTTTTTAAGAATTTCCATTTTAATAAAAAATGGCACTGAGAGACCACAGGTGCAGCAGAAGCACTCACGACTTCCAGGTAGATTTCAGCAGTTAGAAGGAGGAAACGGGTGCACAGAGGCTTCCCAGACCAGTCTGGCAAACTTTCAATGGTACTACTGAATATTTCAATTTTTTAAGGAAATAAAGCAGTACTTGACATCTGTAAAATGCAATGCAAGCAACCAGTTCAAATCAATTCATTGTTTCAATACCAGAAAACAAAGATTTCTTTCAACCATGTTCTAGTGTGGCAAAGCCGGGTTTTAAGCAGTCCTGGGGCAAAAAAAAATGCTGCATGAAAATCAAAGTGGGATAATTAGACGGGAGACATGCAATATGTTTTTAAGATTTGAAAAGTTGCAAAATTCAAAAGAGGTACATGCATCCCCATTAGTACTTAACTGTGGTTATTTGAAAATTAAAAAAAAATTTGTGTTTCCATTTATGCTTATTTTTTTATTTTACAACTACTGTGTAACTGGTTTATAAATTTTTTAGACTTAGCTACTTGTCAAATATACCTTTTAGTCCATAGGCTTTTAGACTTTATTTCTGCAGCTGGGAACTACTGACACATTTTTGTTGTTGTTGATGGAAACCGCTGCCTTGTACATTACAAGATAGTTAATGGTATCCATGGCTAGATGTTGTAAGCACTCCACCAGTTCCGACAGGCAAAATGATCTAAACATTGCCAAGTGTCTCCTATGGAGTAAAGTCATTCAAAAATGAAAATTAATGGCCTAGAGTCTCTGTAAAAAAAGGTTTGTGAACGCAGATTACTACATACATAGCTGAATACACGAGGGCGTCCCCCCCAAAACAAGAATTTTTTTCAAAGCTAAGTATTTGATTTTTTTTTTTACAAAACAACCCATCACCTTCAAAGTACCCTCTATTACACTTAACACATTTGTCAAATCTGCAATTTCATTCTTGGAAACATTTTTCAAACTCATCTGTTTGGATGGCTGATAACACCTCACTCACTTTTATTCTTCAGCTCTTCTATGTCATCATGTTTCATGTCCCTCTTCATTCTCGGAAACAAAAAAGAAGTCTCACAGAGAGCAAGGTCAGGTGAGTAAAGTGCATGGAGCAAGAGAGACATGGGCAGTTTTTTGCCCCAAACTGGCACACTGAGATGGCTGCATGAGCAAGTGCATTGTTGTGGTGCCAAAACCAGTCCCCCGTCTGCCACAAATCAGGCCTCTTCTGTCACACGCTGTTATACTTTTTCAGAACCTCTAAATAGAAAGCTTGATTAACAGTCTGACCTGTTGGAATGAACTCAAAATGCAAACTCATATCAAAAAAACAAATAAGCATCATCTTGATCTTTGATTTCACTTGAGGAGTTTTGGGGGGTCAGGTGACAGATGACATTTCACTGATTGATGTTTGCTTTCGGGGTTGTTAAGAATAGTACCATGCCTCCTCGCCAGTAAAGACCTTGGGGGAAAACGTCTGGGTCAGGTTAGAGCTGTTCTTTCAAAGCACATCTTTCCACTAGAGATGCTCTTTTTTCCTGGTTGGGTCTCAGAGGTATAAATTTCACAGCAACCCTTTTCATTCCAAATCTTCCATTAAAATTTGCTGAACCAAGTTCCAAGATAGTCCAGATAATTTCCCCATCTCTTCAATGGTCATCGGTCTTCAAGCACAAGTACGTGAATTTGGTTGACATTTTTGTCCCTTTGGAAAGTTGCAGACATCCAGAGCTAGGTTTGTCATCAATAAACATTTCCCTGTTTTTGAAACGAGATAACCACTCGTATATAGTGTCTGTGGCATTTTTCCCAAGCAGGAAACAAAATTTCACAGTCACAGGCTGTTCTATTCAATTGGCCATCACAAAAAACGAGGTTCGAGTGAAATTTCTTTTGCAAAAAAATTCACTTTGATTAGAGAGAACCTTCCCAGGCGACGCCACTGGGTGCACTAACTCAGAGTGAGTTGTTGGATGCTCGTCTAATGGGGGAAAATGTGTACTAGGAAAGCTCAGCCCAGAAGAGCTTTTTTCCTTTTTTTTTTTTGGGGGGGGGGTGTAACACCTCGTACATGTGTGAATTAAGACATTAGTACAGGATTATAGTGCTTTTAATTAACTTTTTCATTTTACATTTCTACATTTTATTATTATAATAAATAATAATAATATTTGGTAATGAAAATATTTATACATGTACCAGTAAGTTTAAGAATTTATTGGTTAAAAAAAATTTTAATCATACATCCAAGTAGACACTCTAATTCAAATCCTGTGGTTCCACAGAGTTTTACTGGTTTCTAAGACTTTTGTTTTTCCCCCATAATAGTTTTAAAGACCCCCCACCAAGTACAGACTCCTGCAGCACTGGACCACAAGTGGGATACAGGCAGGTGAGGTAATGGGTATGGCTCTGGATGGGAGCTCCTTTTTCTCTGGTAAGCAGATGAGTGGGTAGGAGCACTGAGGGGGGCACAGGAAGTGCTCAGGCAGGTGCTGTCAACACTGCACGTGGCACTGCGTCCTCTGATCCCTCCAAAGCTATTTACGTTCTCCGCTCTCTCTGCCATCGCAAGATCTGACAGTCTCCACTAGTAACAGTGGAGACAAAAATGACCAGACGCAGGCTCTCACAGAGTTTTAATGCAGGGTTTGCACAGCATACAAATCACGTAATATCCTATTTCACATAACATATAGATACAAAACTATACTGTACTACGTTCTAGTGTACTTTACAATTCTGCTGTGCTATTTTGCCACAAAAAACAAACAAACAGTTAAGTTCATTTATTTCCAATTGTTTTCCATTTTATATCCTTCTTCTGGTCTGTGGCATGAATCTTTCAAACATGAGCAAGACATGCATGAAAACAGACATCACTGCCTAACAATGATGGGTGTAGAGACAGCCCAGGTAGTTACCAGCATAACTGAACAGAAACACTGTGCCAACAACTAACTACCTGTGAGAGGTGAAACACTATATTCATGTAAAATGCTTTGCTATTAGTAGCCAAATGCTTTTAAGTCTGCTAAACACCATCAACATCATTAAAATGAATAAAAAGGCAACAACTCCCAGAAGGGAAAAAAAGAGATTGAGAAGCAAGATAGAGCAGACAAAGAAATTCCAGTAACATTTCAGAAAACAGATAGATACAAGCCAATGAAAATCACCAGAAGGAATAAAACTATAACCTAAGTGTTCTGCAAGATGGATCCCGTAAGAAGCAACGTATTTACCCTGCAGGCATCCCGAGATGTCTAGGACCTAAAAATACCAGGCAACACAGAAAAGGGGATCTGTTTGCTTTTAAAGAAGCACATGGGTGAAAGTGTGTGTAGAAGCTGGACCCCAAACCTCTCCAATCTGGAGAAGCAATTGACTCTTTCCTCTTGCCCTTTCATCCAAGAGAAACCTGGGAATTGTTTGCTAAAAATCTAAGAACACCAGTCATAGTGGTGAAGAGAAATAATGTGTATGTTAGAAAACAAAGCAGAAAAGAAAATATCAATATAACTTTCACCCCAACCTCGATTTGTTCTCAGACTATCAGCAGGCTCATTGTGCATTCTGTATGGGAGGTAATGGAAGGAGGGTTTTCTAAAGAAACAGAGCTGTTCAAAAGAAAAAGCATCAAGGTGGTGCTAATTCAATAGGTCTTTCAGCAAAGAGACTAGCTCACAGGCCCCAGGAATGCACCTGTCTATACACACAGAGCTTCCAATGAGGCGTGGAGGGACAACACTCCCAACAGCCGGCCACATGCATGTAGTAATTCAGGAGAGCCTCCAATATGAAAGGAAAAAAATAAAATCATACTTGAAAGAAAATTACCTCAGATGGAAGAAATCATTCAGGGAAGAGAATGAAATCTTTGAAAGTAAATTTTAATATATGATCTTATAACCATGAAAGAAAGACAAAATACTGCAAAACAAAGGGAAAAATGTTTTTAAAACAGAGAAATATTTAACAAAAAATTTTAATGTGTATTAAAAGACAGCAATGCTGAAAAATAACTCACAGAAAAGAGCAGGGGAAGGAAAAGAGGATAAACTATGTATGGAGATTAGGTGAAAATAGATTGACTAGTATTTCAGAGAATAACAAAAGGAATAGTAACTCAAAGCTAAAAGTAGAAAGGGTTTAACTCATGCCCAGCCAAATGAACAAAATAAGACCCCAATTAAGGAAATCATCAACACATTTAGTTGGAGACTAAGGTCCTAAGAATTTATATCTAAACCCAACAGCTCGAAAAGACAAAGTAAAACATTACAAAGACCAGAAGTCAGAAAATTAAGAGGACAAAATCAACCTACCACTAGCTGGAAGAATTTAAGAAAAAATTGAAGCCTCGAGTTACATTATTGAAGATTTTAGGGGCAAAATATCAAATGATGTAAGAAGTATGAAACGATGGAAGTACTGCACTGTACCACCAGAGAGGACTGGTTTACTCAACCATTTCAAGAGGTGGCATGTGATCAAAAACCAAGGTACTGAAGGAAGAAATCTCAGCAGCACTGAAAGTATTAGCTAATAACAACGCTCCAGCAAATAAAAGAGTATCAATTGAAATATTTAAACTGATACAGTCCTGGAAAGATATTTGGAAAACAACAACATGGCCAGCTGACTGGAAGAAATTCCTATTTGTGTCCATTCTAAAGAAGGCTGATGCAACCAAGTCCCGAAATTATTGAACAATATCATTGATATCACATGCTAGTAAAATTCTGCTGAAGATCATGCAACAATGGGCCCTGCCTTTCAGCTATAGGGAGCTGCTAGAGATTCAAACTGGATTTAGAAGAGGATATGGAATGAGGGCTAGATATCACTATGGATGCCATATGGATCATGGATGAAAGCAGAGGATACCAGAAAGATGTTCACCTGTATTTCCTTGACTATGCAAAGGAACCAACTAGGGATAGCCAAGAGAAAAACAAAATTCTAGAACACTTGAATGTGCTCATGTGGAACCTGGTCATAAATCAAGAGACAGATACCCAAACAGAACCTGGTTCTAAACCTGGTTTAGAAAAGTGTGTTGGACAATTGATGTGTGTATGGATTGGGATAACAGTTGTATGAGCCCCTAATAAAATGTTTAAAAAAAAATTTTAGTTTTATAAATACATTAAATAAAATAAATGTTTAAATAAAAAAAAAAAAAGAAAAGTGTGTTGGGGTTGTATCCTCTCACTACACTTATTCCACTGGTATGCTGAGAAAATCCTCAGAGAAGCTCAATTAAGAGGAAGAATGTGGCATCAGGATTGGAGGAAGACTTATTAACAATCTGTGATGTGCAAATGATACAACCTTGCTTGCTGAAAGCAAAGAGGACTTGAAATACTTACTAATGAAGGTCAATGACTACAGACTTCAGTAGGAACTTCAACTCTATGTAAAGATTAATGAAACTTCTCACGACAGAACCAATAAGACAACACTATGATAAACCGACAAAAGATTTAAGTTCTCAAGGATTTCATTTGATGTGGACCCAAATCAAAACTCATAAATGCAGAAATCAAATGACATATATTGCATCGGGCACATCTGCTCTACAAGAGTAAATATGTCACTTTGTGGACAAGGTGTACCTGACCCACATGATAGTCTTTTCAGTTGCTTCATCTGCATGTGTGACAGAGAGACGATGAATAAGGAAGACCAAAGAAAAAGTGACGTGTTTGAATTAGTGGAGAAGAAACTTGAAATTACCACAGCCTGTCAAAAGAAGAAACAAATCTGTCTTTGTCTCCTGTACTCTGGACATGTTTTCAGGATAGGCCAGTCCCTAGAAAAGGATGTCCTGCTTGGTCAATTTAGGGTCAGCAAAAAGTAGCAAGGCTTTCCAGGTGACAGACTGGCCCTGTGGTTCTGACAATAGACTGCCAGATAAACAGCTGTGAAGAAGGCGCAGGAGCCAGCAGCCTCTGTGTTGCTGAACAGAGGTTGTACTATGAGCTGGCGGTGACTTGACGGCACACAACAACATGCCCATGAACATATGGGGGAACAAGGGGTTTTCTACTCCCGTAAACAGCTACCGTCTCGGAAACCCACAGCGGGGTCACTGTGAGTCACCACTGACTCAATAGCAGTGAGTTTGGTTTGGTTTATATGAAAATAGGAGTATATGTGAAAAATAATCAGAAGGGTAATACTTTTCAACAGTGGAGCAGAATCTAGAAGCGTTGGGCAAAGATTTCAAGTTTCTGAAGGAAAATTATATCCATCATATAATTCTGTACTCAGCTAAATTTTAAACAGCGTCAAGCCCGCATGGAAACTGGAGATGACTTCAGATGTGCATACACTGCAACTGTGTATCCAGGCTACTTAGAAAGGTATGAGAGGGTGTGTGCCAGCTAGAGGAAGAGTAAGAACCAAGCAAGAAGCAGCATGAGCTGTGAAAACCAAAGAACCCAGGTGCCACAGAGCACCTAAAGTGACCATCCATCTAGGAAGTTGAAGCAGAACACTGCAGGGCAACGTGATGTGCAGGAAGGTGCTTGTTGATTCTCAGCAGCATCCATGACCACGTAGGCTCTTCACCATACAGTACAGATTGAAAGACTATAAACTGTCTTTCTCAAAGTCCTTGCCAGCAGGTCGTTAGCTTGGAGCCCACGGTGACAGTGTTCATCTACAATTTCGAAGGCAGAGGGCAATGAGAACTCATTATCCTCCAGGAGTACCTGAAGGCACAAGCAGTGGCTTCCAGAGGCCAGACAGCTGCCATTAGTAGCTGTGGCTCAACTGTAATCCCTCTACTTCTCCACGTCTTGATTTCCCATCGACTGTGTGATCCTAAAAAAATTTTCACGTATTATTTTCTTTTTTAATTATGTAGGCTTTGCTTTCCTGATCTAATCTGACCTAACTGTTTCAGGGATACTTCAGCTAAAAACACAGATGTTTATGCACATCTGAAATAGTTTCCATTCATACTTGAAACTTTTTTTTCTTTTCTCTTTTGGCTTTTAAAGAAGCACATCGTATATAGTCACACAACCCATCTCAACAAATAAAATCAACAAAATCTTGCTAGACCCTGTGTCACAGTGGTTCTCTTTCTCCATCACCACTTTCCATCCTGCCTCTCCCTCCTTGCTACCTTCTCTCTCCCCTCATCCTGTTCCCACCTGCATCCCTGATCTCCTCCTCATCATCGAAGCCTTCTCTCTTGGTGTAAAAGGCACATTTTTGGTTGTGTTTACTTATAATAGTGTTATTAAATATTATCTTTGTAAGATAAACAATGTTTGCTAAACATAATGCTCTTTAGTTTCGTCCAAGTCTTACAGTGTTTGTGTTCTCTTAAGTTGATGCATACATAATATCCCATTATATAAAGGTACCAGAGTGTTTATCCATTCCTCTGTAATCGGTTTTTGTTGTTATTTCCATGTTTTTGCTATTATGGAACTCGCTACAATACACACAGGTGTGCATATGCCTGTCCTTGTTGTATTCTTTAGCTTTTTCGGGTCCAGGTCCAATAGAGATTGCTGGATCATAAGGTACTTGTATTTGTATAAGGAAGTGCCACCCTGATTTCCATAGCGGTTACACTATAGACTTCTACAGTCTTACCAGGATTGTAAAAGCATTCCCATCTCGCTGCATCCTCTCTGCCATTTATAATTTTCTGTTTTATTGGATTTTGTCCAAAGTGTCAGTAAGAGGTGCTATCTCATTGTTGTTTAAATATGTACTTATTGCCATATATACTTATGTATAAACCAAGTTTTTCAGCACTTTTTTAAATGCAGTTTTTGGGATAAAATTAGGTGCCTCGGCTGATATTTGGGTCAGCTTATACTTGAGTATATAATAATGAATGCAAACATTTCTTCATATGGTGTTGGCTGCCTGGATGTCATTTTGGTAAATTATATATTCGTGTTTTGTGCCCATTTTTCAACTGGGTTGTTTGTTTTTGTTTTGTGTTTTAGTTTCCTATAGATTTTGGAGATTAGCCCTTTATCAGCTGTATTATTACTAGATGTTTTTTCTCCCAATCTGTGGGTTCTCGTTAACTCTTTTAGCAGCCTTTTGATATGCGTAAATATTGTATTTTTAGCAGGTCTCACTTCTTTGTCTTATATAGTGTGGATGAACCCTGGCTGCTCATTGGGCTCCGATCCTGCGGTCCGCATGGCTGGCAGTTCAAAACCACCAGCAGCTCCAAGGGAGAACAATGGGGCTTTCTACTCCCATAGCCTGTTATAGTCTGAGAAACACACAGATCTCGATGAGTCAGCAGGGACTCAGACTCGCTGTCAGTGAGTTTGTTTTTTGGTATAGTGCGGATATTTCTTATTATGTTTGGCAGTGTGTTTATGGCTTGTATTAGGGTCCTTAATTGTTCCTATTTTTCATCATTGGCCTTCATGGTTCTGTGATTTATATTTAGGTCTTTGATCCATCTTGTGTTCGTTCTTTTTGTACACGGTGTGAGGCACAGGTCCTGTTCCATCCGTTTGCAGGTGAAGATCCAGGTTTTCCAGCACCATTTGTCAAGCCCCTTTAGGTCTTCCTCAAAGATTAGGTATCTATGGGTAGGTGGTTGTTATTTCTGGGTTCTCAGTTCTCATCCATTGGTCTTCGTATCTGTTGTTGTACGAGTGCCAGGCTGTTTTGATAACATGGCTATCGAGTAGGTTTCATTTCTTGAGTTCTGCTTCGTGTCCTGTAACATTCGCCTCCTCTGAGTCTTTGGGCCCCATGTCCCAGCCAGGTGTATGGTTCATCAAGTCCTCTCTGAGGTCACGGACGTATGAGACCCTTTACTTCCTCTCAGGATGTCAAGAATCTTCAGTCCCTGTAGGAGTTTGTGCACCATCACTTCCTCCCCGAGACTTCTGGGCTCTGCAGTACACTCAAGGGTCATGACTCCTCAGTACCAGCGATCACATGGCCTAGGTCCTATCTGGGTTTGTCAATCACCGTTTTCTCTCTGAGATCTTATAGGTCCGTGTCCCATTCATGGTACCTTTGTCACTTTCTCCCTGACATCGCTGAGATTCGTGTCCAGTTGAGGTTACCTTCGGTTTTTTTGTGGCTTTCAGGGTTCCGTGAGCCTTCACTTCCTGAGATACCTCGCGGTGGGCTGGGGTTTTGTGCCTCCTCTCTGGGAGCTCCAGGGTCCGTGGTACCCTAACGGGTGCTGGGTCGGGCGTTGGCTGCCGTGTTCCTCAGCCTGGCCAGCAGTGCAAAGCTGAGTCCCGCAAGGAGCTGCTCATGCAGAGAGGGAAAAAAGTGATCTAGGAAAAACTCATCAAAAATGTGGAGCGACATTAATTTAGATACAAACATCAGTGCTCTGCACAGATCCCTTGGAATTTTCACTGCCTTCCTTGTAGACTTCCAACTGCCATCATCAGCACCTCTTGAAGGAACTGTTTAAACACTTCCTAGGAATAACTCTCAGCAGTTACTGTATAAATACTCCAGCTCTCTCAACTCACAGACTGAGTAATTCTGTGACATGTTTTGTTGAGTTTCCCCTTAGGATTAAACTCCTCCTGTTGGCTAACTAATAAAGTGCCCATCAATGACTTCTCTCTGCCTGCATAATTTTCCAATGAACCACCTTTCTCATATATCCTTGCCTGAGGATCCAATATCTGGAAATACCCAAACTAAGGCAATTATTAAACAATGTTCATTTATTACTTTTCATATGAAATATTTTAGATGAGTAAGAAAAAAGAAAAAAATATTTCATATGAACTATTTTAGAAGAACAAGCAAAAAGAGAAAAAAGACTCTAGGTTAGTGTCTTTGAATACATTAAATCTCATTAAAGCTTTTTAACAAGAATGTAAGGTAAGAAATATGGAAATAGAGAAGTTCTTTTGCTCAAGCCAATTTCACGCACTTTTACAACCGAAAGCAATTTTATTGTCCATCAAAAGTTTTGCTACCAAAAGCACCACTTGAACTTTTCTTGTCCATCATTTACTTAAAATGATGTTTTCCCCACCTCATTTAGAATAGAAACTACATTAAAAACAACTGCAGCGTTCACCTTCACTAGTATATCCTCAAATTGGGGGTGTATTTAAGCCACTCAATGAACATTTGTTAAATGAGTACAATGTAAAATATTTTATACTTAAGGGGGAAAAAAACTTTCCCAGATTTCCATGCAACTCAATCTCACCACCATGCTCTTTGTGTGTTCCATTCATACTTTCGCTTCGAGGCCACTGCACTTCATTGTTCCCGCTGCACAGAATGCACCTTGCTTAAACACCCTTCGTACTTTCAACTCTCTTCTGAAATGGCACCTGGTTAGAAAGACCACAATGCCTTATTTTCCTCCTCAGTCTTTATCACCATATGACATGGATGCTTATGTGCGTCTTTATCTGACTGGCCAATAAACTCACTGAGAGAAGATTATGATCTCCCTCTCTTTTTTTTCCTTTCAGGGTATATTTGCAACACTTAGGAACAACTCCTGGCACATATAAGCACTCAACAAACGAATGGATGGTTATAATCAGATTTCAGTAGGTAAGGAAAACCAGCAACCTCCAAAATCATACAGACTTTCTGAAACCTTGAAAAGGTATCAAAAATCAAAATATAACTAAGGAAACTAGGACAAGTTGCAATAAATGCCCAGCTATAAATGCAGGCCAACAGAAGGGATTTATTTACTGATTAAAGTAAGGTAGCTTATGGACTCAAAAGAGACATGCTCTCAGGTGTAAAAAAAAAATCCAGCTGCCCTGCCAGATCTCAACCATGCGTACCTCTTAAACCTATATGCAAAATTTCGCATTCAATTAAATTCCATTGTGTTACTTTTAGTTCCATTTCCCAGCCACAACACTTAAAGGTTCACAACAGTTTAGAGAAAGCAGAATGGAAAAGTCTACCTGATAAAACGGCCTGCTCTTCCAGGTCTCGCAGGGCACTGCCATCCTCATCCCCCTCTTGGAGCTTGATGGATTACTCCTTTTCCTTATGTTCATTAATCTCGTCACCTTATCTTTTATACCACTTCATTTTAGCAGAAAGGTAATAATAAAACCCTCATCCATTATCCTTTTACTCATCTAGTCAAGCGGAAATGGTTAATAACATGCTACAAATTGAACTTCAATCACCTCATTTTCTCCTTTGTTGAATACACATTAAAATATATTCCAAACGTGCAATTTGTTTTACAGGAGAATTTGTGTTATATAGCTACAGACAACTAAAATTAAGCGTTTCTCAGTTGGTTATTAAATATATCCTAGTGCTCTTTTATCTGTAATACTAAAACATTAACTCATTTTATTAGAGTGCAATAATACAGAAGCCTTATCTCCTAGAACACAAAGACATCTAGACTCCCTAATAGTATGTGTTATATGAGAGGTCATTTATCTCAAGAAAATACTAGTGATAATTTATGAATTGGTACATTATTACCGATGAAATTGCTCTCTATTTTTTAAAAGTTAATTTGTTTACATGCAGCCTTATCTTGAAATGCAAGCCCTATTAGTGAAGAGGTCTATAACTGTCATATAAAACAGAAAGAGAAGAATGGGCATATACATAAAGTATAAAGACAATGATTTAAGATTTTAAAAATATACCCTTTTGAATGGCCTAGATTCTGCATGAAACCAGACTATGTTTTGCACAAGAGAAAAGGGAAAATGACTGGGTGATGACACAAACTGTTTACGTACATCTCAAATACTTGTTGCACTCACTTCAAAAAGAAGTACCCCTAAAAACCAAGGAAATTTTTAGCAATACTTTTGAATAATTCCTATTCATATAGGGGGTAAATACATATGTACTGGTAAATCTAATGTTTAAAGTGTTCTTTGTAATATACTGAAGTATTTTACAGTGAAATATGCACATAGATTAGATACACATAACAATGATAAAGTTATTACATTTTATTTATTATTATTTAAAATTCTGGCTTTCCAGAATTAAGACCTAGTAGTCTATTGCACACATTTTGTCTACCTGTATTTTAAAACTTCACATAATATCCAGTATCACCAATGAGGAAGCATATCCTCTTTTTGCATTTCCTCCTTCTTACAGGAATGGGAAATTCATGGATAACATCATGTTAAGCATGAATTACATGTCATGGCTATTTTATGTTCATTAAAAATTTTCCATGTTATAATAAACTGCACACATGAAAATTACAAAAACAAACAAGTTCTTAAAACTCTTCTTTACTACAAAGAACATCTGAGAATCTAACTTTGTTTATAGTACATATAGTGAGTATGTGTTTTTTTAAAGGCAAGGGTATGAAATAGCATTTTCAAACCATTAGAATGCGAAAATTAGAAAGGAATGAATAAATAAGTCTGCATGTGCAACAGTTTTTATTTCCATCTCTAAACACATCCTTGAACAAGATCGGATGTCATTGTCTATAAGCAAATGAGCTCATCAATTTAATGAGGATCCAGCACATCAAATGCTCAATGAGGACTTCAGCTGAAGGGCAGAGGGTTTGCTTCGGTGCTGACAAAATCAGTGTGAGGAAACTGTGACACGCTGATGGAAGCCCACTTCTTTTAAAAATGACTGCTTCATACAATTAATTAATGGGAAATGGCAAAGTATAATAAATTTAGAACACTTGAATACTCTATATTTTTGACTGCATTACATTTAGATCAAATGATCTCAGTTTTCTGTGGTCCTGACATCTCTCCCTCTCACTTGTTTGACTCTGCTCTCTCATGTCTCTCAAGACAGTTTAGCCTTTCTACATTTAAACCTGTATGTAACAACACCATTTGAATAACCACAAATTTTAGTTCATGCAAAAATAGAAATGTCTAATGTATTGGTTATATATATATATATTTTTCCTATACATCTGAAAGATATACTAAGGGATACCCATAAAATAACTGGAAGTTTTTCCCAAAGCTATATATTTAAATTTTTTTTACAAAACAACCTTATCAACTTCAAAGTACTCTCCATTACACTTAATAAATTGTCAAATCTGCAATTTCATTCCTAGAAACATTTTTCAAACTCATCTGTTTGGATGGCTGACAGCACCTCCCTTCTTTTTTCTTCAGCTCCTCTATGTCGTCAAATTGATGTCCTTTCATGTCCCTCTTCATTTGCAGAAACAAAAAGAAGTTGCATGGAACGAGTTCAGAGGAGTAAGGTGCATGGAGCAAGAAAGACATGCTGGTTTTTTTGCCAAAACAGGCACACTGAGATGGATGCATGAGCAGGTACATTGTCATGGTTGCAAAACCAGTTCCCCATCTGCCACAAATCAGGCCTTTAAAAAAAGTCAGACACTGTTACGCTATCTTTCCAAAACCTCTAAATAGAAAGCTTCATTAATAGTCTGATCTGGTGGAACTCCATATGCATGTTAAGTCAACATGTGTGTCCATTCAGGAAGTTGACGGACATCCAGAATAAGGTTTGTCACCAATAGACGTTTCACCACCTTTCTTGAAACAAGAAAACCACTTGTACACTTGAGTTTGTCCCAAAGCTCTGTCCTTGTAAGCTGTGTTCCACATCACAACAGTTTCTGCAGCATGTTTCCCGAGCAAGAAACAAAATTTCACAGCCGCACGCTGTTCTCATAAATTGGCGATCACAAATAAATGAGGTTAGAGTCAAATTGCTTCTACACAAAAAATTCACTGTGACCAGAGAGAACCTTACCAGGCAAGGTCACAAGGTGCACTAACTCAGAGCAAATTGCTGGATGCTTGCTTAGTGGGGGAAAATGTGTACTAGGAAAGCTTGGCCCACTGGAGCTTTTCCCTGTTTTTGGGGGGGCACCCCCTCATGTAAATATGTATGTATGTATCTGTGTGTGTGTATACACACATACGTAAATAGCAGAATACTAAACATTTTTTGTTAGTGAGATAATAGGCTAGAGAACTATGTACCTTCCAAAGTTGAGAAACTCTTGAATTGAAAATGCCCTTCGGCATCCTTTATTTTCCAATACTCTTATCGCCTAGGTGTCGCAGAAGTCCAATAAGAAAGAGGCACTATGTAATATAAAGCTGTTAGATTTTTATGAGGGGCGTGAATCCCACACCAACCATCTTGCCAACAGATTGGCTACAAATTCACATGGATGGTATGGTTAAGAGCAGAGGCTCTATCCAGCAAATGATTCATCAACGGGTATTTTGTGTGTCCTCATGTGTACCTCAACATCAAGTGCATAACATCATTAGCCAGCACCCCAATACAAAAGCATCAATACTTGGGTCATTCTTATTTGATGCCTAACTTTCAGCCAAGATTATTTTTCCTCTAGACCTTTTAAAACGCACAAGTGTCATGGATATGTACACCATACAACTATCTAGCACATGAAAAAGTATTGGTTCTTGATCATTTGTTACCTCTTGAAATGGTTAAACGTCAACCGACTCTTTTTAGTTCAGTGAGTCATATTCCTCCGATCTTTTGATGCTTCCTGTGTATCATTCCATGTTTTGCCCATGGAATCCCTCCTTCAACATTTTAGGTCGAGACCCAAATTTTTCCTTGAATTCTTTCAGGTAGACATAAGCTTCCTTTTTGGCTAACTCCAGGGCCTTTCATATTTCATTATAATACCTTGTTCTTTTACGTTGTGCTGCCCTTTGAAATATTCTTTTCAGCTATTTGACTGCATCATTGCTTCTATATGCTGAAACTGCTATACAATCAGTTGTATCAAATCAAAGAGTCTCTTTGGACATCCATGTGGTGTCTTCTCTCTTCCCTCTTTATTCCTTCATGCATGGCGTTCTTGATGTCTTCCCACAGCTTATCTATGGGAAGTTACTGTTGTGCAGTGCACCTTGATATGGCCTCTAAATTCAGGTGGGATGTATTCAAGGTCGTAGTTGTTCTCATAGACTTGTTTTAATTTTCTTCAGATTCAATTTGTACAGATGAGTAATTGATGGTCTGTTCCACAGTCAATCCTGGCCTTATTTTGGGTGATGAGATTAAATGTTCATCATTTCTTCCCAGAGGTCAAGTCAATTTGATGCCAGGGTATCTTATCTGACAAGGTTATTTGTATAATCACCACTCTAGCTGTTGAAAAAGGTACTTGGAATGGACATGTTGTTGGTCTTGCAAAATCCTATTATTCAATCTCCAGCTTTGTTTCTATCACCAAGGCCACTTAGTGCTCACTAGTAAAATTATATTTAATGGCTATTCCTAACTTCAAGGGAAGCTAAGAAACTGTATGTGTATGTTTAATCTGGGAATATTGGTTCCTTTTAAAAGGGCTCAAAATTTCTGTTCCCTTAAATAGTTTCTTTAAATATTCCTTTGAAAGTAGTCTAAAACAAATCATCTTTTACATGAAAGCAAATCACCTTTTACATGAAAGCAAATAAAAAAGTATTGCTACTAAGGGTTCAAGTTTACACATTCATACTTTATTCCTAACTTTACTTGTTTAAACATGTTTCTGCAATCAGTGGATGACTGCAGACAAGTTCTCAATAATCTTAATCTATTAAGGTATCTGAGTTAGTTAATTGTGCCAGCCTGGCCGATAATCACATGTGGTGCTGGTTGAAAGGCGGAGGGATAAATGGGTGGTGAGCCTTGCCTTTCCAGTTCTCGGGTCTCTTGTTTTGTGATGGTTGCATCGGGGGCAGCTGCCTTAGCAGTTCCCTGCTTCAGCTTGCAAGATGGATTTCCTACAAGACATCCCCAAGAAGAAGCCGCATGGATCTATCCCGATGCAGCCCTGGGTGCTGGAGCAGCCATGTGGAGACCCCTGCCAGTGCTGAGATGCTTACACGTTCACGGACTCAGCTTTCCTCCTGCAGTCGGCATTATTGCCTCTGTTTTGTGAGGTGAAGGACTTTGTGGACTGGTGTTGGGTATGGGTTAATGTTGGACTTGTGGGCTTGGGCAGCATTGGGTTGGGATGTTTTTGTGATGCACATTTTCTTTACATAAAACTCTCTCTTATACTTGAGTTGCTGTGGATTTGTTTCTCCAAAGTACCTAGACTAATACAGTATCTTTAAAAAAAAAAAAAAGTCCAGTCAAAACCGTGACTACTGAGTGATCTGCTGGGCTAGTTACATTCAAAAGGCTCAGGTCAGAGATTATGGTGACTGCTGGGGGGATCCTAAATAGACTTCTTGATAGATTTTTGACTTGATGTAAATCAAAGAGAGCAGAATGCTCCAGGGATGGGTTTATAGAGTGTAGAGACCCAGCTGGAAGATATCTAAGTAAACAATAGCTTCACATTTGGATATTTTTGATTTATCAAAGTTTCCATGATTTTATAGCAATACTTTTTGACCTATTTGTATAACAGTTCTTAAAACAATGCTACATACATGCAAAGCAGTATCAGAGAATAAAGTGAAATCATAAAGAGTAAATCATTTATTTATTTTTCAAGGAGCCCTGGTGGTATGGTGGTTATACATTGAGTTGCAATCAGCATCAGTTTAAACCATAGGCGAGGTGTTGTGTTACATATAAAACATTGTTTTCTATATTAGAATAGTATTTTACAATTTGTAATACTTTAAATCAACTTTAGTTAATCTATCAATAAATGGGTTCACTGCTCATGAAGGTGCTTCTAGATTCCTCCTCTGTTCCACTCCCTAGTCTCCCCACCCACCTCTCTCGCTCCCTACCTGCAGGGCTATTATTAGTTAACAGTAAGTGAATGAATTCAGGAGTCAAAATCTAACTCTATCAATAGTGAGCGTATTTTTTTAACTTATTCAGACCTTAGTTTTTATTCTTTGTTTTTTTTAAGTCATTTTATTAGGGGCTCTTACAGCTCTGATAACATTCCATACATCAACTGTATCAAGCATATTTGTACATATGTTGCCGTCATCGTTTCAAAAACATTTTCTACTTGAGCCCTTGGTATAAGCCCCTCTTTATTTCCCCTTCCTCACCCGCCCACACTCGTGAATCCTTGATCAATAATATATTGTTATTATTTTGTATCTTACACTGTCCATTGTCTCCCTTCACCCACATTTCTGTTATTTGTCCCCTTAGGGGGGAAGGCTATATATCCCACCTTGTGATGGGTTCCCCCTTTCTCACCTCATGATATTGCTACTCCCACTACTACTCTTGAGAAGTTTACCTTTCCTGAATTCCATGTATCCAGAGCTCTTATCTGTACCAACACATGTTCTCTGGTCTAGCCAGGTTTGTAAGGTAGAACTGGATCAAGATAGTTGAGGGGAAGAAGTATTCAGGAACAAGAGGAATGATCTGTGATTCATCTATGTTATACCACACCTTGGTTGAATCATCCCTTCCCTATAACCCTTCTGTTGGGGGATATCCAATTGTCTACAGGTGGGCTTTGGGTATCCACTCCAACCCCACTTGTTCGCTTTGTTATAGCTGTTTGTTTTGGATCTTTTTGATACTTGATACCTGATGCCATTGATAACTCATACTCACACAGGTTGGTGTGCTTCTTCCATGTGGGCTTATTTGCTTCCCTGCTAGATGGCCACTTGTTTGACGTCAAGCCTATAGGACGCCAGACACTATATCTTTTGATAGCCAGGCACCATCCACTCTCTTCACCACATTTGCTTATGCACCCATTTTGTCATTCAGTGATTGTGTTGGAAAGGTGAGTATCAAAGAGTGCCAGGTTATCAGAACAAAGTGTTCCTGTGTTAAGGGAGGCCTTGGGTAGAGGCCCAAAGTGCCAGATTTTAGTTTCTTGAATTAAATGAGTTAACATACTTAAAGCTCTTAGCACATCACGGTTTAAAACATCATGTCTTGTCCTTCATTTCATCACTTTTACCTTCATTTGAGATATATTCATTAGGCACTCATTATGTAACAGACTTTGTTCTAAACATTAGATATATGTTATGATTAACTCTGCCCTCGGCCCTGCCTTCCCACAGATCAAAGATATTGAACACTATTTCCACTACCTTTATTGGTACAAAAAGTTGATTTTTATTTTTGTTTCTTGCAGCTAGTGAGGAAACACAATAATAAAAAGCAATTATGAAAATAAAGCAACTGAACGATTTATAAGCATTGATCATTCTGCTTTGTTCCTACACCTAGTAACACCTACATAAGAGTTTTTAAATGACAAATCCAGAACCAAACAAATAAATTATTTGAATATTGACCCAGTCTTTTCAAAATTTCTATGGCTTATATTATAAATTTGATAACACAATAAGAATTATATACACACACACACACACACACACACACATTTCATGGCTATCTTCAAGGAAATTCAAGATAAACCTGTGGTTTTTTGGTTTTAAGCTAAAAATAATTTTATATCGAGTCTTATCACTCAAACTGAAAATTGAAAATATTTTTCCCATGTGTATTAATAAAAGCAAAGTGAAAGAACTATTTTATTTCCACTTTACCCTCCGCCCACCTCCAACACTGGGACAAATATATATTAACTCAAAAGGCTATGCAAATTATGTAAATGTGTATCTTTTTTTCTAAATGCAATTTCATTCAAACTTCTCTTTCTCCCAATTAACAAGCCTGCCAAGTGTTTAGACTTGTAAAGGCCACAGCTTTATACACAATTAACAGTCAAATTCTAACACAAATTACATGTCATTCTTATCTCTGTATACACATTGAACTCCTGTATCTTGTTGCCAGCTAGCAGCCAGCACCAGGGAATACATCCTGAATTTGTTTAATGTCGAGGAATAACATTTCACACCTAGAAAGGAGATACTAGACACTGCCAGCGACGTGAACTGAAGCTGTCAAACCTTTTTTTTTAAGTCAAACAAATAAATAGCTAAGAAAATTATTCACATACCTATTTAACTGTTTCAAGCATTTTTGAAACCTAAGTTGTGGAAATAACTCTCATTTGTCTTTTTTAAATTTTAGGATGAATAAAGACGTACAGTGATCACATTTTGTCAACTAGAAACTGGGGAAATTTCATTTGACACATCTGACTATACTTTTAAAAAGTATTTCAAATTGAATCCATTGTAGAAAATTTGGTTTCTCTGATCACCCTATCTCTGAGGGTTTACCAAGAAAACGTTTTCAATAGTAAAAACATTAGAAATAATCAATTTCTTCTTCAGAAGTACACCAAACAATTGTCACTTAGAAGTGGTCATGCATTCCAATGATGAAACAAATAGCATTTTATTACCAGTGAACCCCAAAAAATGCCACAATAAAAATTGGACAACTGAGCATTTCGATAAAGGAAAAAGATGCGTCTTTCTGTTCCCATAAAGATTTACAACCTTGGAACACCAGAGGGGGAGTTCTACTCTGTCCTATAGAGTTGCCATGAGTCAAAATTGAAACAACGGCTCTAAGTTTGGCTTAGAGTGTATGGAATATATTCATATGTATGCATATTGTCTTTTAAAGGTAAGATGAAACACACTATGTACAGCAAAGAGGCCTCAAACCACAAACATCATCCCCAAGTTAACATTTTTAATAAACAAGTCTACCTAGGTCAGTTACCTGTTTAAAACTCTCCGTGTCATTCATTCAGCTTGTTTAACTGTCACCTGTCTGCCTGTCCGGCTTTACTGCTTGCAGCCTCCGTCCTACATGCCCAGCCTAATGGAATGTGTTCTATTCCACATCACCAAGCTCTCTTTGACACTATTCCCTACACCTCGAATAGACTTCCCCCATTTACCTAGTATATCCTTGTTCATCCTTCAGTTCACAGCTTAAATGTCATTACCTTAATGAAGCCTTTTGAACCCTAGTCCCCTATCCCCAAAACACGTTATTAAGTGCTAGGACATATAATCCCATCACACCACATATTGCTCCTATCTTAGAATGTACTGCAATATATCAGAGGTTTGTTTGATTTCCCTCCACTGGACTGTAAGCTCTGTGTGTAGTATTAAGAAAAATCCCCCCAATGCCCATCTCTAGACAACTGGACATACCTTGCAGAGGGGTAGTGGGGAGATGAGCCACTTAGGGTACAGTATAGCAATAATGAAACCCACAACCTTCCTCTAGTTCTCAAACGCTTCCTCCCCCCAACTACCAGGACCCCAATTCTGCCTTACAGACCTGGTTAGACCAGAGGATGCACAGCGGTACAGATGGGAATTGGAAACGCAGGGAATCTAGGACAGATGAACCTCTCAGGACCAGGGGTGACAGTGGCGAAACCAGGAGGGAAGGGGGGTGTAGAAAGGGGGAATGGATCACCGGGAGCTACATATAACCGCCTCTCTGGGGGACGGGCAGCAGAGGGGTGGGTGAAGGGAGACGCCGGACAGTGTAATATAAGATACAATAATAATTTATAAATTATCAAGGGCACATGGGGGAGAGGGGAGGAGGAAGGAAGGAGAGGGGGGAAAAGGAAAATGAGCTGATTCCGGGAACCCAAAAGGAAAGCAAATTTTGGGAATAATGAGGGCAACAAATATATAGATGTGCTTTGCACAATTGATCTATGTATTGTGATGAATTGTATGAGCCTCAATAAATTGATTTTTTAAAAAAAGAAAAGAAAAATCCCAGCTATCTGGCTTGCTGTTACATTCCAAAATGTCTATACAAATGGACTTGACCACCATTTGGGGTAGACCTTTGGAATGTAGGTGACTACTAACACTGGGCTTCCGTATACCAAGTTGATGCAGAGCTTTACAAAGAACTATAATACGCACCTGAAACATCAGACTCCCTTACGATCACTACAAATCTTTGACTAAAATAGTTTTATATATAAAGAAAGTACACAGAGATACATGCTGTGACAGTGAACTCAGTTTTTAAAATTTTATTTTAAATCTGGAAGTGAAAGGCTTCCTATTTTGTTTTCATAATTCTTAACATTTTTTTTATTAAATACTTTTATTGGGGGCTCTTATCACAATCTGTACATTCATCCATTGTGTCACGCACATTGGTACATATGCTGCCCTCATTTTCAAAGCATTTTCTTTCTACTTGAGCCCTCGATCAGCTCCTCATTTTTTTCCTCCCTCCCTCATGAACTCTTTTGAGATAAATTATAGATTATTTTTATATCTTATATCATCCTCTGTCACCTTTTACCCACTTTTGTTCATCCCCCTGGGAGGGGGTGATAGGTCAATCCTTGTGATCGATTCCCCTTTTCTCCCTCCACCTTCCCCTTATCCTCCTGGTATCTCTATTCTCATTATTGGTCCTGTGGGGCTTAATCTTTCCTGGATTCCCTGTGTTGCAGCTCTTGTCTGTAGCAGTGTAGATGCTCTGGTATAGTCAGATTTGTAAGGTAGAATTGAGGTCATGATAGTAGGGGGAAGGAAGCATTAAAGAACTAGAGGAAAGTTGTTATGTTTCATCAGTGCTATAATGCACCCTGACTGGCTCACCTCTTCCTTGTCATCCTTCTGTGAGGGGATGTCCAATTGTCTAAAGATGGGCTTTGGGTCTCCACTCCGCACACCACCACCCACCACCCCACCCCCGCTTCCCATAGGTATGATTTTGTTCTGGGTTTTAGGTGAACTCAGTTTTGATGCAACGAGAAGAAATAAAAACTAAGCACCATGATTTGGATTCAGGAGCCCTGCATTCACATGTAAGCTGCGTTAGCTGCTGTCTGTGTGATGTTGCAGAATTGACCTAATTTCACAAAGCCTTGTGACACAGGAAACATTAATGCCTGCCCAGATCTCAGAAAATTGTGAAGTATTCAAAATGAAAAGAACTATTAATGCATACATTATCCTCATAATTAAGGTGACCTTGGCTAAATGGAATGTTTACTAATAATTTTTGAAAACTGTTTGCACTTGATGTGAAATATACATTTTGAAGTAACTACACAGTCAAGATTACAAACCAATTATCCAAAAGTTGCCGTATTCAAAGCTGCCCTTGCTATAATCACTGAATGTCTATGCTCCTGAAATGTCTTACCCTGTATACTATCTATAGTTATATTAAACGTATTTCGAATGTAAAATAAGATATTTTAAATTTTACTTATTGTACTTTAAAATCCTATATATGGACAGTGTTATTACACTGGGGCCATAATCACAGCCTATTTTCAGTTTTTAAAAAGTTGGATATTTTTCTATTTTCTAAAGAATTCCCAACCTCACTCTGAAGTGGCTAAATGGTAATTCTGAATTGCTAACTCCATAATCCCTAGTCATTTTATGCCTCTTAAAAAAGTATAGATATTCTGGATAATGGATAAGATAATATAAAATTCACTTAAGATTAAATAAACTTCATAATAAAAGCTAGATTAGAAACTCATACAGAGCCTCACCAACATGGCTATCACCACGTGTGACTGGACAATGCGGCAATTCTTTCACTGCCCTTCAGGATTCTAAGACCTACTAGGGTAAAAATAATTCCAATCCTTGATCTTTTCAATATAAAATTTAAGTTTTCCAAACATTAGTGATAATCCTTTTGAGGTAATAGTTCAAGAGGGAAAGGGGGTTGCTTTACGGCTACTGATTTGGGCTATACGTTTCTAAAATTGCAGATATAGTTGTAAACAGCATGTGTGTCCCTCAAACGCTCTAAAGGCATGTAACAGATCACTATAGCTCAAGCCTGGACAAACCAGTCTTTTTTATCCCCATTTTCCCTAGGTGAAAATCATTCTATATTACGTGAAAGTAAAACTACTGCGATATTCTGACTCTGAACTGAGGCATTGAAACCATACTATTCAATGTAAGGTTCCTTTAGCAATATTAACGTGGCCACGATGTACATGTTGCCTTTAGCTTCTTTATGTACAACAAACTGCATTCAATTGGTGAACAAATACAATGTTTAGTATCATATTTAAAACCACCATTCAAACATTTTCTTAATGCTATTATCAGTTTTTCTTTTGCAACAATTTCTGTATAAAAATAAAAGCACTGGATTTTTATTAGTGCTGCCCCTTCTTTGTTTTGCTCCACTCTGCAAAGCCCTTTTGGGACACTAAGCCTGCATTTACCATAATACGGATTAAACTTTCTTTGTCCCACTGCACAAGGTTTGTTAGCAGGTTAGTCTTTTTACATTTCTCACAGGCTGCCTGCAGCTTACCCTTTAGGCCTCACTCAAAATACTTCTGTGGATTTACAAAAATGCCAAAGTGGTATTGGGGTTAATTGGAAGATAAGTGCAGTCTTTAACATAAAGACTCATTAAACATTTAGTCTTACCATAACCCACTGTTCATGGAAAAGAACATTCTAAAGACACGGTAGGTATAATAACAGAGTAAAATAGTTTAAAAAATAATGAATGCTGGTTGTTTTAGAAACTTAGAAAGACTTAACTGCTCAAAAGATGATTTAACAGAACAAAGTAACGGTCCTTAGTCAACTCTCGCCATTGGTCTTTTAAGACTTCGTTGATTATACATAAGAATGAACACACTTTCTCAAACAACGGAATGGCAAAACCTCCCAAGTTTATCATGAGAGATTTGAATTTAAAAACCCAGGCCTGAATTGGGGTGACAGGTAGTATTTATTTTCAAACCAAGAAAAATTAATTCTGGGGTGTTAATTTTGTTGATTTTAATTCTGTCCAAACAAATCAACATACTCATCTACCACACCTTTTTCAGCCAAAAGGAAACAAAATTTACAGGCAAATACTTGTTTCAAAAAAATTCAACTTGTTCATTTCTAAAACACGTATACACAGTCACAGATATAATTTAAAAGAGACATAAAGTAGATGCAAATTTAAAATGGAACCTGAAGTATGCTGGTAGATATTAGGTTATATATATTTTTTATAATTATTTGAGAAGATTGTTATCCAGATTAACTTTTCTATCCCCTCACCTACTTTAAAAACTATCACTCCCACACAAAAAGGGTGGGGTGGGGAGAGAGAAAGTGGGACAAAACACACAGACACTTGATGTAAAGGATTAGACATATTTGCCCAAGATGCAGATAACAAAAGCAAAAGTGAAGAAAATTGAAGAGACATCCAAACTTCAGCAACAAAATGGTTAAAGAGCCCTAAACATTGTCCCCTTATTCTAACAGTCCACTATGTTGTGAACAGCACAAACATCAGACAAGTTAAGATTATGGACCATTATCTCCTTAATTTTTTCCGCTTTCCCTCACATTCCCTCTTGCTATCTGGGTACCATTTTTCTAAGCTTTATTTCGGCTAAGAAGTAAACTTTCCCTAATCCATCTATTATGGAACCTGTAATTGGATTGGAAGCAGGGTGGTGTATAAAATAGCCCCTATTCACTCAAAAGGACTGTAGTTTTAGGGACTTAACGGAAAAAAAGTATTGTGAAAGAAAATCCTCAGGGAATCAAGGATTAAACTCCTAAATCCATCAACTCCAAAACACAAATGAATTGCTTCCTTGAACAGGTAACTTTCCAAATAAACGGCATAGCAAAACTGGCATTAAAATGAAAAGTTTACTTTTAAGGTAAACAATACACTTAAATAATTTTTGGTGTTAGAAAGAACGTGTATTTTGCTTTGCCTGCCACTCAAAACCACAATGCTGGGGAGCAAGTGGATGCCCTTAGCATTATTTATAGTCTCCACACCAAACATATAGCTTCAATTTTCACTTTCGAAACAGCCTAAGGGAAAAAGCTAATTCCTAAACATATTCCATCAGTGCAGCCTTGAAGCAGCAAGTGCTATCATGAAACAAAAGTTTGCCTCCAGGCAAACGCCCATTTTGGTCTCACTTATTACAAGGCTCGTAACAATCAGCAGTCCGTTTTCACCCCTTGGCCAGCTCTCCTCTCGTCTACTTTCACACCAGCACTCCGCCCCCATATAAATATCCTTTATTCTGTTCTACTACTTCTGCCTTTTGCCCGTGCACAGAACACATCCAAGCATCTGCGTGTCTTCCACAGTCAATGGGGCAGCAAACTGTGCCTACTCACCCTCCTCTGGAACCCCAGATACATTCATGTCAAATTTGACATCTAGAGCAAATCACATTCAGAGTGAACCCAACAACTCTTCAATTACACTTCTCCCTAGACACACCTTTCTCCCGCCACTCACACCCCTCCAAAGCTTCCTAGTCTTGACTAAAATATTGGGGGCCTGCTGAATGGTGCTAGACCCAGATGCCCAGGAACTTTGCCAATGATGGATGTGGTTTCCTTGTCTTCAGTATTTAAAAGTTAAAAATAAACTTTAATTCGTGATTTAATTTATGGTACTTCTGAACAAGTTGTTGTTTTACCTAAAGGAAATAAATTAATTTCAAGAAAACATTCAAACACTGTGACAAGCTAATATTTTCTGCTAACACTTATTGAACCCTTAACTAGCTCAGTGCCTGATATTACGTGGTTTTTACATAAATTATACCTCATTATTTTGGCAAAAATATTATTAGATGTTAGTATCATATTTTCACAAAACAGGAAACAACGGCTAAGAAGCTCGATTAACTATCCACGATTTCACAGCTTATTAGAAAAAGAACACTTTTGTATCGCTCTATTGTAAATGTTTTGCACAGAAAAGTAGACCAATTAGCCAACAGTCATTATGCTTTAAAAAAGCCCAAATTATGAATTATCCATCCACTAATTATAAGTATTTAATGTACATAGATCTGAAATATACTAGATATGACTACATAATTCTTTTTATGACTATCATTCGAATGAATGTGTTATTGTCAAATAATATTAACATTTTATTCTTCTAAGCAGCATTTTATGAACTAATCCATTTTCTAAAACTAACATTATAGGGTGGTTCTGTCCTATAACAAAAAACATCAAAATTATAGGTGTTCGTATGTATGTTTCACATATTAGTCTCTAATTATTTTCAGTGTTTTCTCTTGGTCCAACTTTTTATCATATTTAGAATCACTTTGCCACTTTTACCTATTTTAAAAGTAATTTGTACCACTTGCAATTTTAAAAAATATTTTGAAAATTAGTGAAGTTTAAATTGACCAGTGTTTGTTTTGTCTTTATAACATTTTAAGGACTCTGTCTGACCCAGATTTGTACTGCTGACAGAAGAGACACGCTACTTGGAAAAAGATGGAGAAGAGAAACAGCACCCACTCCAGTGAGAGACTCAGATTCTTGAGCGCATTAAGAATGAGGGGGTCAGGCATGAGGTTAAGAGGTGGGGGCAGAGATAGAAGGTGAGGGATCTGAGGGTTCTCGCTGAACCCACTCAAGCTATCCAGTGTGTGAAATTTAAGAATAAACAAGCTAGAGATAATTTTAGGATACGGATGTTCAATTTTTAGCACATTTAACCAGTTGCTGACACAATGGCAGGCAGCGTATCAACAGGGACTTAGTAAGTATGCAAAGATTCAATGTATTAAAATTCGATAAGGAATAAGATTAAATATCCCATTTTGATTTAAAAAAATGGATTTACCTAAATAATATTTTTAAAATTAAGCAGCGTGTCCAAGATTTAATTTAAAGGAATTGTTCCAGTTTTCACCCTCCAAGACATCTTTATACGATGCTTCGGTAGCTTTCAGATGCTCATTAAAATTAAGAAAGTCAAGTATTCTCCTCTGAGAAGAGAGCAAGTAAATATCTCAGTAGTTAATATTTAAAAGTTACAGAATTCAATCATTTAATCATAATCCAGGTGCACATATTTTTTATAATTTCAGCTAAGCTTCAACATAGAGTGGTTTAGTTTTAAATGGTTGGCCAAACACTATGATGAGTTAGAAATTATCTTCCATGTGAGTGCTCATCCACAATAAATTACTGTTTCTAGGGCACTGAGAAAAATGATGCGAAGCCTATATTTGCTTCTCAGCAAGAGGCAATTAACCTTCCATGGAAAACAGTTCTTTAACTGTGAGACTATATCATTATCTGCGTTGCTTCCTACTAGGAGATTACTTTGTATGAATTAGGTGCTCTATCTATTATAAAATATTTAATACAAAGAAATCAACAAAATTGACATGCATATAAATGAAATAAACATGAAACATGGCATGGACAAACATAGTCTAACACCATAAAAAGGATTTGAAAGCTTTAGGGGTACAAGACCAATTCAAACATCTTTTTAAAATTTGTACACTAAAATTAATTTCAAGACTTTAAATGAATTTTAGTTGATATGCCTACATGTATGGGTACATGTACATATGCAGATTTCAAAAAGTTTGTAAGGAAATTCGGTTGTCTTTTTACTCGTTTTCATGAACTTTTTGAAGCTCCCATGTGTTGTGTGTACACACACATACATTTATGCTTACTTCTATCTGCAGTCTAAAAGTGTCGTTAGAATCGAAAGAAATGACAGAGAAAGAACATCATACCAGTGTGTCTCCACTAATCTCACACACACACACACACACACACACAAAGTCCCCATATCCCTAGAGAGGTTCTTTGATTTTACATGAAGAAATCTATATTTCTTAAACAAAGAGACCACATTTCTTTCTCTCTTTTTTTTTGGAAGACTGTATTTCTTTTTTAAAAAATCATTTTATTGGGGGCTCATGCAACTCTTATCACAATCCATACATACATCCATTGTGTCAAGTACATTTATAAATTTGTTGCCCTGATCATTCTCAAAATCTTTGCTTTCTACTTGAGCCCTTAGGATCAGCTCATTTTTTCCCCACTCCCTCCCGCTCACCCCCACCCCATGAACCCTTGATAATTTATAAATTATTATTATTTTGTCATATCTTACACTGTCCAACGTCTCCCTTCACCCACTTTTCTGTTGTCGTTCCCCCAGGGAGGGGGTTATATGTAGATCCTTGTAATCGGTTCCCCCTTTCTACCTCGCCTTCCCTCCACCCTCCCAGTATCACCACTCTCACCACTGGTCCTGAAGGGATCATCTGTCCTGGATTCCCTGTGTTTCCTCTGATCTAGCCAGATTTGTAAGGTAGAACTGGGATCATGATAGTGGGGGGCAGGGGAGTGGAGAAGAAGCATTTACGAACTAGAAGAAAGTTGTATGTTTCACTGTTGCTACTCTGCACCCTAACTAGCTTGTCTCCTACCTGTGACCCTTCTGTAAGTGGATGTCGTTGCCTGCAGATGGGCTTTGGGTCCCCAATCTGCACCCCACCTCATTCACTATTTTTTGTTCTTTGATTCCTTGTACCTGACCCCTTCGATACTTTGTGATCACACAGGCTGGTTTGTTTCTTCCATGTGGGCTTTGTTGATTTTCAGCTAGACAGCCACTTGTTTATCTTCAAGTCTTTAAGACACCACACGCTATATCTTTTGATAGCCGGGCACCATCAGCTTTCTTCACATTTGCTTATGCACCCATTTGTCTTCAGAGATCGTATCAGAGAGGTGAGCACCCAAAGATACGATTTTTTTATTGTTCTTTGATGCCTGATACCTGATCCCTTGACACCTCACAATGACACAAGCTGGTGTGCTTCTTCCATGTGGGCTTTGTTGCTGAAAGACCATTTTTCTAAGACATTCATTATTATATGGCTTCTTTGTGGTTCTATTCTCAGCATATTTGCTGAGTGAATTCCATAATGAATATTATGAGATCTATACTCAACTAGTGGCTGAGGAAAGGAAGATGTTGTTTGCATGTGCGGGGATAAGGGAAAGGGCATGTTTTGGTGAAGAGCTACCATAGGCCCTATAATTATAGGTTTGTCAGGGCAAAAGGAAGGAGATGGTGAGGAGGAAAGCTAGGGGTAGATAATTTGACCAGATTAAACAGAGACCACTGAAAGTCTTTTTCTTTTTTACTCTATAAAGACGTTACTTGGTTAAATAAATAAACAAATAAATAAATAATTTGTTTTAAAAAGATGTTACTTGGTATCCCCAGTACTACATGGAGCTACCAACAGGGAAGGAGTCAACACTCATCCATATTTATAGCATTTAGACTCATGCCCTGAGTCATACCTGTAAGAAAATTAATTTCTGCTCTTAAAAGTCACCCATTTGTGATATTCATGCTTTGACAGCCTTAGGTAATGAAGCAGAATTTGGGGATAGCAAGTGCGGATGCTAACAAATGCTGAAAAGTGAGGAAGGGGTTGTGGAATTGGTTAACAGGTAAATGCTTCAGGGATTTGAATACATTTGACACCAAAAAGCCTAGATTACTTTGAGAGACTGTTGATAGAATTATATATGTTATGGGCAATTGTGATGAGAGCGCAGAAGGAACTGGGAGACTCGTGTAGAGTTTCCACCATGAACAGAATGTTGCTAGAACTGTGGGCATTAACTATGCTTCTGATAAGGCTTAAAAATGACATGAGGGTGACGTCGGACAGGGCAAGATATGACAAAATAACAATTTATAAACTATCAAGGGCTCATGA
>NW_022109768.1:7026561-7075222 GCF_000313985.2 Echinops telfairi | reverse complement strand
GATGAGGGCAACAAATGTACAAATGTGCTTTACACAATTGATGTATGAATGGATTGTGATAAGAGTTGTATGAGCCCCCAATAAAATGATTTTTTTTAAAGAATAAAAATGTAAATCACCAAACAAGTTAAAACTAAAAAAAAAAAATGACATGATGAACATTTTATTGGACCCTGGAAGAAAAGCAATCCTTACAAAATGGTAAAGATCTCATCTAAATTATGTTAGAATGTTTTGTGGAAAATAGAACATGTTAAGTGATGAATTTAGATATTTGGCTAAGTTGTCAAGCAATAAATTGAAATGTGGATAATGGGGCATCTCTACATTAATAGTCAATTGTGGGGTAAAAGAGAGGTATTTAGAAGTGAGTGAACTATGCAAACAAATAAACAAAAACCTCAGAACTTAAATTGTTTGGAAAATTCTATTGTAGAAGCCGAGTGTTTGTCCTGGAAAGGATCCCAAGGCTATACATCATTTCCTAAAGAGATTAACTTCGTGACTGAGAGAGCTAATCAAGCACCACAGCCAAAATCCAGTCAGCTTGGACTGAAAGGAGCAGGCACAGGGCAAAAATGAAGGAAAGTTGTCTGAGCTACTTGCTTGTAAATATCTGCCATCCTCCAAGAAAGAAAAAGATGATTCCAGGAGCAATCCGGAGATCAAATGAGAATGTCCAAAGGAGCAGAGGGTGGTGGCCAGCACCACTGCTTCATCAGTTTCAAAGAATGGTCTCACCATTGCTTAGGTTTCCTGTTTGAGTTAGTGGAATTAGTGCCGATTTGATTCAAGTGTCGTGCTACTATTCTGGTAGGGCAAGAGTATGAGGTGGTCACTCAAAATAGAAGGGGTGAGGCTGCTATGACAGTGGGCCAGGAGAAAGGCGTAATCCTGGGGCAAGAGAATAGGGTCACAATCCCAATGGGCCTAGATGGGAGGGCTGACACCCAGGGCCAAGGCAAGTCTGCATGGAATCCAAAGTGGATGGCCAATGCTCACTGAGCGCCTTAAAAGCGGTGGTAAGTTTCTAGTCTTGAGAGCTAAAGAGATCTACCCTGCTGGGTTTGGGCTGTTCTGTGTACTCATAACCCTTTCTTGTCTGCCAGTTGCTCCTATTTAGAATGGAAATGTCTACCTGGTGCTTGGTCTACTACCATACTTAGGAAGCAGGCAATTTTCAGTTTTGGTTTCACAGGTTCACAAATGGGACAGCAATTTTGCCTCATGTATACCCAGAGTTTCACCTATACTTGATTTAGATGATTCTTAGGATCTTAAACTTAGACTTTATATTGAAGGGTAAGACTTTTGTTGACGATGTGTTAAATGTTTGTTTGTTTTTTTCTCAACTGAGAAGGCATGAATTTAAGAGTAGAGCAAAAGGTGGAATGTTAAAGAGTAAATAGTACCCCCTAAAAATATGTTCCAAAATCCCAGCCCCTATTCTCGTGGACAGGAGCCTGTTGGAGACAAGATTTTCTTGTCAGAATAGACTCAGAGACACCTACAGAGGAATGACAAATGTCATGGGACAATGGAGACAGATGAATCTATTAGGCCAGGAATTCCACAGATTGCCAGTTACTAGGGGCCATACTAGATAAGGAAGATACTCCCCCTAAAGCCACACCCTGAATTCAGATTTGTAGTCTCATCAACTGTGAGAAATTTAATTTTGGTTCTTTAAAGGCATCCACTTATGGCAGCAATAGGTCACTGAGACAGTAGCAATAAGAAACTGATAGCTATTGCCTAATAAAAAGTGTGGTATATAAATAATTGATCTTAAAAAACAGAAGGAAATAATTAAGGGACTCTACTGTACTGAACAAACTACCTGCCCTAACCCTCAAGTACACACACACAAAATTCCAGAATCTATGTCTTATAATAGAAAATCCATATTGTATACGGAGAACAAAGATTGGCTCCCTACCTGGCTATGCATTGCTACTTTTCATCTATTACACTGAACTAACCCCTAATTTCCACTTGTCTCTTTCCCCCTTAAAGCTAGGTTGTTGTTGTTTTTCCCCTTTTCTGTTATTTTTGCTCACACACACACTATTGCTGGAGCTTCTGCACTTTTAACATAAAGACTGGATTTAAATGGACCAGGCTGGTCCATGCCTTTTCCCCCTGTCTGCAAATCTCCCAATCAGCATGTAATATTCTGCCCATCTCAGCGCTTTCCACTGTTGCCGAGTAGTCACTGGTGGCTTCCCAGGGATCTTTTCTCCTCCTCTTTCATCATTGGAAACAAAAATGTGTCTGTAGCAGGCTATCTACTCCTTGAGTGGTAGAGTGCACCGAGGGGGATGATGGCACAGTCACACACAGCAGTGGTAATAAACGGCAATGTAAAATGAATGTTTTCTTTGAATGTATGAGCATTCCGCACCCCGTCCTGGACACTCTCAGTTAACGTGTAAAGGACGGGCGAACAAATTCGCTCCTACCTTTCTGGTATGAAAGTTACAGGAAGCAGTGAGAACAAAACAGAGTCAAGTGACATGTAAAAACAATGCTGATAATAAGGATCTATTTAATCCACATGGTATTTTTATGTAAGTTAAATGCGTTCAATACAGCCACGCCCCTCGAATATTTAGATAATATTAACATTAGTAAACTGACGGGTACTAGACGACCAATCATTCCTGATTCACCCTTGTTTCCTTGCTACACAGGTTTTTGCTTTTCTAAAAGTGATCTTTTATTTTACCCTTATACCATTTTGTATATGTATAGATACACAGTTCTTTGAAATCTAGCACTAAAACTTATTCAAAATAACAAGTTACCATCATGTTTTATTTTGTCCCAATTAAGATTTCTAATTAAATTAAAATAAGCTATACTTTAAAGTAACCTAAAAAAATGAAAGATGAAAAACATATTGTCCTCAGAATTATTTTCTTAGTAATATAGAAATTACTGACCATAACAAAGGGTTTACCTAAGTAAGAATGCACCTTTCTTGAGCCAGTCAGACAAAGCAAATGCCATCGAGTCAATTCTGTCTCAAAGCAAAAATATGAACACCTAAATATTGCAATCCACATACAGACCTGACTTATTTTGGGGTAAGTTAAAAAGTACTGCTACAAAAATCAATAAAAACATTAAACAAAAATATCAAAATATGAAGCGATTATTTCTTCACATATTCTTCACACAGGTTTTGTGTATGTGTGCGTGTATATAAGAAAGCTTTATATAAAAGAGCAATTGTATATTGAGAAAACATCCCAGCCCAGTCCAGAGCAAATCCATGTCTGATATTAACCCATATGTCTGAAAGCAGTGTTTCCATCTCTCTAAACCAGTGGTTCTCAACCTTCTTAATGCTGCGACTCTGTAAAACAGTTTCTTGTGTTGTAGTGACCCCCCAAACATAAAATGATTTTCGTTGCTACCTCATAACTGTAAAGTTGCTAATGTTATGAATTGGGCGACCCCTGTGAAAGGGTCATTCAACCCCCCAAAGGGGTCGCAACCCACAGGTTGAGAACCACTGCTCTAAACCTTCCCCAAAAGAGCCTTGTCTGATACAAGCTGGGCTGTAAATGCCCAAGGCTGGGTGGCTCAAACTCACCAACTCCTGCACAGGACAAAGATGTGGCTGTCTGCTCCCATAAAGGTTTACAGCGTAGGGAACCTTATACAGCATCACAGTGCACCAGAATTGACTTGACGACAGACTTTGTTAGGACCCTTTCCCAAAGAATTCTGTGAAAATGCCACCTGTAGCATCATCCAGGGCCTCAAATGGTATTCCTTTTCAGTGTGATCATCCTGTGTCCTTAGAGAAAATCTATTAAGATTAATCCCTCCTTGGAAATCCCAGAAAGCAGGTGCCCGAATGAAACTACAATAAGTGTATTCCTTAGAGAACTGATCTACAGCCACTCACAGATCAACGAAACATCTTTAAACAGTTTTGTTTGGAATGAATCTGTACCCGTTTGAAGTGGAAAAACCAGGAGCAACACTTTCTTACTTACCCTAGTACAAACAGGCTGAAGAAGGATGGGGCTCCTGCAAAGTTAGAGTCTCAGAAATCCATGAGCACTTCTAGCGGGTCCTCTACGGTCGGTCGCTATGAGTCAGAACTGCCTCGTGGCAATGAGAGTACACACACAGAGAGTACACACACAGAGAGTACTGCAGCCTGATGACACAGAAAGCCTCGACTACCATGGAGAAGCTAAGATCCAAACATAAATTGAAACTGATGTCAGTTTACTTTTGAGAACTTGCTATACTTGGCAAACTGCTTCCTCTCTGACAGCACAGTGGTTTCTTCTCTATATAAAGACTCATTAAAAGCCACACTGTTTCCTAAATATAAAATATGCAGCATTTTATTAACTCATTTCCATCTTTTATAAACAGCCATGGTTGTAACTATCAATCATTTTAAAATCAGATTTAAATATCACAACTTTCCTTATGATTTTCTGAATATTGCTACGAAAATTTCTCAGTCGTATTATCTAATACAGATTTTACTGCAATCCTTTTCAAGCACTTAACCCCAAATGATGACACTAATAACGGTTGTTTTTTTGTTCCACAAATTAAAACAAGCAACAACAAAATATGAGCCCCATATCTCTGGATCTCTGTGCATTACCTGATCATGTCATACAAGGGACAAACCACTGCACGAATGAAGAAATGAACTCGTTACACTTCGATGTGGAAATGAAGTAGAAAATCAAAAGAACTGTGTAAAATCTGGCGTTAAAAGAGTAAGAAAGAAACTAAAAAATAGACACTTGAGAGAACTACATCCAGATTCTGTTCTTTTCTAAAATTGTGTGAAAGAAAATGGCTTTGGAGACGACCAGGTAGAGCTCAGTGTGCAAAAGACAACAGAGTAGTTGTGGGAAGGCAGGCCTCCAGAAATTATTATAAGTTATTACAGAAAGAGCATTTTAAATTTGTTCTAGTTTTCACATTTTCTGCTTTCGTTGATTGAGGTTTTTGTCTGTTTTGCATTATTACTGTTCATTTAAATTTTTGTTTTGTTTTGTCTGCCTATATATGACATCCAGGACAGGTACATCTATAAAGACATTACGTCTTTTAATGGTTTCTTGGGGCATTCAGCAAAGGAGGTTGGGGGAAATGGGGAGCTAGTAACAATGAGCACAAGAATGAAGAAAATGTTCTAAAATTGATTGTGGGGATGACTGTACAACCTCCCTTCTTGATATGGCTGGACTACTCAATGGTGTAATATATCAATTATATGCCAAGACTTTACTTAAAAAAATATTTTTTAAAGTGACACTGAAAAGACTGTTGTAAATAAACATGCTTTAAAACTTGCTAGTTATGGCCACAACCAAGTTACATAATCTCTCCTTGCCTTAAGTCCTAGATAGGTATAAGCATGAGATGTAATACTCTGTTTCCCCGAAAATAAGACAGTGTCTTATATTAATTTTTGCTCCCAAAGATGCACTAGGTCTTATTTTCCATGAAGAAGAATACAGTACATATTTATTGTTTATTGTTTTATTAAAAGAGACCTCACACTTCCTGTCTGCTCCAGCTGTGCTGCAGCCAACAGTGAGCTGCGCGGCGGCACCCACCACTACGGTCCAGGGTCCAGAGTTACGGTAGCTTGGGAGGGGCTTATTTTCGGGGAGGTCTTATTTTCGGGGGGATGCCTTATATTTCAGCGAGAGACAAAACTGTAAGTGGGTCTTATTTTGGGGGGGATGTCTTACTTTCGGGGAAACATGGTATTCATCAGAGACTTGTGAACAAGACTAAGATAATTAAAGTGCTTAAAATTCAAGAAAAATAATTCACTACGCACTATGTTATCACCTCTTTTCTGTTGTTTTTGCAAGGTTTTTCTGAAAACTACACAACTTACAGAAATTTGTGTGGAAAACAACACAACTGATAGCAATCTCACATTGAGAAACTAACGCTGGTGACACAAATTTCACTGGAAAGAAGAGGGTACTCAATTTTGCAATCGGCGAGTGTTCTCTGAGTTTGTGCTCTGAACGCCGTCAGGCAGTGCTGTTGTGGGCGGCAGTGTTGTTGTTGCCAACTCAGTTTCTCAGTGATACACCAGGTGGAAGCCTTTCCCAGCCTCGTGCCATCCTCAACACTTGGCTAAAAGTTTGAGTCCATTGTTGCAGCCAGACTTTCAATCCATCTCTCCTTGGAAGTCTGGCTCTTTTTCACTTGCTTTCTACTTTATCGAGCATGGTGTTTTTCGCCGGGGACTGACCCCTCCTGCAAACATGCCCCGAGTGTTGCTGTTCCTTTTCTTGCCAGTGCTTTGGAAAGAGCATTGCAGCTGACAGAACAGTTTGTTCTTCTGGTCGTCCATGATAATTTCAATATTCCTCACTCACACCAACCAAGTCTTCCATTTCTCATTCACTGTCCAACTTCCCAATGCACACGATCTGGTTAAAAATCCTGTGACTTGAGCCAAGGACACCTCAGTCCTGAAAGGGACATCTGTGCTCTCTGAATGTCTTAAAGAGAGCATGTGTACCAGATGAGCCTAATGCAAAACAGCAATTAATTCTCGACTGCTGTGTCCGTGGGCACTGACAGTGGATTTAAGTAAACTGGTATCTTTGACAATTTCAGTCTTTTCACTGTTGCTCATGTTGTTGCTTATTATGAAACATTTGGTTCTATTTTGAGGTGTACTTCATACTGAAGGCCTCACTCTTTGATCTTCATCAGTAAGTAGGTCAGGTGCTGTTCACTTTCATCAAACAAGTCTGTGTCACCTGCATACCACAAGTTATTAATGAGCCCTTCTCCAATCTTTATGCTGTGCCCTTCTCCATAGAGTCCCGTGGCTCAGATTATTTACAGATTGAGTAGGTATGACTGAAGGATGTGATCCTGGTGTACATCGTTCCTGATATTAAACTAAGCAGTATCCCCTGGTTCTGTTTAAATGACTGAGTGTCTCTCGGTCCATGTACAAGTTCCACATGGGAACAAGTGTTCTAAAATTCCCACTCACTGCAACATGATCTAGATTCGGCTACGATCCGCACCACACACCAATAGCTTGCTGGCATTCTCTGCGCCCGGCCAAGCTCCACGTGAAGCCAGCAGTGACCTGTCTCCTTCCAGGTCCTTTTACTAATCAGGCTTGAATCCTGGCAGCCTCCTGTGTCCATCTGTGAATTATCCTCGGAAAACAGTTACCTGTTTGTGATACTTGTTTCTGTGCTACGTTGTCAACTTTCTTTGTAACGAACACCAACATGGATCTCTCCCATAGGTTGGCCAAAGAGCCGCCTTCCATGACAGTTAATGGTGGCTGGGTCTATTCCAGCCCTCTAGTAAAAACCTGCCACAGAACTAAAACACAATCATGTATTTGATAGAATCCTTAAACTGCAGAACCCCTGGAGACTTCACATCTCTCCTTCCTCCTCACTTCCTTCAATAAATATTTACTGAACAAGTTGTTTAACGTGCTGGGAAGAACAAGGCAGTCGGGGACACTACATCTGGCTTGATGGGGAAAAACTCTTTTTGGAGGGTAGATAACCGCAGAATAAAAGCAGCCAAGCTTAGTTTACCAGGACTTTTCGTTTACATTTTTTTTATATCTTTTTGTTTTCTTTTCTTTAACATGCCTAGTTTGCTTTCTCATTACAACTTAAAGCGTTTTAAACTTTCAAAGTTGTATATTTACATGTACTTTTATCTTTAGAATATATACTCATAACAAAAGCATGGATTTTGAAACTCCACTCTGAAAAGTTGAGTCACTCAAAGCACACTGGCTGAGAGAACTTAGGTACCTGATATCAAAGGGGTAAAATATTACGTGTACACGAGCCCTTAGTTTTTAAACACTCTAGCAACTTTGCCAGATGCTAGAAAGAAAGGGCTAGCAATTAATCCTGGTAGGAAAAAAAGAATAGTTTCCATCATCCAAGATTTTTTAAAATGCATAACCTCAGGAAAGTTACTCAATCTTCCCACACTTCGGTTTCTTCCTCTGTAAAATGATGGCCATAAACAGTACTTCCCTCAAAGGGTTATTATAAGGATTTGGGAACTATTATAGGTAACTCTGGTGACACAGCAAATGCCTCATATGTACTGCTATAGTAAAAGTATCTCTCCAGTATCCCACAAGTGAACAAGATACCTGGCCAAAGTCAGCAACAGCTCGACAAAGGGGAACTGTTCAAAAGCAGCACAACCCGAGGATAAATAAGCACAGAATTGCGTTAGAATGGTGGCCCGAGAGTGTAAGACAGCAGGGGTGAAGCAGAGGTCACAGCAGCTGCCTTTTATTTTTAACTATATGTTTTTAAAATAACGATCTTCTTAGTGTCACAAAGTGTGGCCAGCTTCCAATCAGCCTACATTGCCTTAGTGGGAGGGCTATTAATGGGAAAGAGTATACTTCGGATGACACAGAATGGCGCTCCATCGATGGTGTGTTCTGCTTGCATAAGTCACAACCGATTGGACACAGTCCCTGTGGGCATGCCATTTCATCCAGACTGGACGGTTCATTAGTCATAATTACTATAACTGTACAGCAGAGACTGCAGTTTTATCTCATCATACATCTTTGATCAAGCTGCTTCAATTTCTGCTTCATCAGCAGATGAAGTTACATTATTGGAGCATTTTATTTTCCAATCGGTGATTAACACAGATTATGCTTTTTATCAAAACATGTATTTGGTCTTCACGTTTAATAGTGGGGGCCTGGATCTGACCACCGTTTGACCTCTGATATTTCAAAACCACCTAAACATCATGAATCACCAATTGAAATCCAGAAGGTTGCAGAGAAAATTAAACAAAGAAAAGAACTGACCTGTGTTAAAAGCGTAAGATGATTGCACTTATCTAAATTGAGACTAACCATATTTGCAGCAGCTTCTCATTAAACATTAAATCGCACACCAAAAGAACACATCATACATATTTATTGTTTTGCACTGTCACTTTCAAGACTCATCCCACAATTAGTGTTTCTCTCCAACTATAAGCTACAGAACGGAATTTCCCATGAAGCCCGAAGACAAAAGTAACGTGGAGGATTGTTCAAGAAGGTTAAAGAACAGATGGATAATAGATTTCACTGAGCACTAAAACACACACACTGACTTCAGAAAGGAAAATGTTGCCAAAACATGGTTCATATATGGAACACTGAATGAAACTGATGTGTCAGGAAATTTGTCCATCTAAATTCTTTTGGGGAACAATAGGGGACTAAAAAGCCTGTCTCGTGCTATTTTTTGTGTTCACCATTTCCATGTGCAAAGTGTCCCCACTGGACGCTGCATGAACAATCATAGTGGACAGTTACATGCAGGCACTGAGGCTGCAAAAACCCCAGAGTAATTAGTGTTGTCTGAATGCAGTGACATCTGTGTGCTCATGGTTCTCGAAACATGTCAGGGCAGTAAGCTGTATATGAAAAAATATGACAACCATTGCAAATGCCCTTCTGAAAGGCCTTACACATCGGGGGAAATCTGAAGAAGTAACACATGTCATCTTCCTTTTTGTAAACAATATATTTAAGATTAAAAGATCAAAAACCATCTTTGGAGTTATTTGTAAATACAACACATTTAGTCTGAAGACAGCAAAGTGGTGTGAAGGAAATCTGCTGCAAGTTTGTCCCTTTATGAAACTTTCTTTAACATATGCAATTCATATTGTGTACATATAAAACACAATAGTGAGTATACCTTTTTAACTCTCCTTGATTTTTTTAAAGCATTTTTAGTTTTAACAAAAATACAGCTCACTATGGAGATAAAATAGAGTCAAAATGATTGTTAAATGCCTCAGGATTTGCATTTCTCCTAATAATAGAGACTGCCAAGCTGACTGCACTAAAAAGTCTTTGTTTTAAGACACTTAATGTTTTTGCTTACTGGTGCCTATTCCTGAGACCTCTCTCCCTGGGTCTGGGCTGCAGCAGTATGTTGGAGCATGCACTTGCTCCAAGAAAGACATTAGTCATCATTAACAGAAGCACTGACACCAAATCTAAGTGCCTCTCCACAATGACCAAGTGGCAATCATCTTTCTCTTACACTGTCACTGCTGATTAGGATTTTCTTTCATGAAAATTTAATTTGTCCCCCTTTCTGCAGCGCCCCCCCCTCCCATTTCTGGAAACACAAAACAACAACGTGGTATTCAGGAAAGACGGTAAATGTAACAAAAATAAGTTGTACCAATAATATAGCTCATGATATAAAGATTCACAGATTCTCAGCTAAATATTTTACTTACACCAACAGAAAAAAACATGGATTGAGTGAATGATTAATGAACAGGTGAAAAATAATGAACTTAAAAGGAGCCTTGCATTAAGACTTGGTAAGCCTAAAAAAGCGACTAATTCAAGTGAACTGAAGATCTTCCTCAATATATTAACTGTCTAATCCCAATGCTTCTTTAAGACAATTACTGCAAAAAAACGGTAGCTTTCTACTACTACATTTTCATGTCGTATTTTCTATCTTCTTATAAAAGGGTTCACATGGACATGTCACTGCAAATTAGCATCCATACTTCCACTGAGCATTAACCTGCTAGCTTGCGTAGAATAATTTTTTTTTTAACTTTTTTAATTACATAAGACAAAAAGTATTCACGTGGTCATGCGGGGCACTCTGCAGCTCAATGACACGGCAGCCTTAACCTCTGGCTCTGCACAGTCTCACAGTGTTCAACAAGATATCCTGGCAATAACTTATTAAGGAAGTTTTAAAAAACATTTACCTTTCTGCTTTACTTCAATTTGTTTAAAGTCCTCCCACCCCCTCTTAATGTAAGCATGTGATCGTTTGCAAGGATCCTGATACAGCTTAAATTCCTACTTCTACTTATAAACATTAGCATTCCTTTATATTACTTACCTTATTGTTAAAAGAGAGAAGGAAAGAGAGGTTGGTGTACATTTAAAATAACTCTAATTTATTTTATAACCCTTTAGAACCTGTGTGGTTTTAAGTCCAAATCTTTACACTTTTGTCCTTTAAGTGAACATAAATTGTATCTACCTTTAAATGTAAATATCCACATGAAATGCTTTTGAAACAAAAATTGGCCTCACTCATTTCCAAATTCAGAGGCAACCATAATTCATCAAACTTTAATCATTAGATGTTCCTTCTGACTATTTTATTGTGAAAAGTAATATAAAATGAATTTGAAGGTCAAATAGCAACTGCTTAGTGGCTAATACATCATACTTACAAATGGTTCAAGCCCCACCCCCCTTCCCATTTCAAAGTTGGTCTGCAGTTAAAATACTTAAGCAGCAGCAAACAGAATTTAAAAGAGCAATTTCAAACAGCTGAACTTTTTTCATAATGGGATATCTTCATTCAAGTTGAGAAGTTAGTATAAAAACAAAGCTATACCATAATAACCAAACTTAATTATCCTCTCGGGGAATGAGTGGCTAATTTCTAACGTTATTTCCTATGTAAAGAAATGTGCTTCTTCGATTCTCAAATGCTTAAAAGGTATATTCTGTCTTTCCAAATTTGCAAAGACTTTTCCTAATCAAGACCTCAGAAATGTTACAATACAATCACTGACCCCAGTGCAGGATCTAGGCTCTGTTCAAGGAATGAAGTTTGGTTCTGTGACGTCCACCTCTCAACCTAAACCTCCAAGCCACTTGTCAGTTAAAGGTTGGGCGATTTATTGACCGCCTCTGGATGCGTACTGTCAGTGCTGAAGGAAATATGAGGGTGGGTTGTCGCTACGGTTCTGGAGCTCATTGATAATGACATACCTGCTTCTGTCACCCATTACCCATACTACAAACTACTTAGACCTAACTGAAAAATCAATAGCCTACTTGCACTGGTTCCTGTGGCTGCCTCCTTTGATTGTCAGCTCCTGTCTAGGGTCAGCACTTACATGAAAGGGGCTGTGACTGCCTGATGCTTTCCGGACAACCTAACGATATGAAACTAGCCAACAGAACAGTAAATTCTGTCTCCCTGCCCTCCTCATCAATTAGGCTTTGACTAGGCTTGCCTGTAGAAACCTGACCTTTTAAGTTTAGGTGAATATGGACTAGCTGAACACACCATTGCCCTCAGCACTGAGCCAGGAAATCTACTGACAGGTTAAACAAAACAGAAGGTTGTAACTGTCATAATTTGCATTGCACGTTCACGCCAACAAGGGTGTTATCAGTAGGGGCAAGCCCCGGAACACCAACTCCAGCACCCGTAAGCCATGCCACTCATAAATTTCCAAGTGAAGTGAGATAAACCATAAATTCACAAGTAGCCATGCATCTCTCATCTCTTAGTCTTTCAGGTTTTCACTTTGCAAACTCACAGAGGATCCATCAAACAACTCTCTCCGTGGTCACCTGGCATGGCCTCCCATTAATGAAGAACTTCCAATAATCACAAAACCAAAGTAAAAGTAACTTAACTGCCCAATTTAAAACAATTTTGGAGAGATTTTATAATACAGTTGACATATTGATGGGTTAATCCGTGTCTAAAAATGAGAACAATGAGATCTCAATATGTTATTTTTCCTTGCCTCACTTCCTTCCCTTGAAAAAACATAGCCATAAGCTTAGCACGAATAATAAGTTATCACATAAGTGAAAGGAGGTGCTGAAATTATTTCCCATCACGCTACTCTGATACAGAATCCTTTACACTTTGAAAGAAAACTAAGAACATCTGTAAAACAAGAGATGTTACACTTTTTATGCTTGTCAGATCTTCTGATGAAAACAAGTGAAACGTTTAAGATAGTGGTGCAAAATGTTCCTTACTTTAGTGACTCATGTTTTGAGAACCATTTCATTGCTTAGGATCTACCTTTTACCACAATAGGAATGCAGTAATATCACAGAGGCGTACAAGATCACTTCTTTTTTTTTTTTTTACAAGACCACTTCTGTAAAAAAAAAAAAAGACTACTTCTGTTTGGGTGTTTGTGTATTTAAGTTTATAGTAAAGTTGAACTTTCTTTGGCTTTAAGAACTAACAGAAACTTCAGAAGTTCAGGGAAAAATAGAATTGAACAATGATCAAATTTGGAAGTGCTCTTAATTTCTGGAGAGTCAATCTTAATGACAATGTCTGAAATATTGAGAGCTGCGCAGGCAACATTTTTTAAGACAAATACACCTGGTAATCTTGTTTAGATCTTTAAACACATTTTTTTCCTAAATAGGAATACGGCGATAGATGTTTCATTTTCCTACTGCTATGATTCAATTCCTACTCAGCATTCGTCTGTATACTGTCATAATTTCTTTCAAATTGATCTGCCTTATAACTAGATCCAATCTCTAACTTATAAATGTTCTCCTTTCTGTAAACTCCACCCATCTGTAAGCTATGTTATTTTCAATGATATATTTCTTTCATCTTAAAAACACTGAGACACCTATCTCAGAACAGCACTGAATGTCTAAATTTTTCCAGGAAGATTTCTGATTGAAATAGACTAATAATGGTATCCACCATTTTGATCGTGTGGTGGTAGAAAACCAGACAAACGTCTGTGTCCATGAGAAAGAGAGGGGATGATCTCCTTCAAACCCTTGCCTTTACAAAGAAGACGACAACGGTAGCAGCACGAGTCCCTGGCTGCTTTTCCAAGAGGAAAAGTCGACTGCTTTCTAAACCCATTCCCACTCGATGCACTCCTATTAGTCTTCCTGTGTTTTACATAAACACACGAGTTACAGGACAACTATCCCAAAACCTTAAAATGTATACCTTTGTATCACTTCTTTTTAAGTGATACTACAATTTATAAAAAGTTTTAACTAATTTGCAGAAGATTATACCAATAAACTAGTGTAGAACAAATAACTATGAGAAAGAGGATCTAATTAAGTATGGTTGGAACGTTTTAGTGATCTAAGATGATGATTAATTAAGCAATGATAGCCTTTCGGGTACTCTGTGTGTACCTATCTGATAGCAAGTGAAAGCCATGGGCAGTGTCTGGTCCCAGAAAGCAAATCATTTGGAAACAGTAATAGCCGTAGATCAAAGATTTTTCACTCTATCTAGGCTGATTTAAACTTACCAACCCAGATTTTTGTCTACAGACAAAACTAGACAGAAAGTAAGAGAATGGCTCTTAGGATCCAAAGATAATAAGGGAAGATAGAACGGAAAAATTCAGAAAAGAAACAGACTGGCAGAACCTTGATATCCATAGGCCAAGACAGCTGTTTTATATCCTAGCTTTATTTCAGATGGTTAAAGGAAAAGTTTCCATTCCTTAGATCATCAAATATTATTTCAATTATACTGCACAGATGTCTTCTATACATAGATCGGAGCCAGTAAAAGGACTTTTTTTTTTTTTGGTTGCTGTTTAACCACTACACAAAATCAGAGAAAGTTCTCTACACATCACTTTTACTATAATTCATGAGGTTTGAAGGACTGGAATAGATTTCTAACGTTTCCATTACAAATAATACAGTCTGTTAAAAATGCCCTATAATTTTAGGAGAACTTTGATTTCAGTTTACTATTAACAACAATAAGATAGACAGTGCTATAGGCCCAAAATATTTTGCAATAAAGTATGATGTTTAAAACGGCTATTTTTCCTATGGCATAGCAAAATTATCCCCAACATGATATGCTTTATTGATAATTTTTTGAATAATTTTAAATATAGGTCCACAAAGTGTCTCATACGATATGAAAGGAATATAGAACATAATCCTGTCTTACATTACGCAGCTCAGTTCACTCGTAGTTTAGAACATGGAGCTCACGGAATGACTAAGACAAGATCAGTTCAGAATCCAAATGAGCCGGTCACCTTCAGACAAAGATGTGCTGCACAGGTATCACCTACATCCCCGACCTTCGTCATCTGTCGTACACATGTCTTGCACTGATCACAAGAGACAGAAGACATAAGTGGCTCTAAAACCCAACATACTCTGATGAACAAGGATCAAAAGTATTGTCTTCATAAATAAGGGTTCTAACACCTTCTCGAAATAATAAGATTAGCTTTTGGTTTCTTTAGCATCACATTCAATATTGACTACTACTGGTTTTCCTGTTCGTCTTCTAGAATATGAAAGACAAGTACAATTTGGTCCACTGGGTGAGAGAGACTCAAATAACAACCCACGAATGACGCAAGTATAACTACTCCTTATATCAGTAAGAGCTGACTCTTATAAATATACCTGATGAGAATTATAGTAGGTATGAAGTATGGAAGCTAAAGGCAGTTGGCACCAAAAACCTAATGGATACCTACAAATCACACTTATAAGCTCCAATTATTAAGAGAAGAAGAATTGTATTCATTCTAAATTTCTGGGGATGGGGGACCAACTGTTTAACTATATATAAAATAAAAGAATATAATGCTACAAATAAGAAATATGTATATTAAAAATAAAGCGAAATGATTTCTAGGTAAGGCTAAAGACACAACATAAGTGAGAATAAAACCGTTTCTCTCTAAAAAAAAATGCTTGAATTAATTAGAGTTTTCTTAACATTTCAAATAATAACTCAGTAATACAACGATATTTACTTCTAGTTCAGTTTAAAAACAGCATAGTTCCACTTTCCTGAGTACAAGTTCATTATCACTGTATACTTTGGTGAGGTCAAATTATATAGTTTAAAAAAGTAATATACACAGATGTTATCCAACTTAGAAACATAGCTAAAATATGTAGTACTCTCAAATTTCTCATTCTAGCAAAATACTACATGAATCAGATGTTTGTTCTGGATAACAATAATCATATACATTATCCAAATTACCCAAATGTACTTACAAGGTCCACAAAACACCACAAGCCCAAAGAACATTTTTAGAGTTTTATTTTCAATACAGTTTCATAGGCTTACTAAATGCCAAGCTAAAGTTAACACCCTGCCCAATATTATCTTAAGTTCAAACTTTACGTGTGCACACGCGTGCACGCACACACACACACAGGTTGCAATCAAAGACCTTATAATTATAAGGTCTATTTATACAAAAATCATAATCAAGCTATTTTGTGTAGGAGAAAAAGTGCTCCAGCAATGCTTTACCTTCTAACGTGATGGGAACTACAGTGCAATGATCAAAGAAACATTAAATAATTTGTTATTCTAGGTTGATTCCAGACTAGCATGTAGCATAGTTAAGAAATTATCTCTATGACACTTCAAAGTTCTATAAATTTAGATCATTTGCCTGAGAAAGATATGTAACTTTGACTTCTCATTTGGATAGTATAACTTTGATCACTATTTGTGTTAAAACTTCTTAAAAATGTTTTGATGATGACTTCAATAGAAGCTCAACTATAGACACTGTATTTGTGTTATTTGCTTTGCTTTTATTGGAATTGCCTTTAAAGTCAGAGATTGTAATGGTTCTTTATAACCCACATATATTTTGACCTTTACTAATAAAATGAAGTTTTATTAGTAAACTAATAAAATGAAGTTTTCTACAAAATTAAATATTCCTATAATTTGTCAAATGATTACGTAATAGGACTAAAAATTCAGTAGTCCCATAAATATGTCAAATTTAGACAGATAATAAAACATGCAGGTAAAAGTCTGGTTCTTTGCTTTATAAAGTATACATTTTTTAAAGAATTTTAAGTCAATAAATAATTTTATCATTTTTTGAGTGTTTCTAACCTGTTTCTTGGAAAACCAAATCATATCATCGAAAATGTGTGTGTACTCTCTAGTGAAGATGGTACTATTTCCATAGGTATTAAGTCTGTAAAACAGAAAATGCACCAAGTTTTTACTCCATAAACACATTTCTAAGAAAAGATCAGTAAAAAATAAAACTGATTAAGGACTCTATATTCTTTGGGAATGTAAACAGAATTATAACTGTCAGGTGGACAGAAGCACTGACTTCAGCCTTTGGTTTGGTTTTGCTTCTGAGAAACACTACATGAACTACTGAATCATTTCTTTTCAAATCCTTACATTCCCTGCAGCAGTTCAAGTTTCATCAGCAGTGTAGGAATGTATAAAAATGACAGGCAAAGGGCAATCACTTTACTGTTTGTCCCTCCCAGACTGCTTTCCTATAGATGGAATATAGGGTTTTTTTCTCAAAGCACTTAGGCTGAGACTGAGTTAGGTCAATTGCTAAGGGAAAATATAACTGAATTCTCTCTATTGATATTTTAAATGATAATTTTAAGGAAATCAAGTACTATATTATCTTCGAATACAAAACTACAAGGTTAAAATTTAGCTTAATTGTCCATAGTACTTTAATCAGAAGTATTTCCAGTTTTTAGAAAAATGTATTCTCCCTTAACTTAGCACTTTATTTTTTGCACCTGATATAGAGTACCCAGTTTAAAAAGGTCCTGCAAATAAAATATAGCTATTTTCCTTTGATATCATATTTGCTTAAGTAGCTTTTCTTAATTTCCAGTTTCTATAAAAGGAAAACTTCAATTAATAACTACAAGTATATTTAATCGTGATTAAACAAAAGGAGGGTATTATTTGTATTCTGGCTACTTCTCTGGACCTTAGACAGTCACACTTCTCAAAACCTAACACAGTAATTGCTGTAAGTTGACTTAAAAATCTTCTTAAGAATTAGGAATTCTCAGGCAAAAGTTTTAATGCTATTTTAGCTTAGAGTAACCAACAGCATGCTCATCTCAGTCTGGTCATTTCCATCCTCATAAAATGATCCAAATCTACTCTGGTGAAGGTAAAGCCTGTTAGTCCAAAGGCTATGACTGCACACAATCCAAAACAAAAATCAAGTTACAGCCCGAATGCCTTCCTTCCCTTTTCAAGAGTGAATCGTAGCTAGCCTAACACCATAGCTCTGGGCAGAAGCATGCTGATGTTGGCACTGCCTACACCAAACAAACAAGATGTTTAACAGTCAAATAAAATGTCCTGCAGCCTCCCTAATGAATTTGTCAAGGACCATCACATTTCGCTCCCCCCTCCTTTGCCTCATTAACTCAAGTATGATGAGGCGGATTATAACAAGAGAATACAGATCAATCGGTCTGAAGACTTCAAGTGGCTTTTAGCCTCTAGAGTTTCTCTCTCACTTGGTCTCCTTTAATAGAATACGGTATCTCCTGCAGAAGGGCCTGCCACTTCGTTTTAATACGCCATCAAGGAGCTGCTGATGGACTTCTATACTAACATACATAAAAGCAGAGGTGACAGGGGCTCTTCAATTACAGCCTCCTCAGATACCGTCTTCCCCTTCAATTATTCAACCAGAGGAAGAGCGGATCCGCAAACACACGGAAGAAGCTGCTCTCAGAGCAGAGGCAGCTAGGGAGTAGGGGGGCGGGGAGACCTAGCATAGGGAGCATTATTTGCTGGAAGTGTTTAAGTTTATTGTTCAAATGATGTTTCTAATTAGTACTACGGCAATAAATTAAAGTCGCCTTTGTTTAACTGATTTATTATTTACTAGACCATCTACCTTAGACAGGGTAAATTGGTAATGAATTGTTTTTAAGTCAAAACATTTGTAGCATTTTATCATCTCTCGTCTCTGAATGGAAACGTGCGGAGACGCTGCTGGGATAAGGGTTGGACTAAAATTGGTCGAGCCTAGCATCCGAGTTTGGATAAGAGGAGGGGTGGGATACCACCAGGCAGCAAGGAGAGGTGGCTCCCAGCATCAGTTTGGATGAGGAGAGGTGGGGTGCCACCAGGCAGCAAGGAGAGGTGGCTCCCAGGCGCTGCAAGGCCTGCGCTGCCCAGCCCCGGAAAGGACACGCGCAGAGGGTGCCCAGCACCTTTCTAGGACCTGGGCAGGGGCGGCGCCGCGTGGAGCCCCGTCCCCGCGGGGCGGTTTGCGAGCTCCCTGGAGCTTCGAGGGCCAGTCAGTGCCAGCGGCTCACAGAGAAAAGCCACCGAGAAGTAGCCTCTAAGGAAAGCTCCGCACCCTCTAGCCCCGCCATCAGTCTCCGCCCAGTCGCGGCCCGCGCCGAAACCGCCAAGGATTCTCTCCCGGAGGCCCAGACAACTTCCTGCAACAAAGTGCCCCTCCTGCCCACTACTATTTCCCAGAGCACGAGTGTGACCGCCCGCGAAGGCCTCCGCATTCCCAAGCGCACAATTCCCAAGGGCGCCGCAACTCCTCTCGGTTGATCCCTGAGCCCGCGCGCAACGGCGGGACGCAGACTGCTGCCCACAAGAAACCCAAGTCCCGGGAGAAGTTGCCTTCCGAACGGACTCCCCGAGTTTCTCAAATGCCTACTCCCCCTGTTTTTCCTTACAATTGCTGGCCACGGAAAGCCTATCCTAAACAATCAAGCCGACTTGATTTTTTTAAAAGCCAACTAGTTCAGAGAGAGTTTTAGGGGCAACGAAGGCGGGCGAAGGGGTGACTAGGTACCTAGAGGCGCCCTACACATCTAAGAAAGAGAACCCCAGAGACCTAAAGACATCAACTAAACGGGGAAGAAATTAACTTTCCCTATACAATGGATTTCGGGCTCACCTGGTCTGGCTTCAAAGTTGGACTGTGAGGTTCTGCGCAATGAAGTCTTTGCCGAAACGGGGCCACCGATTCTTATTATTTCTATCACATAGCCCAGAGCTCTCAAAGGTAACCCCTAAAATCAAATTAAAATGAATCCTATCGACCGGTGTGTGTTCAAAAATAAAGACTGAATCCAAACACCTTAAATTCAACCGCAAACCTTCAATATTAAAATACTGGCCCGAAATCCTACAATGGTTGCAGCCTGCCAGGAAAATCCATGTACTAAAAGCACATGTGTGAGTTTCACTGAAACGCCATGGCAGGAGAGCCATCTGTGTAATCAATAACAGGGCAGTTATAGATTTCTGCAGCAGTGAAGTCTTTTAAAAGCAAGAGTCAATTATGAAAATAAAATCATTTTCAAGTGAATTCTGTTGTACATGAGAAAACATTCAAAATTAGGTTTACAACATCAACGTTTTTAAGGAAACTTTGATTTAGGTTCACATTTGTTTCCTTTCATTTTATTTAAGCACATTTAATAGCTTATTAAAAGTTACAAGTATATCCTAAACAAATCTGACTGTGTCGAAATGTGCACTTAGAAATGGTTTGCTTCTAGTAACTTGTTAGTTCTGGTGGCAGTATGATACCATAAAACGTATCTGAATCTTAATTATGAAATAGCTATCAAACAAGGGTCTTGGGTAATTTCTACCCTCACCCAGTTCTCCACAGCATATCAAAATTACTGAAAGGAGATTTCTGGGTATAAACCCTCATTCTATATCCACTCCACCCACACCCCACTAGTACACTTATAGGCGGCGTACAGAGGCAACAATGGGAGAGGAGATTAAAGGGGGAGAGGAGTACTTTTCAGGAGAAACCCTTCGTCCCTTTCCCAAGAGTCTTTCCTTCTGCCTTTGCCTTCAAGCTAGAGCCAATTTTGTGAAAAAGACTACACATCTCCTTCCTTACAAGGTTGATAAGACTGCCGGAAGCAAGAGAAAAGGTGCCCTTTCTGAACCACCGCTACTCTCTCTGGTTATTCCAGTCATCTCCAAGAGAGTTTCAGCTATAGACTTTTTCGTTTTCCTCCTTGTATTTGAAAAGCGAGGAGGAGGCTGTGAAATGTGGTCGAGCATTGGGCTTCTACTATCTCCTCCAGCTTTCTTACTTTTCTCGTTGCCCCCTTCCTTTATCAAGTGGAGCGGCGACGGCTACCGTCCGCCGAGCACGCCTGTCTTCTCTCTGGGATTGGCTGGAGCACTGACAGCTCGGATAGCGATTGTAGGAGCTGAAGCTCCTCCTCCCTCATGATGGCCCTGGGACCATTCATAAACTAAATAACTCCAGGAAACGGCAAGGGGGAGTGAAAGAGGGAGAGAGAGATTGAAGGGAAAGAGAGGAGCGACGTCCTCGCAGGGGAGGAGGAAAAGACGGCTCAGAAAGTAGCCTCGGTACAAGCAACCTGCAGGGGAAGAGAAGAAAAACCGGGCCGTCGTCAAAACTACAACCCGATGCAACGCAAGCAACGACTTCGTCACATTACGGTAGATTCTGTGAGGGCCAAAATTATAAATTACGAAGCAGAAATGAGTATCAAACCACTTCCAGAGGTTTGCACCTAGAGAAAGGGAGGCAGCGGCCACAGCAAACGCAGCAACCCCGTCCAGACAACGCCTCCGGGAGGAAAAGAGGAGAGCGGCGACAACACGACACGGCCCCGAGAAGACAGGAGACAGCGGAGCTCGACAAGCAGCCAGAGCTCGAGCACGGGCGCCGCCGGCCACCTGGGACTTGGACTTCGCAGCCCTGGACATTCAGTAGATCCTTCACCTTCCATCTGGGGAGAGTGAGGACGTAGGCGCTCGCCTACCTAGAGGGCAGAAGTCAAACCAGTGAGGCAGAGAAGTTTAAGAATGAGCCTGTGAATGCCTCGCTTTTATTTATAATTTTACTTTGGCACTTAGAAAAAAATCCCATCTCCAGATTTCTGGGCAATCACTTCCACTGAATGCGGCGGGGCGAAGGCAGCTATCTCAGCCGGACCCCTGCTAACCTGAGTTTCTTTTACCTTTCTTCTTTAGAAAAAAAAAATTTCTCCTTCAGGATCTCACTCCGCCATCCTTATTTTACATATCAAGAGAAGGCTAAAAGTCCCAGCAGGCATTTTTCTTTTTCAAAGAGCACCTTTTTCTCTTATTTTCTGGGGAGAAAGTAAAAAGCTTTCAAAAAGACTGGGCCCACAAACAGCGTGGCCGGCGGGTCTCTCCAGGGGGAAAGCGAGCAAGTGGGGTGTCGGGGGAGCGCACCGCCTCTTCTGCAAGCCGCAGGGCCACCACCAGTGCGTGAGCCTTGGATCCCTCAACGTACTGTGAGACGCCGGTGTACAGCCCGGACCTGTGCCCCAACATGATCGCCGCTCAGGCCAAGCTGGTGTACCAGCTCAATAAGTACTACACGGAGCGCTGCCAGGCGCGCAAGGCGGCCATCGCCAAGACCATCCGAGAAGTCTGCAAGGTCGTCTCGGACGTGCTGAAGGAAGTGGAGGTGCAGGAACCCCGCTTCATCAGCTCCCTGAGCGAGATCGACGCCCGCTACGAGGGGCTGGAGGTCATCTCGCCCACCGAATTCGAGGTGGTGCTCTACCTCAACCAGATGGGCGTCTTCAACTTCGTGGACGACGGCTCGCTGCCCGGCTGCGCCGTGCTCAAACTGAGCGATGGACGCAAGCGCAGCATGTCGCTCTGGGTCGAGTTCATCACCGCGTCCGGCTACCTCTCGGCGCGCAAGATCCGCTCGCGCTTCCAGACGCTGGTGGCGCAGGCGGTGGACAAGTGCAGCTACCGGGACGTGGTGAAGATGATCGCCGACACCAGCGAGGTCAAGTTACGCATCCGCGAGCGCTACGTGGTGCAAATCACGCCGGCGTTCAAATGCACCGGGATCTGGCCCCGCAGCGCGGCTCAGTGGCCTATGCCCCACATCCCCTGGCCCGGCCCCAATCGGGTGGCGGAGGTCAAGGCCGAGGGATTCAACTTGCTCTCCAAGGAGTGCTACTCGCTGACAGGCAAGCAGAGCTCCGCCGAGAGCGACGCCTGGGTGCTCCAGTTCGGGGAGGCGGAGAACCGCCTGCTGATGGGCGGCTGCCGAAACAAGTGCCTCTCGGTGCTGAAGACCCTGCGGGACCGCCACCTAGAGCTGCCGGGGCAGCCGCTCAACAACTACCACATGAAGACGCTGCTGCTGTACGAGTGCGAGAAACACCCGCGGGAGACAGACTGGGACGAGGCGTGCCTCGGCGACCGGCTCAATGGCATCCTGCTGCAGCTCATCTCCTGCCTGCAGTGCCGCCGCTGCCCGCACTACTTTCTGCCCAACCTCGACCTCTTCCAGGGCAAGCCCCACTCGGCCCTGGAGAGCGCTGCCAAGCAGACCTGGAGGTTGGCCAGGGAGATTCTCACCAATCCCAAAAGCCTGGACAAACTATAGGATGCCTGGGGCTGCTTCTAAAGCGACACAAGGCCAGCCGCCCTCTCGCAGAAACACACCGCACGCCACGCACGAGCAAACAACGGAAAACTTGGGACACAAACTTTCAGGCGAGTCACCTGGCGGAAACACGAACCAGGCGAGGAGCATCGTTAATTCGGAAAGCAAGCAAAGAGGGCAAACGGACGAAACGAACCCAACTGTTCCACGTTCTTGCACAGAACTAATTGTTTTCTTCCAAACAATGTGAATTTAAAAGGTCACACAAAAGAAGCAATCGGGCTTTGCCACCACAAAATGAAACCCAAGGTACATTTTCAAATCAATGTATAGTAATACTTTCCCTCCTTTTTCCTCCTCTCCTCTGTCCTCTCCTTCCTCTCTCATTTCTTTGCTCTTTCATTTTGTTTTTGGTTGCCTGGATGTTGTCACCAAGTGAAAAAAAAATTATTTAACTATATGTAATATTTCTTGTTTAAAACAGTTTTACTGATGTTAAATGTATCTCAGTGCCAATGTCAGATTGTGCCCTTCCCTCTATTGCACCTCTCCCCTCACCTTAACCAGTCTTGTTGAGAACAGTAATAAAAAAAATTACTTTAACTTTACACGGACTGTTTTGTGGATTGTTCTTACACGAAGGCAGGTGAGATCGCAGTTATAATTTTCAATGAAGAGAGGTGAGGCTTACAAAACTAAATGCAAAAAGCTTCTTTCCAATTTAAAAATTTATGATTTCAAATCTTTCAAAACGGATTTGAAAATGTACAAATACAGTACATGTGTATGTAGATTTGACCATTTCCAATCAAAATCCCTAGAAAAGAGAAAATAATAATTTTATCCAACTATAACGTATTTGCTTTTTGGATTTTAAAGGAATATTCCACACGCACAAAAAGAAAATAGTATGAAAGAAATGACAAATAACCCAGCTTTTGAAATAGAAAATAACAATTATTTTGCATTAAACATTAAGGGATTTGTGTTATGTCACAAGTCTTAAAAATTCAATGTGAGTCTGATCAAGCAAAGAAAATATGTATGGATCTTCTTTTGAATAGCTGCTATTTTTTAAACCACTTGTGCTACTGCGGTTTTTAGCAATAGAAACTTAAAGACAACCACACCGACAAAAGAAATGGTATTCCGGATGATTATGATGATGGTGGAGTTTTAAACTACTCCAGTTTTAAAACCGTTCACCTTTAAATCCCATAGCTATAATCAAGAATTAATTTCAAGAATTTCTCTGAAACAGCTTATGTACATTTCTAAAAAAAAAATGTATCATTTTGATGACCAAAGAGAAATTGCTCTTTCAAGAATTTACAAATAGTCAAAGTGCTTTCCTCTCCCTCTTCAGATTTACAGAGGTGACAATCCAATGCAAATCTTTAACAAAAGTTTCTTTTTAATGCAGGAAAATAGCTGGTTAGAAGCAAGTTAAACAATTAGTAACATTAAGAACATCCCAAATGAACTATTTTATGTCCTTCACATGGAAGGCAACCGTTGAGGCCAATAAGCATGCTCTTACAGAGGCACAGGTACAGAATACTACTATGAGCTTACCTACTCTTCAATGCTCCAAAGTTCTCCTCTGAAATTAGCCCAGCTACTTAACTTACGGAGAAAATCCAATTAATGAGAGGAATAGGAAAAACTGTCCTGAAAAGCAATCTTAAAGATCTGAGGGAAAAGTTTGAATGGGGGAGGGGGCACATGAGAGAGGAGCTGGGGGCTAGCAGGGATGGATGGAAAACAAGGGAGCTCCTTGCTCTGAACCAACCCTATTTCACTAGACAAAACAGGCTTAGACTGCGAGACAACTAACACCCCCTGGTAAGAGAAGTTTTGTGGTTCTATGTAAACTTTGACCTTATCAGTCCTGAGCCATCTCCCCTCTTTCGGCCTATATATATTACATGTATCTATTTTCCAGCTTTCTTCCTGTAGGTGTAGAATAAACTCACCATTATACTAAGTGGTTCAGACAAATATGAGAGTTTTTTCCAAGTAAAAAAAACACATTCACTCTCTGGGGAGAACGTCTTGATTTTTAACAGCATTTTCAAAGCAATCAGTAAGTAGATGCTTACATTACAAAGAAGATGATGTAAGAATGGAGTATTCAGTTAAAAAGATAAAAAGAATACTTTAAAATGATTTCAACTCACAATAGTATTTATAACATTAGACACAAATCTCCCAGCTACTGTTCCAGAAAAAAGTTTTTAAGTCTTCACAATGCTGAAAAGAAAAATAAAATCTCCAAATTCAATATTCTCTTTTCTTATTTAATGCAGGAAAATAGCTGATATTGTCCTGCAAATGAGCAGGTAAGAACACAAAGGGAAAGGAAAAACTACAGCAACACAAACTTACTCATTTACAAAACACATAAACGACTATGGTCTGTGTAAAATAAAAATTATTCTAATAATTGGCTGGATTTTTAAAATGCTAATTAGGTGTGGTGATTTCTGGAATGGTAGGCAAGTTGTAATGGTCCCACACAGCTTTCTTTTATTAGGCTTGAAGACTATTTCACAAGCAACAGGGGGAAAACTCTAATTTAATGATGCTGCACATAAAAGTTATAACTTCACCCAAAGGAACAAATAACTTCAAAGAGCCTAATCTCAAGACTGACAGAGGTTCTCATTTTGAGAACAATTCACATCTTTAAATCAGATTTTAGATTTTAAGCCATGTATACCTAAAAGCATAGTAGAATAATTCTTCATTATCTCAGCCTCTCAAATTCACAAACTACATGAAATGACAGTTTATATAATAATGGAAACCTTCCTTTCATTGAAAAACTAAAATACCTTGTCAGGCACCCATGGAGCAAAGTGGAAACATTTACTAGCTGATGTATGTAAATTCAGAGCCAGTATGAAGTTTCTTCTATAGTGGATTAGAATAATTATTAATCTCAAAACAATAGTCCTACCATAGCCTCCCTGTCACTTAGCTGGTCAAATCCTACCTTAATGAAGGCAAAAATGTTGAAGCAAAATGCTGGAAGCAAGCATACAACATATCTGTTCCCTATGTTTTAAATAAAATTACATCACTTCTTATCAAAAGTGACTTTGAAATACTTTCACAAAATTTAATAACTCACATACAATTACAAAATCAAAGAACCTTCCAGCAATCCAGTGTGTGGTGGGGGAGGGGGGGGCGGGGGGCAGAGGATGTGTGTTAGCTATCAGTCTATAAAAGACATTATTCTGATTTTTTTTCAAATCACTTGTCTTTCTACAGGTTTCTTCCTTTGCTCATTTTTACAAAGACTGTTTCCTTTGTGAATAAAGCTGACTATACACTTTGTTGAACTAAACCTAATTTTGGCTTTATGGTAGCCACAGACATTTCTTAGAAAAAAATAAGTTGCCAAGGTCTGAAAGGTAATCAGAAATACATTTTAAAGGGGAAATTACATTTTCATTTCAGAATAGGAAATTATACAGAGCCTTGTAAAACCCACTGCAGGTAATGGGAAACAGAGGCATCTCACACACACAAAACATGCACGTGTGCACGCATGACAGCGTAGTAAGTCATGGAGACAAAGCCAAGAGAGTGATATATTGGTATTACATCCCCGAAACATAAAGGCTAAGCAAAATAATTCTACTCTCAATCTCAATGAATTTTGTAGCTTAATTCACCATAGACCCTTTGAGGCAAAATATATTTATAAATGATGTTCCCCTGAGGTTTTTCTGTCCCCTTCAAATGAGCTAATGATCAATGAAATTAAGTAGAAATTGTTTTTGAATCTATAATAATAATTTCAATAATCTATCTGATTAGGAATCATCAGCTTAAGGTACTGTTTTTAAGTTACTTTGCATCTGTAAGCAGAAGGCATTCAGCAAGAAATTCAAACTGCCAAATTTTGCCAAGACTAATCTCCCTCAACAGCAGCCCATCATGCCACCTTAAGAGAGAAACTTAAAATAAAACACCCGCCCCATTTCCTCACCTTAGGGTCGATTTTCTTGAAGTTAGGGTCCTCTTCATCTACCTCAAAATAGAGTTCAGAGGAGGTGATAGAAAGAGTGCCCTTTGCTACAGCAGAGGGGGCCACAAGCTGAGCCGGTGTGCTCAAGCTAACAGGGCCTGCCAAAAGGAAAGGACACGTCAAAAAGAGAAAGAAAAAAGAAAGAAAAGGACAAGTCCTAAGCTGGAATGACATTTCTCCCAAACCAAACACAGTCAGCTAGAGATTCTCTCGGTTGTTGTTCCCACTCAACTCCACCTTGCCAACTCCTTCTACACTTACCTACCTAACCCAGACTGCAGAGTCAGGGTGCGCATACTAGATTTAATGACCAGAGTAAACTAGGATTCAATGATTTTGCAGCGTCTGCAAAGCTTTGGTCTTAGTCTCTGGATAAGATGGGGGCTCAGCCTAAATCAGTCCTTCCACATTCCACTTAAAATACATGCCTCAGGCTATCAAACAAAGTGCAACAACCTCCAGGAGCAGGAAGCCTCAATAGGCTCCCAAGGCCAAAGGTTAGCTTAGAGTTTGGCCGAGGCATGACTGCATAAAGATCACTCGCTTATTGGTGATGTGGGAAATATTAAACCCTATTCTCCAATACAGAGATTTGTTGCCAGGCTGATGCCAAAACACTTCTATAATAACTTTATCTCATGAAAGGCCGGTAAAAATACTTCTTTTCTTGGCCTTCTTTTCTACTGTTAAATATTGTTCAATGCTTACAAATCTAATATTAGTGTAGTTCAGGGACTCTGGGAGTAAACAGCTGGAGGGTGGATTTCCAACTGAATGAATTTTTATTGGAATAATCAAATCTCCACAGGGCTTATCAAAGAGACAAATCAGAGTGCTACTGAAAACAATAGACTAAAGATAAATCAGCATAAGGTATATTAGATCTCAATCTAAAATAAGGATGAAAAGAATAACTTGATAACATGTGTTAATATAAAGACAGAGTAAGAATTGAAAACCCCCTGCCAATCTTGTGTTTTGTTCTTTTTTTTTTTTTGGTACGACTCCTATTGAGGAAGAAAATGGCAAAAGAGAAGATTAGCACTCACAGTTATGAATTAATTAATATAGTGCCTATAAACAAATGGCACCTATTCAGGTAATCAATGGGTGAAAACATGTTTCAAAATTCAGATGAATTGACATTTCCATCGATTGCTGGAAGGGTGATGGTCCTTAATCTCACATCCATCTTAATGTGTGCCAGTAGGACAATAGAAAGGATGCTCTGCGGAGATCAGAGCAGGTTTTGCCCTCTATTCCCAATGTACAAATACATTGTGTTTGCAGATGGGCAGCAGATAGCTGCAGAACAGCCGTGATTTCCCAAAGCTCATCCCTATAAATGGATGAAATAAGCAGCTATGTGTTCTTTTGCTGTCTCCCTTTGCCCTCTGTACATTAGCATGTAATCCTGAGAAGAAATAACATTTTTTCAATCACTTTCAGACATTCAATTACAGGGTAAGCAGACAGCTGCATGAGCTAGGGCAGCCTAGGTCCTACAGGAGACCCCTGACAATTTCAACTTCATTTCTAACCCACACCACTTTATTAGTGTGTATTACTTCTTAATCCTATTGCCATTGTCAAGATTATATAATTAAACTCCCCTTTCACCTCCATTACTGTATGAATGCATTACTAGTCACAAGAGTCAAAGCAAACTAGAGGAAGCGGAAATAAAGGGATGGGAAGAAAAAGAAGAGCAATAGCCACCTGACCCTTCACTATCACCCCCAATCCCTTCACGATATCCTACAATTATATTTTACTTTACAGAGAAGTCACCATTTTCGCATGGTATCACAAGTTACAGGTATATAGTCAAATGAATGATGTGTAATGCTTTCCTCTTACATGAGAATTATTCCTGTGGAATATTATATAATTTTTCACCAGGAGAAATCACTGTGGAATCTTTCAGAGTTTCCTCCTTGAGGGACAGAACTATAAACATTAATGGAAAGAAGAAAAAAAAGAGAGAAAAGGAAAGAAAGAAAAGGAGCCATGTAATAGAATGAATGAAATTTCAGGCTAAACAAGAGAATTTTTCCCATAAGGGAAGTAAAACAGAAAATATGCCAAGTGCAAATCAAAATTCCTACATCAAATAAAATAAGTGAATTCAGTGAAGAGCCATAGCATTCTCAGAATTGCCTTTTTGTGTGTGTGTGAAAGGGAAATGTACAAGCTGCAGGTTCACGAAGACATCTAACAAAGCAAATAGTTCATCTGCTTCCAAGCTTTAGTTAACAACTGGCAGAATCTCCAGGTCTATAGTGATCCCACTTTATAGTGAATGGGTAACCCATGGGATGTGTAAGCAATTAAGTCTTGCTGCTGCTGCTCTTAAATACCCTCCTCCCAGTGGAAATTAATCATAAAAAATAATAAAAATAAGTAAATAAAGTGAGAGTAAAAAAGATTGAACCCGTGTTGAAGGTGGGGTGGGGGGATGTTGAAGGTGGGGGGATGTTTGGGAGAACAAAAGCGACCTTTAATTAATGTCATTAAAGTGTAAGGCTTGGAGTGCTAGTGGTCTCAGCTGAAAAAGGAAGTAATTAGATGCTTATTGGGCCAGGGCTAACTGAGAAATCGGCAGCAGCAGGGAGTTTACCAGTAAGATTCTCTAAATCTTTCTCATCCACGGATGACAGAGTATCGTCGTCGGCTTCCAGGACGATCTCGTTTTCTGAGTTCTGATTTCCCAGAGCCTGACTCTTGATGGACTGTTTTCCTTTAGCGAGGATATCTTCATCCGCGGCTGAAATGAAAAGGAAACAAAGCTGTCCATCAGCGCTGGGCAGAGCACTTTGGCGGAGGGCAGGGGGCAGAAGGCAGGGTAGGTGGTAAAGGTGATCAATCATTTATGCACGGAGACTCACCCATGGTGGGGAAAGTGACTGGGATGGCACACATGCAGTTCTGACAAACTTGATTCCCCAAGCCTAGTTTAATGTTACCCTGAACAAGCACCCTAATCCCATTAAACCTGACCCCTTCACCACACACTGAACCATTTATTTACTTATAGTTAAGGTAGGCAGGGGCTTCAAAAGCGGCACTTTTTTTTTTTTTTGAAATTAGGTCGTAGAAGAAATCAAAATCTAGTTTTTGAAAGAATACCCATTGCACATTGAAAAATACGGGTAACGGATTCATTTCTGCAGGTAATATTACCCTGACAAATACTGTGGATAGGGAGGAGAATCAGAGGCACGCTGAGTCAAAGGAGAGGCAGATTCACAGCCAAGGAGCAGGTAAACCCAGATACTAAAGGCGTCAGCGTATGACTCGCATAAAAGCTACAGCAGCTCTCAGAAGCCGCTGTGTTCCTCTCTCCACCATCCTCCCCTCCTTCTTGTATACGACCCTCCCTCATCTCTGTCCCTTCCACCCCCCTTGGCCCTTGTACAAATATCCAAGAGTAAGGCACTGAGGAAAACTGAAGGCTCAAACAGTACCTCCTCCAAGTGTTTAAACTAAAGGGCTAAGGCACCCTGGGGGCAAACATAACAGAAAGACCTGGGTAAGAGGCGCCTGCAAGGGAGTAGCCTGGGAGAACAGCAGCACCAGACTGTGACAAGGCAGAGAGCACCAGACACAAGGGAGAAAGAAAAAGCACACAGACTCTGGGGAGATGCTTTCTGGAGCACCCAGAGCCCACAAGGAGTCCAGAGAAGGGAGCGGATGGGCAGATGGAAGAAGAAAACAATGAACTTCAAAATTCTGACTTCCAAGGCTTACGTCCCTGCAGGGTGACAGGATTTGAGCTGCATCTCAAGAACACACAAACACGGACATGAATTTCTGGATTGTAGGTGTGTGCACATGTATCTTAAATTTACATTTAAAAAGGAAAGTTTAGGATTTTCTTTGCAGTTAGAATACTTCAGAGGTAAAGCACCTGATTCCCTGGGGCGGCAGCAATTGCTGTGGAAATTGGGCGTGAGGCTTTTTGTTTCTGCCTAACCAGAAGGCCCAAACCCCAGAAAAGAGAAAGCAGTAAATGTGCAGTAATACAACTAACATTTAACTCCAGAGTCTATCCGAAATAGTTAAACAGATGGCACAAGTGTTAGCTGGCTAACTTGGCAAAGCAAAGATTCTTTGGATTAAATAGATGGACAATGTTAAAGGTAAAAATGTATTTTTACAGCATTTAGTGTGAATTCACCATGTATGCCATTTGTAAACACTACTCGAACAGCGCATTTTCTGTTAAACAAAAAAGCCAGACAATAAAGCTTACTATATTCAATTTAATATACCCTAAGCCAAAATCATCATCATCTAGTCAATTCCAACCCACAGTGCACCTACAGGACAGAGTAGGTCAGTGCCATAGGGTCTCCATAGCTGCAAATCTCTATGGTAGCAGAATGCTAAATCTTTCTCCCAGAGAGCAGCGGATGGGTTAGAACTGATGACCTTTCAGTTAGCAGTCAGGTGTCTTAACCGCTATGCCATTTGGACTCCTTAGCTTAGGACAATTTTTTACATGAACAAGTAAAATCTTTTTAATTTCTGCATACAATATAGTGCTGTACACATGTAAAATCTCAATACATATTTGAAAAAGATGATTTTAGAGTACATAATGGAAATCCTTTTTTTTCTCAAAAAAAACTCACAACATGAATTAACCACTATTTTTTTAAATAGCTGTATAATTTTTTTAACATTGTTTATATTCCAAGTATTTATATTGCCTTATTCTGAAATCCCATCATGGCCCTGGGCCCAAACAACGCCCTTTCCACAATTAGCTATCAACTTTAAGAAGCATCAATTGCTTGTTGAGAAACACAAATGAAAGTATCATCTTCCAATTGTGCCTATAAATTACAATAAATGATCAATTGCCAGTTAGATTTGAGTGCAGAAATCAATGTTACACTGTCTCGATTCACTGAATTTAAATTTCTTCTTCAAAGAATAATAATAATAGAGCTAATAATAGGGGTAAGAAGGTCTAATATCACATAGCACTCACCAGGCATCAGGGAGTGATCAAAATACACACTTATTTGAAGTCATTTAATTTTTCATAAACACTTTACTAATGCCTAAATTTCCTAAGAGTAGACATGCTCAGAGAGGTTACATAGTGTGGCCAAGGTAATTCCACTAGTGAGAAAGGGAGTCAGCATGTAAACACAGGGAGTATATTGTGAGAAAATGGTTCTTCACCACTATCCTGAGAACAGCCGCTATGCTATGAACATACTAGCCCTTAGCTATCCGCAAGAGGCAAAAATAAAAAATAGCCATTCTATGTATGTGTGCATAGATTTGCTCATTACTTTGCTAATTATATTTCCCACAGTGAATTTTAAGAAGTTAAATCAGAATCATAATAAACACAAAGAATAAAAAGCCTAAATTCAATTCCAAGCCTATATTTGATAAGCATATGCCAAAAAGCGTCAAAAACAACTAACTTCACCACCTTGCAGTTCGCTTTCTCTGATTATTGCCATACATGTCCCGAAGTACCAGGAGAGCTCATTTAGAAAAGAAAAAGACCTTTAATCCACAAACATTTACAAAAAAGAGTATGCCCAGTGGCAATATGCAACGATTTAAAATACCTCAGCAAATATTCACATTCCTTTACAAAACTACCTAACTATAATTTTAAGGTAAAGTCTGCCTAACTTGAATTTGAAAAATTTTAAATATAGTCTCATTATACTGACTCATTAAAATACAATAACTTTTACATTAAATAAAGTTTTATGAAAAAATGTGCAAGTACTTTACGTGCACTGCACATACAAACACTCACTTTAATTTATTTATTTACTTATTTTTACAAGCTCAGATTCTGGAATGGTTCAACTTCAACAGAAAAACCTCTTGTCATGGAAAATATGCAGCTTACTGATATTTAGAATGGTTTTCCTGTAATTAACTCCCCCTTGAGGATTTTAAGTTAGCAGCAGTAAAATTACCAACAGTACTCTAATACACACCACATGCTCTGGGGTTCAATTCTCAGTGGTCTAATAGCTTTCTGCTAAAGAACTTTTTCCCCCTCCTCAAAATTAGAACAAAATTGTCCCAAGCATAAAATAAGAGATAATTATCTAGTTTATACATACTGGGGGGAAAAGGTTTTAACTTTCATCTTGAAACAAATTGTCAGCTCTTTTGATATCTTTTGTGAGTAAATTCTGCAATAGTCTAAAAGTTTATTTGGATGGAGTCAGAATATACTTTGGTTTGATTTTAAAGCTCAATTCAGATAGCTTCTGACCAATAAAACAGTTACTAAAAACGGTAACTATTTACATTTTTCATATTATTTTTAAACAATCTCAAAATTGCTACCCATTTTCCGGTTTACTATTCATTCAAAGTTAATAATTAAGCTGCAACTGTTACATGAATTGTAGAAACTCATCAAAAAACGCTTGCCATGAAAGATGCCATTAATTCACTGAGACTAAGGACAATGAGAGGCTCAAAAAGAGGCCAGTTTTCAAAATGTGCAGTTGAAGCTCTTTGCCTCTGGTTTAGAGGTACCTATGGGCATCAGGTGATGTACCTATCTAACACAAGCTAGGTAAGTGAAATTCAAAAAGAAAAAATCACAGAAAACTTGTTCTACCGACAATACACATTCCCTTCCTATTATTCATTGAGCCAGTGAACTAGAATCATTAATAGTCCATGCTAAAAGGAAAGAAGTTCATAAATTAAGAATTAGGATGGGGGGGGGTAGTGGTGAGCAAACAACGCCATAGACATGGAAACAACTAGGGAACTAAAATCAACAACAAGGAGGATGGAGAGATCCTGTGGGTGTTGGACCAACAGCAATCTAGCTGAGAGGAATTATAAGAGGTGGAAGAAGAGTGAGCGTGACGGTGGGGCAGGAGTAAGGTAAAAGGAAACAGGGATGATCTAGAAAGCAAAGCTATGGGTAGAGGTATAAGCATAGGTGTGTGCATACGTAAATACATTAACTCATAAAAGTAGAGGTACTGGCCTATGTACATATGTCTATATGGCAATGCATTGAGGAAGTGGTGGACTGCTTCAGCCCTACACAGTAACATCTTGTTTTAACAACCTGGCAATCTGTGATGTTCACCCTCTCGGCAAGATTTCTGAAGACAAAATGGGTGCATAAGCAAATGTAGTGAAGAAAGCAGATGATGCCTGGCTATCAAAAGATATAGCATCTGGGGTCTTAAAAGTTTGAAGTTTAACAAGCGGCCATCTAGCAGAGAAGGAACAAGCCCACATGGAAGAAGCACACCTTCCTGTGTGATCATGAGGTGTCGACAGGACCGGGTAACAAGTGTCAGAAGACCCAAAACAAACAAACAACAAACAAAAAACATATTGTTGAGAACGAGGGGGTCGGAGCAGAGACCCAAAACCCATCTGTAGACAATGGGACATCCCCTCACAGAATGGTCACAAGGAAGGGATCAACCCGGGTGCAGTAAAGCATCAATGAAACACACAATATTGCTCTGGTTCCTTGAGACTTCCTCATTCCCCACTATCATGACCCCAGTTCTGCCTTTCACTGTAGGCTAGACAAGAGGATGTGCACAGGTACAGATAAAGAGATAAGAGCTCATGGCACCCAGAATCCAGGAACAGGAATGGGAGTAGTGACAACAGGAGGGTAGGGAGAAGGTGAGGAGCGGAGGGGAAGAAGGGGGAACCAATTGCAAGGATCAACACATAACCAGACACCCGCCCTCCAGGGGGACGAACAGAAACCGTGGGGGAAGGGAGACAGCAGTTGGTGTAAGATATGAAAATAATAATCATTTATCATTTATCAAGAGGTCACAAGGGTGTGGTGGGGCAAAAAGAGGAGCTGATACCAGGGGCTCAATACAAAGTAAATTTGTATTTTAAAGGTTACTAGAAAAATAACAAAGTCCCCCTCAAATGTCCATAAAAGAAATATGGGTAGCATACTAATACATGTACAAAAGAACATTTAATACTCAACTCTTGTTGACACCCTTAATAGTATCAACTCTTGTCCTGGTCCACTGAACCCACCTTTATACCGTCTATGCTATTCCACTGGGTTCCAAGGCAAGAAAACATGCTCCAGAAAGGTGGGTAAAACTAAAACTACAAAGGACAGCGAAGAGAACACAAGGCCGTCCGTCCTCTGTTGGTCATAGGCTTCCCAGAGTTTCAGGTGGCAGCCTAGTATATATGGATTACTCAAACACTACCACCTGGAATTACAGAGGTTAGGAGCAAATGGCACAATTTAGGATCTTTACATGGCCTGCCATCCCTAGAAAACCAGAGGAGTTATTTGTGTTGTTACATGAGCTTATAAGATCCTCTTAAATCTATACCAATCCTTTTCCTATACTTCTATATATTCTTGTATTTCTATAGGAAGAGAATTTAACAGAAACATACACATTCTACACAAAATAAATTGTCTTGCATTCAATAGAATCCTACTACTAGTACCAAGAACTACTTTTAGTTCTTGAATTGAACTGAGTCTTTCTACCACTTCAACCACTTCTTATGTGGCTTTCATTTAAATAGAAAATTACCATTATACTTAACGACAAACCTTAGAAGACAACGTAGACAATGATATGTGAGTCAGCTGGCCTGGGCTTCCGTCCCACATACACAGTAAATTATGCACAGACTCTAGGCCAGTTTCCTTTTCCGAAAATAAGAATGTTCCCTAGAGATCTAACAGGGCCCTCACTGGGTTCCGTGCATTAGGAGAATGGAAGGAATCATTAAAACTGATTTTCAATAATTAAAAAAATTATAATATAGAAAGAAATGTCTTCAAGAAGGAAATAACCATCCTTGGTTTGCTGCTGCTAATTTCCATTCAGAATAATAATTAAGCATAAGAGAGAAGTACTAATTTAAAGGTTAAAATATGACTCTGTTCTGCAAAGTTAAAGAAATCTCCCTTTACAACACGACTTTTATAAATAACCACTTTGGAGGGTCTCTTTTTGAAAAATTACCTAAAGCTCTTTTCCCCAAGCAAGTTAATGTGAACTTGGGAAGGGCAATTAAATTGTCAGAATTAAAAATTTGTTTTTAACTAGAAGGTAGCCAGAAGTAGAGTCATGGGGCTGGTATTGATCGCCTGAACAGAGAACATCACTCTTCAGGTATTTACTCTGCCACCTTTACACCAGAGGCTTTCCTTCAAATCAAATCAATCTATAAAAAAGATGGCTCTTACTACTGTTAAATACATAACTAATCTCCAGCTGAACTTCTATTTGGATGTCTTCTTTTTATTATAATAAGATAGTTTACAATAGTCCAAAAGTCTGCATTTTTAAAAGGCCTTGTCTCCTTACATAAGTCAATAATAAATACAAGTGAGATGAAGTCAAAAAACAATATAACTGGCACATTCCCCTCAGTAATATCTATTTTAAATATCTGAATTCAATAATGAAGTGTAATATCTATGGTGAATTCTTAATTTCAAATACTGTTTTTACCCTATTAACTCTTTTGTTGTGCACACGATTCTAAGTAAGTTTGTCGTGATTACCCTTCTTAATGTTCTAAAATGTACTTATAGCTATTTAGAAATTTACTGCTAATTAGAATTCATTTATTAAAACATTTAAGGTCTTTGCTTAGAGAATATATTACCATAAATTATGCCAACATCAAATACCATAGTACAATCTATGTGTTAGCTCTGAAATGACCTAATATTTCCTTGTTTTATCAAATAAAACATATACAATGTATGATTCATAAAGCATGTACCCTTTTTTCATAAATTTTACATTAAAGATGATATATCTCCTTATTAGGAAGACTACTGAAGCATGATCTACATATTTTAATATATATACATAGATATAATTGTTTTTAACCTTTGAAAAACTTTTTAAATACTAATCAAAGAAATATTTGTATAGACCATTACTAAATTTGATGGAACCACATGAAATGCTTAACTTTGATACAATTCCTCTATTTAAAATGCATAATACGCATAGGTAACTAATTAATCTTATATTAACCCTTCAATTACTATTTAGACTAATTAGAATGAACTCTGCTTCTATATAGGATTTTAAAACTTAAATAACAGTAATTGTAATTAACATCATTTTAATTAATATAATTGCAGACAGTTTGCCTTTAAAATCTGACAATAATTTAAAAGGTAAGGTCAGCAATAATACTGTAATCTGCTCATTAAGAAGAATCCTATAGTTCCCACAAATGATTAAATTATCTATTTTTGATAAATGTATATTTTATTAAGTTCGACATTACATTTACACTACAGATTTTGTGATCACTCCCACATAAAGGATTAATAGTTTGCCTATGTGAGACGTGAGAAAACCAACAGACCCTTTCCAGATGCAAAAGGAAAAATGTTTATGAAAATATTTTTATTGCCTCACAACCACAAATTCAATGTTAAATGATAACTTAGAAAATAAAATTTAATGATTACATTTACATTTCTGGGTGTATATGGTAATTTCTATTCTTACAAGGATAAAATTGCAGAAAGACTGTCTTTTTCAAAGGATCATTAAACAAAAGCAGAAGTGAAGGAAAAAAAAATAAAACCGAAATCTTTGGTATAGAAGCATCACATAACGCGAATATAATGCTAAAAGTACAAGTAGCTTAATTAATTCTACATCTTATTTCTCCTTCTCCACCTCCTGTAGCTGAAGATGCAGGGCCCAGGGACTATTATTGCTTTTAGATCACTTTGTTATTGACTGTTCTCTGTATGGTCATTTATTTTAAAGGACTGATGTCACATTTGGTGTTATATCTGATGACATATTGTGGACATTTTCTCCCAGAAATGGCTCTTTAAGTCTGAGTGCAAGAGGTTAAACTGCCTGACTGAGGCCAAACCTAATATTAAGATTTTAATCTAAATTCTTAATATCCTTATTAAATATGTTTAACATTTATTTTTTTACACTTTATGCTATAACTTAACTACAAACTATGGCATATTAAGCTAAAACCCAGGGGAAAAAAGGGAAATTAAAACTATTTCGTACCTTATTGAAAAATAACCAATTCATACTGTGTAAAACCCACACAACTTTGAAATTGAGAGGGCGTTTTCTTCCCTGCTTAATCAGTGTATCTTAGTTGGCTTTCAAAAAAAATCATAAAACAATAAATTAAAGTCTTCAGATGGAAGAAAGCAGAGTATCAAAACCAAAGGACTAATCAAAACTATTCAGTTTTTCCAATGTGCTTATCAGACTTCTACCCCAAGTGTGGTGTGCATTATATCAAAAAAGGGAAAATGCTTTCTTGAGCTCTGATAACAAGATGATGCAGAACAGGCACATATGAAAATAACATCTATTCTCTTTTTCTGAGAGCCATCTATCACAACCATCTACAAATCAAGGCTCAGAAACTGTCTGGGCACGTGGGCATTTATTACCGTCTCTCCCACTTCATACCCTCACGCTGAAATACCACGGTGGGGAAAAATCATATCTGCATAACAGAGCCTGAGAACCTATTTGGTTTGTAAATGCTGTCTTTCTGGTATTTGTGGATTTAAGACAGTCTTGCTAAAATCATTTTCTCAAAGCTGAATCTGTCACTTAAAAGGAGAAATATTTTTCTTCCTCCTACTTTGAAACAAAGGGTCTGTACAGTTAAGCAAGTTTTGCATATGTAACATAATAAATAAATAAATATATGTGACACCATAGGTTTATAGGACCCTACACTAACTATAAAAATTTTAACTCCTCTTTCTGGGGTGACTAACTATGAAATATGGGGATGGGCCTTTTCACAGTGCCTTGTAATGATGAAGTTATGTTCTTCATTACCAAGTACTGTACCTGCTGCTATTGGCAAGGGGTGGTTTATACACTGACCATGCTCCACGGCTGTTTTGAGTGTCGCTTCAGGATGTGTCGATCCTAGAGGGTTACGCACAAATCGTCGCCGGCGCCGCAAGTCATCTTCCCAGTAGTCAAGGCGCCAGAACTCACGAGGACGACTACAATGAAACAGAGAAGCCACATATGTTAGCAATTATAAAACAGCGTGGTAGCCCTGATTTTCTGCATAAAGCTCTCCTTGTTTGCTCAGCCTTGTCTCCCGCCCCCCCACCTCCCTCTTACTTCTCTCTCCACCTAACACTCCCCGTTCTTGCAATCTTTAACTTAGGTATGTCCTTGAAAATAACAATATCACCTTCGAGTCTAAGGAACTCCTTTCCCTTTTTCTTGGAAGGTGAAATGAGCACTAAATACATCATTTTGAAATGAATTGCTGACAGTGTGATCAGTTTCCCCACACTCTAGTGGCATGTGCTCTGATTCCAGCCTCATTTCAGCCTCAGCAGGGCACCTTTCTCTGTGGCTGCATTTATAAACCAGAATAGGGAAAAGGCTATTATAAATATGGTATTGCATTACCTATATTAATCAAAGTCTGTCCCCCTTCATTTTTCTTCCTAATTTGTGCCTTTTTGCACAAGGTCAGTAAATCATACCCGGAATTCTTGGTCCAGAAAGTGTTAACTTTAATGAATATCTCGGTTACATGGTTATGTATGTGATAATAAAATATTACTCTGTTTAGATGTGTAGGAATTTAATTAAAATAATCTCTTAAAATATTCATTACATTTAGCCCCTGAGGCTTAGAACAACACAAGAAAATGCATTTCTTCTCCATTTACTGTTTTTAAATAAACCATTCCTGTAGAGTGAAATAGCAATCTATTTTCAAGCAAATCAGATTGGATTTCTGTTTTATGTAGTCTGTTTTTATATTTAATTAAAAACTACATGCTATATGATGTGCAATAATTGCTATATCGAAAGCATACTTTTGGAAGCGTATTTTTTTTTTAAAGGGCTCACTCAGTTTAAGTTCTACTATATTTTCCCCAATTATGCAAATCTTTTAGATGGTAATATACAAATGCCAACGCTCTCTTCTGTTAGGTAATCATCATCTAGCATATTTTTAAAATATTTTATATGAGAAATACTAACATGAAGATTTTTTTTCACTTATAGAAAGAAAAAAAATCTCTGAATACTTTTATTCATTAAGTATGTATAAAATGAAAATCCTTAAATCTCAGTAATGAAGTAAACATTTCATTCACAACAAACTTCTATAGGAATGACTAATATAAAATAAAATCTTGTATTTCATGAGCTAATAAAACTATGTCCCTGTCAGCTCTAACAAATTAGTAATTTTGCCGGTCCCCAAATGCCCAAGTTATCTTTATTTTGATGGTTCAAAGGTGGCATATTTAAGATTCAAAATACATTTATAAATAAGTACTTTTATTAATTTTTCAAAATGCTCTCAGCTAGTAAAAGCATAAACAAACAATGTGTGGTTCAAAGCATGTATGTTAAACGCAAGTGGAACCCAATGCTGTTTTCTGAGAGTCCTAGAGAGAAAACAAGAACATCAAGGTTTCCTTTGTTCATCATGTATGAGAAGACGGAATACAATCAAAATAGAAAATAAAATAATGCAAGAATTTCAGTCCTCAAGAAAAAAATTAAAAGCTCTTTTACTCTACTTTTCTCCATCATTTTCCTGCCTGAATTTTAAATCAATACCAGTACTAAGATACCATGTACAAATAGTGAAAATTACCCAGGATTTTCATACAGGCAAAAGACAACAGTCGTCTGCGCTCAATTAATAACATAAAATTCTCCTTGGGTGATTGTTGGAGAGGGAGAGGCGGCCCACAGATGGCTATGTGCATGGCTTTGATAGTCGTGGCGCTTGGATAGGCACTTCATCATTCTGCCTACTACATTTATCTGTTAAAATTATTATCAAATATCAGCCAGGATGCAGTCGTGAATCACAGGCTGCTCCTCGTCTTCAGGGGAATGATACAATGAGGGTCTATTCATCAGTGCTGCAATCGGCACAAGTAATTAGTTCCCTAGACTGAGATCGCCTACAAAGCCTATTTCAGTCAGCACCACAAACATATGATGATGTAAAGCTAATGAAAGCTGCTAAAATTTGTTAACCTTTTCTGCCATCAATCCTTCTAATATTCTGTGCTTTAGTATTATGCAAAGATAGTAAATTATTAATTTGTCATTCATCCATCCTTCTGCATTTTGAGTCAAATTAAATGATGTCATCCTTCTTGATAGCAATTAAAATTATAAGAGATATTAAGCTGCTATGATAAAATTATCACTAAATTAGGTAACAAAAGATTCTTCTTAAGCACAATGGTGAAGTCAAATCTGATGGTTATTAAAGCACGCTCAATTATTTTTCTTTCACAATAAGGAAGCTGGAGAAGTTAGAAAATCATTCGTAAATTATCAAAAAACTAAAACCAATTATCTGTCATATTATAACTAAAATTTGGAGGAAATAAAACTCCAATACTTATTTTCATACTCTGTCACTAACAACTACCATACACAAAAAAGGTGGGGGGGGGGCGCCCCGACAGTCTGATGAAACAGAAACAGCGATTCATCAAGAATTGAGAATTTCTCCACAAAGTGGAAACCATTTTAAGATAAATTTCACTTACTCTAACTATGTTTATCTATCTTCTAATATAAATGTTCTACCAAAACAAAAAGGATATTTAGGAGGTAGTTGAAACATAGAATTTTATATCTCAGCTTAACTTTTACAATGTCATTAAGCAGTATCATGTAGATGATCACCAATTACTAAATAATCTAAAGAAGGATCTCTATGTCACTGTTCCAGGTGTGTATGCCACTGCTCTAGGTCATACAGGCTACAAAGCCAAACCCACTGCCTTCAAAGTCAATTCTGACGCAGAGTGACCCTACAGGACAAAGCAGAACTGGACTCTGGGTTGCCAAGGACGTAAATCTGAATCACAGTAGACTGTCACATTGCTCTTTCAGGGAGTGGCTGACAGGTTCAAACCACTGACCTTGTAGTCAGCAGCAGTCAAGTGCTTAACCACTGCCCTCCCAGGCTTCCACAAAGGCCTCATGGAGACTGCTGATAGTCAAAGAGCTATGCCTCCCATTAGACAAAACATTAGTGTTCAATTTCTGGACAGAAGAGTAGGCATATTCTTTGGAGAAAAAGAATCACATTCAAATGAGGATAATGACATGCAGGTTTAAAGTTAATTACACAGTAATTGACCAGGATTTGAAAAGTTAATGTTCTGTTCCCTTAATTCCACTCCCTACAACAATACATAGTTTCAATAAAGTACAACAAACAATAAAATAATAAAAACAGAGGGGCCCTGGTGGCACAGTAGGTTAAGTGATGGGCAACTAACATGAAGGTTCATGGTTCAAATCCATCAGCTGTCTCATAGGAGAAAAATAAGGCAGTCTGTTTCCATAAAGTTTCACAGTCTTGGAAATCCTATGGATCAGTTCTATATTACCTTATAGGATTGCTTTGAGTTAGAATTGCTCCATGGTAGTGGATTGGGGTTATCGCCTCCCCCACAAAGAGAAAAAAACAAGGGGCATGCTTTCTTATTTTAAAACACTACTAGCAGGCAGTAGGTGTAGGTTTTGATTATCCGCTTCCTTTAAATTTTGATCATTTTCGATCTTGCAAGTCTGGCTAGACCAGAGGAGGTACACTGGTACAGATAGGAACTGAAAATACAGGGAATCCAGGACGGATGAGCCCTATAGGACCAGTGGTCTGAGTGGCAAAACAGGGAGGGTAGAGGGAGAATGGGTAGGAAAGAGGGAACCGATTACATAGAACTGTGTGTGACCTCCTCCCTGGGGGACAGACAACCGAAAAGTGGATGAAGGGAGATGTCGGACAGGGCAAGAAATGACAAAATACCCATTTATAAACTATCAAGGGCTCATGCGGGAGGGGGGAGCGGGGAGGGAAGGGAAAAATGAGGACCTAATGTTGGGGGTTTAAATGGAGAGAAAACGTTTTGAGAAACGATGTACAAAAAAAGATGCCTAACATCAAGCCAACTCAGACAGATGGCCAAGGTTAGGCTGCCATCTTGATTCTAGAGCCCACCCTTCTTGTTACACTTGTGCCTTCCTGTCACATGTATGCCCCTAGTGCCTCCCCTTCCTATTACGTGTATACCCCTAGCTCATCTCCCTACTTTTAGGTGTATTATCTAGTGTACCACCCCTTCCTGTTACCATGCTTACCATGGCCTGTATGCCCGAGATTATATAAATTTGTGAGATTACTTTACTCGCTCTCTCTGTGCAGAGCTGCTGCTGAAGTCATGGCGGTCCCGGAGCGCTCTGCACGCTTTACATAGATCACTCCCCGGAATCTTTCTATTATCCCGCTGAAGTGGGTTCAAGTGTCCTCACCCGAAGCACAGAGGAAGGCAACTTACCCAAGGTCACAACGTACCCAAGGTCACACTCGCTCCGGAGTGCATCTTCTACACCACCGGCTTCCAATGACTGCCGCAGAACAGCTAAGCCTGCAGATGGGAAGCACCTGGGCCCTGGATGACGCCAGTCAGCTGCCACCCTTCACCCCTGGCATGGGGCCAGAATCCGAGTCAGCCCGCAGCTGATTCCTAAGAAGCGTAAGTGAGACACTTCTCAGCTCGCCAGCGTCCTCATCTGACACAGCCGCCCTCCAACTCTCTGCTTTCACTGCTGGCTGGAGACTTCATTGCAACAATCACACAGGACTCACAGACTCACGAAACACATGCAGCGATGCCAAATGCAGGAAGATCACAGGCCGGTGGGTGGGAAGTCTTGTGGATCCAGTGGCGTTGTAATTTTCTCAGTGCTGGCAGGGGTCTCCATGTAGCGTCTCTGGCTCCAGAGGTCTTGTCTTCTCCACAGGTCCGTGGTGGTCTTCGTGCAGCCTCGGTGTCCATAGTCCGCAAGGCCTGCTTGGAATCCGCTCGTTCTCATCTCAAAGATGACTGGCTGGTTGAAGACGCTCTCCACCAATAGGGGCCTCGCTAACAGAACCACCGGCACCCGCCCCCCGTGGGATCAGGTCCACACGTATAAAGGCTAGCCTGTCCTGCGGGGCTTCCAAACAAGTTCTGGAAACGTCGAATTAAAAGATAGCGGGCTAATGACCAAGAGGACAAGAAACAAGAAAAGGTTCTGACATTGACGGTGGGGATGATTGCACAAAGCTTTTTAAGATGATCGAACTATTGAGTTATGAAAGCGAATTCTATGCCAATAAGATGGTTATAAAGCAAAGATCGTGGGATTTTCCCACAATTTTTTTCCTTCTGCTCTTTTTTTTTTTAACATTTTATTAGGGGCTCATACAACTGTTATCGTAATCCATACACACATCAATTGTGTAAAGTGCATTTGTACATCATTATCAAAACATTTTCTCCCCACTTAAAAAAAAAAAAAAGAAACGATGTACAAATGTGCTTTACACAATTGATGTGTGTATGGATTGGGATAACAGTTGTATGAGCCCCTAATAAAATGTTAAAAAAAAATTTTTTGATCATTTACTTAGAGATTTTACTTTTGTTTAAGAGGTACTGCCCACTTCTTCCCACAATGCCCCTCCTAGGGAAAAGCGAATAATAAATTGTCGAATTTTGCACAGTAGCTCTTACTCTTCTAATAAGGCCATTAATCACCTACACACATCATATGTAAATTTTTGTGGTTATCATACATCGTATGCCCCTAAGTTAAAAGACTTCAAGTATTCAGAGGCAAATTGTTAACCAAATACAAGTATGGATAAGATGAGCAATCACTTATTCTGAGACCTTAGAAATCTCTATTTGTAAAATTTCATAGGGATACAGACAAAGTTGTAGATGGTAACAAAGTTGAATTTTCTAACTTAACTTCCTAAGCCTGAGGTTAAAATTACTAACAGACCTTTTCTTAGTATAAGTTGTTTGATTTTATTTCTACTTTTAACAATTTCATCTTTATCTTTAAGGATCTGCATGAGTATACCTTTAAGCTGACTTAATAGAGAGGGAGCAGGGCTCTCTGTTGCTGTTGGGTGTCATCAAGTCTATTCCAACGCAGAGTGACTCCAAAGGACATGGAAGACCTACCCTGAAGGCTGACTGAGCTGTCGTCTTCATAGAAACAGATGGTCAGGTCTTTCTCCCAAGCCTCTCAGGTTCAAAGTGTCAACCCTTCGGTTGTTAGCGTCTGAACACTTCAACTGGTATGGCACTGTGTTCCTTTGGACTCTATCACACAGCTAGTAGACTGAACAACCCAAGTGGACAATTTCATAACACAATTGGTACAAATGGCACGTCTCTAATTGTGCGGTGCTCATTCTGCATGACTATAAGTCATAGTCCTAATACTAAGGGAACACCCTATCTTTTCCGCATGCCACACAAATACTCAGACCTTGGCTTTCTGTCCCAACTTGGTGCTAAATCTATCTTGTGGGCAGAAAAAAGATAAGGCCCTCCAGAAAATGACTGGTAGCCATCACATAGCCATTATTTCCCTGCTCCAGGAACGAAAGATGGTCAGATCAGAAAGAAGTGAGGTTGTAAAAAAAAGCAGCCGGAAAAAAAATTTTTTTGAAAAGCTGGCAATATCCAAAGAAAAGAATAAACCAGTAAAGTAAAAAAAGGCACATTGATATTAATTTCACTGAAACAATTAAGTTCATAATTGCTTCACTACAGGAGATTGTACTCTGGATGTTGTTTTCTTAAAAGTAGAATAGTTGCCAGGAGAATATTTATTACTGAAATCAGTAAGTATCCCAATTATTCTACAACCTAAATGTGCTGACACTTAGTAGCAAATTAGTCAGATACATGCCTACTTGTTATTTTGCTGGTTTTAATGTCATTCTAGCGCAGGTAGGCTCAACATCAATAAAAGAAAGCTGGGATAAAAAGAACTGTCACAAGGCAATCATATTAGAAAAATTTCCAGTTCTCCATCTTACCCACTTTCCTGTGACAGTACCTGATAAATCTTGATGACCTTAGCAGAAGTCAGTAATAAATTCTTCTGCAGTGAAAAGTTTCAATCCTAGAAAATTTCTGCATTTCATATTTTGATATTAAATTTGATACTAGGTGGTTTTCTAGCTCCCATGCCTAACTATTTTCCATTCTTATATTTTTAGATTAAAAATTCATGCCAAACATTAGCTATGACTTAAATAAATGGTAAGCCCTAAAGAGCAGTAAACATTTTCAATGCACTGTCAGGTAGAAGATAAAAGTGCTGAAGTTCTAGAAGGGTTTCACTTTCTGCATAAATCTTGTTGAAATAACACTCAGGTATGAGCAAGTATCATACGATATAAGAGGATGCTTTATCTCACAAACTAAAATCTATCGTGCCTTCATGCAGATAGATAGAATATTAACTAAAACCTCTGTTTACCAAGTAGCAACTATAAATCAAGTGCATGAGAGCTATCTCCATGCTGTCTTAATGAAAAGAAGGGGAGACAAAAAGTTCAATTGTGTGGGTCACGGCACAGAAAACATTCCCTAAAGGAGAAATGTTTATGAAGCCAGACATGGGTATTTTTATCATGCTGAGACACTAGACTATCATATATTTTATACAATGATGTGAAATTATAGTTCTCTGCCTTTAAGGGCCATCTAGATACCCACCTTTAGTTGATACAAAGTATTATTTAAGTAATTTTATTTTAAAAAAATATAATTTCACAAACAAATTAACTATTCAAGAAATGAGCCCAGGATATTCTTAGCTGCTGTTAGTTTCCATTCACTTAGCATTCTTTCCCTAGGAAACAAGTAAAATTATAGGAAAATAAAACCTAGCATAGTTAAACTCTAACAAAAGGTATCAGCAACAACAAAAACGTTAAAAACTAATGATAGTGTTGGATATCAGAAGTGCACAACCTGAGTAGCCTACACTTTAGAAAAATCTGATAGAAAAATTTCCCAAAAAATCTAGTAAAAAAAAATCACTAAACATTTGTTGCGTGTACCAGAGCTTGGTAGTTAGCAATAAATTATACTATTTGTCCTAGACATTTTTTATGGCACTGTAGGACAAAGGACATATTGAATCTAAAACTATTGATTTTAAAGCCCATGGGTTTTCCATTACACAAATTGGTGAATTAAAGTAGAGGGATAGGTAGGTAGGTAGATATAGGTATAGATACACCAAAGATATAGGTATGGATCACCAAAGTACTAATTAATGTGCCTGGGAGGATTGAGGATTTATTTCATTAATGTTTCAATAAGGATCTATTTTGTAAGTTCCAGGAAGGCAGATATTTGTGTCTATCAAAAGTACTGACCAAACACAGTAACTTGAACAAAGCAGGCACTTAATTTAAATATCAATCAAAATGAACCAATAACTTAAAAAGAAACTTTAATGTTACACAGGAGCATGCTGGAGAAAAATGGAAAAGACTTATAAACAAAAGATACAGCTTGAACAAAGGCCATCAAAGAGAACCTTTCATCCAAAGGTGGTTAGATAAAAAAGATCCTATGAAGACAACCTGTGTAACAGAACTAGGGTGGAGATACAGGATAAGAACCAAGTTTCAAAAGGCCCTGCACAGTTAAGAGTATTACCATCACTAGTCAACAGAGACCCCACCAGCTTTTCTAAGAGGGGACCAATAAGATCAGCCCCGTATTTACTTGGAAGCAAGGTTTTTAAAGTCTTGTCCTCTGCAGCAGATTTGCCCAATGCCATGTCTTTTGATTCCTTCACTGCTGTTTCCATGAGCATTGATTGTGGATCCAAGCCAAATGAAACCCTGGACAACTTCAATCTTTTCTCCAATGTTTTCTCCAGCTGTGAGGATTTTGTTTTCTTTACAGTGCGTTGCAATCCATACTGGAGGCTGTAGCTGTAAATCATCATCCGTAAGTGCTTCATGTCCTGCTGGCTTTTCAGCATGCGAGGTTGTGGCATCTGCAAATCTGATGCCACGTTCTACTTCATATAATCCAGCTTCTCGGATTTTTGCTTACCAAACAAACTGAACAAATATGGCAATAGGATACACATATTTCCTGATTTTAAACCATGTAGTATTGTTATTGCTTTTGTACAAGTGTCTCTTATTCCATGTACAGGTTCTAAATGTGCACAATGAAGTGTTCTGGAACTTCTCAATGTTATCCATAGTTTGTTGTGATCCATTTGAATTGTGGTGTTAGTAAACAATACTGAAAGTACCATGGAAGGCAGAAGAACAAACAAAAGGTCCTGACAGATACAGCCAGAATGTTCCTTGAAGACAAGGATGGAGAGACTTCATCTCATATACTTTGGCTAGACTTCATCTCCCGGAGATGACCAATACAGTGAGTGTAACAATGGGCTCAAATAAAACAATCGTGAAGATGGTAGAAACAGGCATTCTTTCATTCCGGGAGAGGAACGGGCATTCTGTTGTACCCAGGCACCTACCAACAACAACATTTTAAACAGCTTTGAGCTAAGGTAGTGGGAACAGAGTCTCAAAGCTGAGGTTCAAAAGATACATCTGGTGTGAATAAGTAAGTGTAGTGAAGAAGGCTGATGGTGCCCCGCTATCAAGACCTATAGCGTCTGGGGACTTAAAGGCTTGAAAGTAAACAAGCAGCCATCTAGCCCAGAAGCAACAAAGCCCACATGGAAGCAGCACACCAACATGTGT
>NW_022109768.1:7021578-7022789 GCF_000313985.2 Echinops telfairi | reverse complement strand
CTTGAGCATTACTATCTGCCCAATCAATACACATTGTTGGTGCTGTTAGGGGCCATAAAGTTAGTTGCGACCCACAGTAACCCTAGGCACAAGAGACTGCAACACTGCCCAATCCTGCGCCATCCTCACAAATGTCCATTGCTTGAGCCTACTGTTGCAGCCACTGTATCCATCCACTCCTTGAGGGCCTTCCTCTTTTCCACTGTCCCTTTACTTTAGCAAGCATGATGTCCTCCAGGGATTGGTCTCTCCTGATAACATGTCCAATGTATGTGAGATGAAGTCTTGCCGTCCCTGTCTCTAAGGAGAACGCTGACTGTACTTCTTCCAAGACAGACTGATTTGTCCAGGTAGCAGTCCATGGTACTTTCAATACATATAATCCCTTTATTTAATGCATGTTAGGAGTTTTTCATTGGTACTAATCATGCCTAGAATAAAAGAATGGAAGTTTCTGCTTTCTTAAGTCTTTAAATTACAGGTTTAGTCTCTAGGAGATGGGGACATGGACCAGGAGCTTGTGGTAAATTATTACAGGGTTAGTCACTGTGCGGGCAGATAATTATCTGAGATCCAAGAAGGCAAGATCTAACTTATCTTAGAAAAGTAAATTATATTCAACTTACCCAAAGGGGTAATAGTACTGCTGGCCTATAATGTACCAGATATTCTACTAAGCGTTTTAGTTGTGGTTTCATTTAACCCTAAAACAACCATAAAATAGGAATTATAACCCACACATAAGAGATGAAGAATTGGAGTACAGAGGCAAGTGATGTAGCTACTAACAAACAGAGGTACACCTACTATGCTGGAACTGCCAATACCAAAATCTCCCCATACTACATTTTTTGTGTGTTTTTTTAAAAATTATTTTATTGGGGGGTAGTACAATTCTTATCACAATCCATACATACATCCATTATGTCAAGCACATATGTCCATTTGTTGCCCTCATCATTCTCAAAACAACTGCCTTCTACTTTAGCAACTTAAAATCAGTTGCTCATTTCCCCCCCTCCCTCCCTCCTCTCCCTCCCTCATGAACTCTTCATAATTCATAAATTATTATACTTTTGTCATAAGTTACACTGTCCGACGTCTCCCTCCACCCCCTTCTCTGCTGTCCATCCCCCAGGGAGGAGGCTATACGTAGATTCTTGTAATTGGCTCCCCCTTTCTACCCTACATTCCCTCCACCCTCCAGGCAT
>NW_022109768.1:7008379-7019901 GCF_000313985.2 Echinops telfairi | reverse complement strand
CAATTTACTTTTTTTAATGGATAATTAAAACTAAGGTATATATTAAAGTACTGTGTGCAGTGTAAGTCAGTATTTGTAACTGAGCAGGCTGTAAGCCATTAGTACTCACTGGCTCCCCATCATTTGTTTCAAATGTGCAAGAGCTATATGGTGGAAAAGAATATACCTGACTCATATATCCAAGAACAACTGTTTTGGCACATAGAACCTCCACTTCTCTCATGCTCAGGCCTTCTGCCCCCCCACACACACATATACATATATGTTGTTGCTGCTGCTGTTGCTCAAAAGATAACTTATAAAAGACAAACAGCTTGTCTGACATCTTAGCAAGGCTGCAGCACTGGTAGCTGCTCTCCAAGCTTCATGATGCCGCCTAAGGACGACAAGAAGAAGGATGCTGGGAATCGGCCAAGAAGGACAAAGACCTAATGAACAAATCTAGGGGCAAGGCCAAGAAGAAGAAGTGGTCCAAAGGCAAAATTCGGGACAAGCTCAATAACCTGGTCTTGTCTGACAAAGCCGCATATGACAAGCTCTGCAAAGAAGTTCCCAACTATAAGCTGATCACCCCAGCAGGTGTCTCTGACAGACTGAAGATTCGCGGCTCCCTGGCCAGGGCAGCCCTCCAGGAGATGCTGAGTAAAGGACTCATCAAGCTGGTTTCAAAATACAGAGCTCCAGTAATTTACACCAGGAACACCAAGGGTGGAGACGCCCCAGCAGCCGGTGAAGATGCATGAGCAGGTTCAACCAACTGTACATTTTGAACAATAAAATTTTATTAGCTCAAAAAAAAGAAGGTAAGTAGCTTGTAATAAGGAGAAAAGCAAGCATTACCAGCATCTGTGGTATCACATTTTTATCTTTGAATAACGTAAAGACTTATGCATGAATAAACCCAACATAAACCAGCACAATCCACCTTTAATCTAAATCCACACATCTTTTAAAAATTATACTAGTGAAAACAACGATGTGATATTAACTAGAAAGAAGTGAGAATGCACACTGTACTTTGTGACCTAGATAAATTAAAGCACTAGTCAAAGGTATGTGTTCCCTACCCACAGGGGAAAAGGCGCCTATTACGTTACAATTCCAGATTCTTTAAGACAGTGGGAAGCCAATTCTTTCAATACTTGCTGTCATCTCCTAGAAACTTTCTAGTACTTTCCATTGTGAAGCAATTATTCGCATTCTAGGATGATTTATTTTACTCTATTTCTTTGCTATATTCTTTCTGCTTCTCAGAAACCAGTTCTGCTTTGGTATAATTATAACCATTTTAAATATTTTCTGGGTTTGTACTAATATTTACAATGCATTGGTTGAAGATACTCATATGGGAAAAATCATCTCTAATCGCAAGGCACTTGCAATCTAATTAATACAATAAAATAAAGAATTCAAAGGATTATATTCAATAATTCTTCTATTACACAAATAAAAGCCCATAGCTCTGAAAATTCAAAGGAATGAGCAATTATATCTGTTTTAAAGGGATTAGGAGAGGGTCCAAAATTTAGGAAGGTAATTTCCTAAAAAACGGGTCAAGATCAAAGGGAATCAACTATATTAAATAGAAAGCATATATGTAAGGAAGCTTATTGATAATGAAATAGATCTCTAAGCATGTGACATAAAAAGCCAATTAAATGATGCATGGAGTAGACTAGCTCTAGAGCTAAGGTAAAGAGATCAAAACCTGATGATTAGAAAGCAGAAGCAAACTAAGAAAGATCCCCTCTGTATATGCTCTAACACCCCCGTCCAAAAATCACACACATGTCCTCAATTCCCATTCCATTGGTCTTATTTAATCACATGACCCCAAGTGGGAAAGGTAACCCCTGACTGGAAGCCACTTCTGAGCAACGACTTTACTCTTTGGAAAGAGAGTGTCAAACTATGGTGGTAAGCTAGCCATATTTGCTACAGCAGATGACAAAACCAAAGAGTAAAAAAGGAAAGAACAGAAAATGTCAAGGAATGATAAGATACATGTTGCTATCTTGAATAGGATCCCGCATATACTCGAGTATAAGCCAACCTGAATATCAGCCGAGGCACCTAATTTTACTGCAAAAACTACATTAAAAGTGTGCTGAAAAACTCAGCTTATACAGGAGTATGTATGGTAATTCCGTAATTATCTGGGATCTGTGAGAAGCTAGCGTTTGGGCAAAGACCTGGAAGTGGTTCATCTTGTAGAGGAGGACTTCACGCAAGAATTATAGTAATTCCAAAGAAGCTGAGGTGGGAACACACTTGGTGGCCCAGGGAGGCCGTTTTGCTTGAGCAGAGAATACCACTAATCAAGTAAGTAGAAATCCAGTAAAAAGGCCAAATCATTTAAGATCCCGTTGGTTGTGGTAAAGACATGGAAAGTCTCTGTGGGATAAGGAAACACTGGGGGATTTAGAGTAGAATATCAATACATTGTGACTATATATATATTTTTTGTCTTTTCTTAATTTTTTAAAATATATCATTTTATTGGGGGCTTATACAGCTCTTATAACAATCCATACAATACAATCCATATTGTTATCAAGCATATGTACATTTAACAAAACATATGTACCATTTGTACATATGTTGCCATCATTTTCTTTTTAATCATTGTATTATGGGCTCATACAACTCTTATCACAATCCATCTATCCATCCATTGTGTCAAGCACATTTGTACATTTGTTGCCATCATCATTCTCAAAACATTTGCTTTCTATTTGGGCCCTTGGTATGAGCTCCTCATTTACCCCCTCACTCCCTACTCGTGTCCCCCCACCCCTGAACCCTTGATAAATTATAAATTATTATTATTTTGTCATGTCTTACACTGTCCAACGTCTCCCTTCACCCACTTTTCTGGAGGGGTTATATGTAGTTCTTTGTAATTGATTCCCCCTTTCTACCCCACCTTCCCTACATGAATCCTGAGGGGTTCATCTCTCCTGGATTCCCTGTGTTTCCAGCTCCTATCTGTACCAGTGTACATCCTCTGGTCAACCCAGATTTGTAGGGTAGAATTGGGATCATGACAGTGGAAGGGAGGAAGCATTAAAGAACTAGAGGAAAGCTGTATGTTTTATCATTGCTATACTGCACTCTGACTGGCTCATCTCCTCCCCGCGACTCTTCCACAAGGGAATGTCCAGTTACCTACAGATGGGCTTTGGGTCCTCGCTCCACACTACCCCTCATCCATGATGATATCATTTTTTTGTTCTCTGATGCCTGATACCTGATCCCATTGACACCTCGTGATCACACAGGCTGCACTGTGACTATATTTTAACATGATCACTTTAGCAGCTCTAGCTGCTACCAGAGTTTAGCTGTGCATATGTGAAAATATGCTTGACACAATGGATGAATGTATGGATTGTGAGAAGAGACAGAAGAGCCCCCAATAAAAGTATTTAATAAAAAATTAAAAGGGTTTAGCTGTGAGTGGATGGGTGATGTTGGAAACTCGAGATTGTTTGTACACTTTTGCAATAATTCAAGAGAGATGCTGATGGTTTGGACCAGGGAATACCCATGGAAGTAATGAAGAATCATGAGTTGAAGGCTGAATAAACAGAATATAATGAGGGGGAAAATAGTATGATAACTGAAAGCAAGAATGCAAACGTATTCAAGGGGGAGCTTTAAACAGTTTATGGAAAATGAAATTTAAAGATTAATGCAAGAACTTTAAATATATATGTATATATCATATCATTCCATAGGTCAATAACGTCAAGCAGAATTGTACAATTGCCACCACAATCAGTTTCCAAGCATTCTTTTTCTTGATGGACTCATTGGCATCATCTCCCCCCCCCCCCCCTCTCTCTCTCACACACACACACACACACACACACACACACACACACAACTGAATGCCTCTTCCCCTGAAACCCTTATTCTACTTGCTGTCTCCATAGGTTCATCGATCCTGGGTTTCATACATCAAAAAAACAGAGTAACATATAACACAACTTCAATAGGGTGACAACCTACAATGACATGACACCTCTGAGATATATCCTAATGTGGACAAGCAAAAAAACAAACAGAAGAACACAAACCAAAGATACAGACAATATAGGAAACAATATAGATCAGGCCCAGCATGCATCGCAGAGGGAGGGTCTACTGACAAAGTTTTAACTGCTCATGTCAGATTTATGCCTTTGATCTTCCATACTCATATCTGCAAAGCTCTCTTTCTTCCCATTCCTCAAGTGTAGATAGAGGGAGTTCTCCAGAGACTCATGTTTCTCCACAAATGAATCTTGGGCTCCCACTGTGGACCATAGTCCTCTGTACAGTGGGTTTTCACAATTCAGGCTCTGATACTCTGATACCTCCCCTTCAACCTCATTGACTGATGATAGTGTGCTTCTTCCAGGTGGACTTCGTTGACATCTCACGTAGACGACTGCTTGTTTGGAAACAGGCCTTTAAGAACCCAAATGCTATCTTATCTGCTAACCAGACACCATCTACATCAGCAATTCTCAATCTGTGGGCCGTGACCCCTTTGGGGGTCAAACCTTTCCCCCTTTGGGGGAACGACCCTTTCACAGGGCTTGCCTAAGACCATCGGAAAACATAAATATTTCACAATATATAATTACATGTTGGTTTGTGATTAGTCACTATGCTTTTAAATATATTTAATGAAGTTCAATTTGAAACAATGAAAATATATCCTGTATATCAGATGTGTACATTACAGTTCATAACATTAGCAAAATTACAGTTATGAAGTAGCAACAAAAATGATTTTATGTTTGGGGGTCACCACAACATGAGGAACTGTATTACACAGTCAAGACATTAGGAAGATCTACATTCTCCACCACTGTGGTAATTCACCTTGTGTCAACTTGAGAGTATTCTGAGTGAATGGGTGGATTCTAGTCTGTCAATCAGGTCACAGCCATTAATGCCTGTGTGGGTGTGACCTTCTCATGAAGAGTCGGAAACTTCCTGTCTCTTGATTTTGCCTTCAGAAAAACAACTAATCCTCAATGACATAGCACCTCTGAGATACACACTACTTATGAAACAAAATTAAACAGAATGTCCATAACCCATTTGCCGAATGATTCATATCTTAATAGCGCATATAGATTGTTGAAGCAGGGTATTGATTGTCCGGCTACCAACAGTCCACAGCTCTTGGAACTGCCATCTTCTGATTTCCAGACAACGTGTATTTTCCAACTTGCGGCAAGTCCTCAGGTTACATGTGTGTCTGAGGTAGGGTCCAGTTCATTCACTGGGGTTCCTTCTTGGGATCTCCCTGGCACAGCCTCCGGATCATGCTGTGTGCCCTGTTGATCCAGGATTCAGTGACCCAGTGGTTCCATGGCACCCAGCCTGGTTCCCTGAAGTTCCCTTGGACTCTTGAGGTCAACGTGGCCCATACATTGCAAGCTACCAGAGTGACTCCCCACATAGTGTCCCCAAAAGCATTTTCAGTCATTCATCCCTCAACCTGGGGATTGGTCCTCCCTCTTTTCCTACCAACAGACATGCCCTTGTGTTCCCTCAGATGTGATTGCTTCCTCTCCCCTCTGCTGCGTTGTCTTTCCCAAGTGTTACCCTTATCCCTCTGATGGGACTTTCTACATGCCTGGGGTGTGAGTGCGTGCGTGCGTGCGTGCCGTTGCTCACGTTTGCACGTGCATGTGCATTCATCGTACATTTACATGACAGCCACTCAGTAGACAATATTCTCGCCTTCCTTAGCCATCTGTTCCCAGCAGACGTGAGGCACCTTATGTTCAAGTGACCTATGAAGCACGTACCTAGAGCTGACGGAGTATTTGGTTCGCTGGCACTGGTGAGGCTCTCTACTAGGCTGCCTGGCCAACCAGCCAGAAGACTGGATGCCCTACAAGCCTAAGCCTGTGCCCATTCTGCTGCTTGTTCCTACCACAGTGGATCCATACAGAATCTGTCCTTTTGTGCTTGACTAACTTCACTCAGCATGTCTTCCAGAACCCTCCACATTTTCAGGCATTTCATGGTTGCATCGCTGTTTTTAAGGGAGGTGTAGTATTCCATTGTGTGTATGTACTAGAGGTTTTTTTAATCCAATCTTCTACTGATAGGAATTAGGCTTCTTCCAGCTTTTTGCTATGGTGAACAGTGGCGCAATGAACATGGGGGAACAAACATCTATTCATAATCTGTTTCATATTCCTTTTGGGTATATGCCCAATAATAATATTGCCGGATGAAATGGTACTTCAATTGCCATCTCTTTTAGGTATCACCCTATCTATACATTCCACGGTGGCTGTATGTATTTCCAAGTTCACCCTCAGTGGATAAAAATTCCAATCTTACCACACCGTCTCCAACATGTGTTGGTTTTTTTGAATTGGGGTACAGTTACAGGTGTTAGGTGGTATCTCATGGTTGTTTTGACTTGTATTTCCCGGGTGGCTAGAGACCAGGAGCATTTCCTCATGTGTTTATTAGCTATTCAAGTGTTATCCTTCGTGCATCGTCTGTTCAGGTCCTTGGCCCACCTTCTCAGAGGGTTACTGGTCAACTGTGGCGGCTGTAGAGTAGGCCTTTTTAAAAAATGATTTTATTGGGGGCTCGTACAATTGAATCAGGCATGTTTGAACATATGTTCCCTTCAATCTTTTGCAGACATATACTTTCTATTGAGCCCTTGGTATCGGTTTTTGTTTTTTTTGTTTTTTGAGGTCAGGTAGTGCAAGATCACCTACTTTGTTCTTTTTGAGTAGTTCCCTGCCCATCTTAGGCTTTTTCCCTTTCCATATGAAGCTGGTAATCAGTTTTTCCATTTCTTTGAAGAATGATGGTGGGATTTGGTTCAGTTGCATTGAATTTGTAGGTTGCTTTAAGTAGCAATGAAATTAACACAATACTGAGCCTCACAATCCATGAACACAGGATATTCTTCCATTGTAGATCCTTTTTGGTTTCTTGTAGAAGGTTCTATGGTTTTCTTTGTACAGTTCTTTTGTTTTTCTAGTCAGGGTTGTTCCTGGGTGTCTCCGTGTTTGTAAATGGTTTTGTTGCCTTGATATCTTTTTTGGTATTCCCAGCACTGTTATATAAGAATCCAATTGAGTTCTGCTTGTTAATCTCGTGTCCCGCTACTCTACTAAATGCCTCTATTGTTTTTCCTATTGTGGACACCTTAGGGTTCTCCATATATAAAACCATATCATCTGCAAATAGCAAAAGTTTCGCTTTTTTACCCACTTGTACTCCCTTGATTTTTTACAATTGTCTTAAGGTACTAGATAGGACTTCCAGCAAAATGTTGAATAAGAGTGAGGATAGGGGAAATCCTTGTCAGGTTCCCTTGTTTAATGGGAATGTTTTCAGCTTTTCTCCATTGAGTGTGATATTGACTATTGGGTTTTTGTATATGGACTTTATTTTATCGAGGATTTTCCCTTCTAGTCCTATCTTCTTAAGAGCTTTTATTAGGAATGGGTGTTGGATGTTATCAAATGATTTTTCTGCATCAATTGATATTATCATGTGGTTTTTATCCTTTTTCTTGTTAATATGGTAGATCATGTTAATTGCTTTTCAATGGTTGAACCATCCCTGCGTCCCTAGTATGAATCCCACTTGGTCATGAAGTATTCTTTTTTCCACATATTGCTGAATTCTATAGGCCAAAATTCTGTTGAGGATTTTTGCATCCATGTTCATGAGACTTATCGATGTGTAATTCTCTGCCCTTATGAAAGAACTTTTGAAGCCTCTTTATAATTGCATACAGAGACTTGGTGGCACTGTGCGATTTAAATCGGGTTGCTACATGCAAGGCCTGCAATTCAAACCTATCAGCCACCCCACAGAAAGGAGATGCTGCTATCTGCTCCTGTAAAGTTTAACAGCCTTGGAAACGGCAGATAGTTGCTATGAATTTGTAATTGTCTGGCTGACAGTGAGTATGGTTTTTGGTTGTACTTGTGTACATACCAATGTTCACTGCAGGACTATTCAACAGTGGTTAAAAGGGGGAAACTGCCCACAGGGTTTCTGAGATTATAAATTTTTAAAGAAGCCAACATGCCTTATCTTCTTCCCAATTAGATCGCAATAGGTTTAGTTTAGGTTTTTTTGTTATAGTCATTAAAATGTGCTTCATAATTTTATGAGAATGCTATCACAATAAACTGTACTGTTGGGGCATTCTCCATTGATAGTTTTTACTTTTGTCTTTATACCCATGTAATCTGCTTCCACAAATTACTGCACACTGACTCCTCACTTAATAAGTAACTGAGTCAGTGTGCAAAAACGCTGTGTTAGTTACAGATGGAGGATGAGCAAATCACAGAGCAAAATGTTAGAAGAAGACTATGTTATCATATGACTGCCACATTACACCATTGTATAATGGCCAAAGCACTGAGGATCATGGTCTAGCCAAGTTCACCCGTAACTGTGACCTTGACAGCCTGCATTTTTCTGGCCTCACATCTCGGAGTTCATTACTAACAGATGCACAGTATCAAGCAGCAGAACAGATCATACATTTTTTTTACTATTTGTGAAATTTCTCATAACGAGATAACTATTAAGTGAAGAGTAAGTATAAATAAAATCTCTTCTTTACCAGTCAGTTTTATTCCTTCAATTACATGGGCTAGGCTAAGGTGGACATGGTTCAGTGCTGAACAACTAGTCAAAAGGTTGAAGGTTCAAAACCACTCAGGAGGGCCTTGAGAGACTGAGCTGCAAGCTGATTCTGAAAATCACAGTCTTGAAACCCCCCATAGAGCAGCTCTACTTGACACAACTTCACTAGTCTTCAAGACAACCAACAGTACAATAGGGATCTACCATGAGGGGCAACCTCGCCCCGCCAAACCTCATAAACAAAAATCTTGCTCTCATGTCTCTTATATCTTGGTCTGTCTGAATAACCATTTATTCAAAAGGAGATTTTGCCACCAAAAAAGGGAAGTCTTGGTTTTTTTTTACTAATGAAGATTATGCAAAAATATCAAAGATCTGTTCAAAAGGATTCATATTTCCCTCAGACTTGCTTTCATTAGGAAAAAGGAATTGAACCTCTGCTTTTAATCCCCAATCTTATAAAGGAGATTTTAAAAAATAGCTTAACAGCTCTAAACTCCTAACTTTTAAAATATAATTTTAAAATAAAATATAATTCATACAAAGTAAAATACTATATCTTCTTAGTCTGATCAGTCTTTCAATCTTAACCTCTTAAAAATAATAACAAGCTATGTTGGTTAACCCATTTTTATTATGTTCTTAGCTTATTACTCTTATCCCAAATAGATAAAATAAGCCTCCTGGTCAGCCATATAATTTTCTTTTATCACAAATTAAAAATACACTGATGGCCAATTTATTTCTATTATGTAGTAACTTCACAACAGACATGGTACATATCCCAAAGCAATTGTTTTAAATCAAATGATGATAAAATATCTACCTATGATCACCAAGGAGTCTTTATAGTGTAGTGGTTACTCACTGGGCTGTTAACTGCAAGGTCAGCAGTTTGGAACCAACAGCTACTCGCTAGAGAAAGATGGGGCTTTCTACTCCTGTGAAGAGTTACAGTCTCATAAACCCACAGGGGAAGCTCTACTCTGTCTTGTAAGATTGCTATGAATCAGAATTGACCATGAGTCAGAATTGTCTCAATGGCAGTGAGAAGTAAGGTTCACTACAATCAATACAACCATCGTATTAGAGCAATATTAATACCAAAGATAGCTTTCAAATCAAGGGTGCTCACACTTTTTCCGCATGCGAGCTACTTATAAAATGATCAAGTCAAAATGATTTTGCAAAAATGCAAAACATATATTTTTATTTATTCATAAATGCATTGAGAATTCTTTATATGTACAATGTATACTTATGTACCTTGCATAACCACGAGTCCATATTGCACAACACAACATAACACAATTAACTATGTACATTTTCTGTCATGACCTGAGTTAACTCTGATGACTTGCACTGAATGGAATGAGCCAGGGATGCCTAGTCCGGACAGTAGCTGCTGACAGCCAGCCTCAAGCACACTTCCAAATGATCATCAGTCATGGTGGAATGGTACTTGGACTTCATGATCGTTATGTGGGAAAAAGCTGACTCACATAAATAAGCAGAGCCGAATAATGCAGTCAAGGAGGTAGCACATTTTCTCAGGTTTGGGTACTTTCCCTCTGCGAGTAAGTTCCAGAACTGTCATGCGCTCTGGACTTCAGCTGAATGTCGGCTTGTAGTGTCAAAATCTCCCATTCCATATGAACGTGATGCGTTTTTGTCTTCTTACTTGGTCCAGCTCCCCCACTCATTTTAATACCCTTTCTTACGTTTAAGAGAAAAAAAACAAGGTCTAAAAATTGGCAATAACTTAGCTTGTCAGTTTTGCTGCACTTAGCACAGCTGTTTGCACGTGCGTTTGACACCTAAGATTGCATCTGTTTGGCTGTGCTGCATATTAATTAAGTGACGGGATTGATGATAGGCTTACGTCTATTTTTTTTTAATGCCATGCGATCGACCCACACTACATTTTCGATCAATGTATTGAGCACCCCTGCTTTAAATACCAAAATCCTGAGGTAGAAAGTCCAACTATGCCTTAAAACGTATATATTTAAAGAGATGCATTATTTATAATTTTCTTAAAGTTATTATCAATTTAAGTTTAAAAAAAAGAAACAGAGGTACATGCTGTCTAAATAGCTTATGGTTTCATTTTACACCTCTCATATCTGGGTGAAGTTTTAAAAGTAACATAATAGGAAAATGAAAGTATTTTTCTCAGAAGATAGAGTCCATATGTTGTTCAATCTAGAAACCCATTGGGGAAAGACTTGAGTTTTTAAGAAGTGAATTTTGACAATTGGAAGCTGATGTGGCCTTTTTTCCCCTCGCCATGCAGATTTGAATACTTCTCAGGGGAAATGAAACAGACCTTACCAAGTACAGAAAAGTTTAACACCTGTTTAACTCCAAATTACTTATAAAATATTTAGAGTACATTCAGAATCTCAGAGTGAGGGCTTAAATAAACAAATACCCTTAAATTCTAACTGTAACATATTTTTATAAGCTTGACACGAGAAAGCATACGTATATATTGAGCTTACATATAAGAGGGCTTCAAAAAGTTTCATTATCTTTTAATTCCATTTTTCACAAGCTCTTTGAAGGCCCCTTGTATATTTCATATGATATAGTTTTCAACCCTTTTAAAGTACATTATTATAATTAAATTCACATATAGTTTTATTATTTCTGGTGTTAAGATTTTAATAATATATTAAGTATTTAATCAGGCTATAATACTACAAAATTTACATCAGGCGATAAGACTAAAAAGTCACCAGTGCTTTCTAGCATGACATCAAGTATGTGCTTAACAAAGTCATATGATTTGATAAGCATATATATCCTAATCATATTTTGGATAGACTTAAAAAGAAAAGCTAACATAGTTAAGTAAAATAACTTCCTAT
>NW_022109768.1:7006797-7008039 GCF_000313985.2 Echinops telfairi | reverse complement strand
GCTCAAATTTAACCTCTTATGTTTCAGCTCCTTCCCCTCCAACTTGTTTCCAAATTAGGGGAAAATAAAATGAATAAAATATTTAAAAGGTAAGAGTCCATCCATTTATCAAGAATAGCAACTCTCAGTAAAAGTGACTGGGGGGGACATACATTGCACAAAAATGGAAATTACTGCTGTAAGTGGTCTCCAAACATCTATTCCAAAAGATGTTTTCTGGTGATTCAAATCTCTTTTTAAACCTGATCTCCTCTACCCTTAAAACTTTCACCTTTCCTACTTCTATTCAAAGAAATGGTGAATTAACTATTTATTTTATTCTTTATCACTTAAATAATTCCTGTATAATTCTATATTGTGTTTCCATATATTCAAAAATCACTAAAAGCCCAATAAGTCTCTCTGTGTAATACTACTGCTGAAACAAGATGACATGCGGGAAAACACCACCTGGCAGAAAGGATGTATAAAGTCCACTTCTGGCTTCCCAATTAGCTGTTAAATACTGAGCAAGCCCATTTACCGGATTTGGGCCTCAGTCTCTTCTGTAAGATAAAAAGCCTGAATCAAATCAAATTATCAGAACATTTATCTTTGAATAAATATGTGTATTACTTGGTAGTTCTACTTTAAGATATAAGCGTATGCCTATATGCCACTCAGGGCATATCAATCATCTATCTGTACATATATTCAATTCTTAATTCTTCCAGCTCCCCGCCAACCTCAAAAGACTCGCATTCATCTTATGGGAACATAATATAAAGTAAGACAGATAAAAATGCAGTTAAGTGCTTTAAAAAGTTTAAATACAGAGTAAAGCCTCAAACACATTAGTTATAATTTTATCTATTTTTATGGATCTTGTTATGCTTAAAGAAATAATATTCATTCACACAGAGAAGGATAGGTAAGGATTAAATATATCATAATCTAAAGTTTTCCATTTTATTCAAAGTTTTTTTGTTAATTCATAGACTAGTGCAATATTTAACTTCAGGACCTTTCTGTGAAACTTGAGTATCCTGTCCAACAAAAAGAGAGGCCAATAGCAATGAAGAGGTCACTGGTGATTAATTATTACGGGATAAAAAGCTGTTCACTATTCATGCAGATAAAGGAATTCACTTGGTTTCATTTAGTAGATTTTCTAATTTCCAGTTAAATTATTTGTTCCTACTAGATAACTAATACTACTCGAAAGAGTTGATACTCTTTTTCTTTTTATTAAAAAAAAAGACA
>NW_022109768.1:7004004-7005112 GCF_000313985.2 Echinops telfairi | reverse complement strand
TGGAGAGGAAATGTTTTGAGAATGATGAGGGCAATGAATGCACAAATGCGCTTTACACAATTGATGTGTGTATGGATTGTGATAAGAGTTGGATGAGCCCCTAATAAAATGATTAAAAATAATAATAAATAAAAAAATAAAAGGAGAATCTACACACTGGAAATACACACACACACACACACTCACATATACAATGGCAAAGAAATAACTGATGGGAGCCTCACCTCTAAATTACATAGGAAACTTCAACAATTCCAAAACAAAAAGAGAAATAATTCAATCAAAAGTTTGGCAAAGGACTTGAACAGATATACATCAAAAAGGAGATTCAGGTAACCAAAAAAATAGGTCAAAAGATGCTGGAAAACAGTAGCCATTAAAAACAGAACAAAAACCTGTTGTTATCCAAATAAATTCTTACTCATAGCAACCCTAAAGAACTTTGTAAAACTCTCCCTAGTGTTTATAAAACTGATCACAGTGTCTTCATAGAAGCAGACTGCCACATTTTTCTACATCAGAGTAGCTAATAGGTTTGGACTGCAAACCTTTCAGTGAACAGCCAAATGCTTACCTGCTCAGTGCTATTTCATTAAATTTTCCAAATTCACTGCCATCAAGTCAATTCAACTCATGGTGACTCTATAAGGCAGAGTAGAATTGCCAAAGTAGGTTTCTGAGACTGCAAACATTTATGGGCATAAAGAGCCTCATCTTTCTCCCACGGAGCAGCTGATGGTTTTGAACTGGTGACCTTGTGGTTAGCATTCCAAAGTATAACTACTATGCCACCAAGTCTCCTTCATTAGCTATATTAAAGAGGTACAAAATGAAGCTATAATGAAGATACCATCTTAGTCCTACAAAGAATGGCAATGATTTAAAAAGGAGCACAAAATAAGTTTTTGTGAAAATTTTAAGTTTTATACACTGTTGGCAGGACTGTGAAATGGGTCAAGTGCCACTATGTAAACTAGGATAGAACTTTCGCAAACAGCTAGAGAAACAGCTAGAGCTTGTGATCCAGCAACTCTACTCCTTGGTATCCATCCAAGAGGTGTTAAGAGCAGCAACGCACGCACACACCAGCATTCTTCACAAGAGCAAA
>NW_022109768.1:6992641-7001938 GCF_000313985.2 Echinops telfairi | reverse complement strand
GCTAAGGTGGAGAGAAAATGTTTTGAGAATGATGAGGGCAATGAATGTACAAATGTGCTTTACACAACTAATGTGTGTATGGATTGTGATAAGAGTTGTATGAGCTCCTAATAAAATGATTTAAAAAATGACAAATATAAAAAATGTTTAGAATAGATCTATACACAAAAACTGATTATCTTTCATCGTTACCGGGAAGGAAAAGGTGGGGAAGTCATCTTCTAGATAGTAGATACTTGTTATTGTTGATGATGGGGAAGACACTTAAATATGAGTAAAGTCAGTACAACTTGACGAAGATTGACACCAAAAACTATACAAGTAACAATTTTAGTAAATATATATATATGCTATAGCATATACAATTGTGTAATAACTGCTAACAACAAAAAGGGTGTGTATGGATCCATCACTATCATTAAGTCAATTCTGACACACAGTGACCCTACATGGGTTTCCAGGCTTTGTACATCTCTACAGGCGCTGAGAGCCTCATCTTTCTCCCAAGGAGTGGCCGGTGGTTTAAACTGGAGACCTTATGGCTAGCCATGCATGTGAATAAATGTACACATGTATGTACAGAAGTTTATGCAGAGAGACACACACAAGTAAGTAAACATGCTTGCGCGTACTGCGTACATAGCCACAGAATAACAAAGCACATACAGGGCACAGTTATGGCTCCCAGACATATCCAAACAACTTGGAGAATTCTCATACTGAGTTAAAAGGCTTTGGACAAAAGTCTTTGGGGGCAAAACGTAGGTCAAAAAGACACTGTTCTACATCTTAGTTTGGTTATTATTGTTTAGGGTCTTAAAACCTTATCAGCATCCAGCTAAGATAGAGCCATTGATCTTTATTTATATGGAGAAAAGGAGAATGAAGGGAATCAAAGATTCAAAAAGGAAACTAGTGTACAAGACTAGTAGCCCACACACACCACCGCCTCTTGTAACCTGAGACCAAAAGTAGATGGAGAAATGACAGAAGTTCCATAACAGAATGGAGATAAATAAAATGCCACATCTATGGCACCTTTGAAACAATCATCCTAAAATACCCTTTGAACGTGGAACTGAAGCTATTTTGAAATGCTGCCTTTCAGACAAATAAAGGGCTTGCTTATATAATAAACAATATCACCCATAGGAATATGCTCCCTTACACAATCAACTGCAAAAGACAGTAAGGTCAACATTTACCCACAAGTAACGGTGAGAAGGCCAGGGGGTGGGGGGTGTTAAGTCACTAGAAATAGTACCAAAAAGGATGGAAATAATGAGACTGCAGAACCATTGTGAAAACTGTAACTGATGGCAGCAAATTGTTTCTACACAGACTGTTAAATGGAAACCTAATTTGCTGTGCGAATGGTCACCTAAGTCCCAATATAGTATTATTACAAAGTAATGATGCCCAATCTTTATTTGTTGGGTTAAAGACCACCCCTACACTCCCCTACAAAAAGTTTCCCACGTAATTTTAAAATGCAAAAAATAAAAATGAAACTTAATGCTATCGAGTCAATTCTGATTCATAGCAACAGACAGCTAGAATTAAAAACAAACTGGCTTGGCCAAAAGAAATGAACTGTGCTATATCCATTTTCAATTTCAATGCTACTGAGCAGCTGTAAAATATTGGACACTAACACAATTCTCTGCCGCACTCTGTAGTATGGACTGGACTGCACTACATGTTGCCAAGGAATACTTTTAGCTTTAAAGTTGTGTGATTAGACCTTTCAAAACTGCCACATCTATTTGACATCTCAACTCTGCTGCTAATGTAAATTAGTACCCTTAATCACAGTTACTAAGATTGTGCACATTAATCCTTCCCACATTTGCAGATCTTGTGCAAGGACAGTATTTACCAAACACATTTAGTTGTTTGTTCCTGAACAAATGTTTTTAAAAGTTTTTACTAAGTGTTCCACCAGTGACAAAGTTAGTAACTCTCAAACTTTATCTTTCACTGAAAAGTTTCAATTCATCGTTATAGTCTACGGGTACATTTTCAGTATTACACAACGTTAAGATCTATTCTTTGTGTAACAGCCACCAAAAGGAGAAAGTACAGTTTTCAGAAAGAAGGGTCTTCATCTTCGTCAAACATGAATGTATATGGAATAGTGCCAGTAGACTTCAAAAATTCAATATATATGAAGAACCAGTTATAAACAAGAAACCCTTTTCAAAATCAATTAACATGACACTGCCTCATATTACCACTAAACAAAAACCCACTGCCATCGAAGAGGTTCCAACTCACAGAAACTATAAGCAGACTTTCGAAGGTCTTGTAAATCTTCATGGAAGCCTACAGCCTCATCTTTCTACCACAAGAAACTTGAGGAGCTGAATCACCAATCTTGCAGTCCAACACTTCCTAGACAACACTACCAACACACTTCATCTTACACAATTAAAAAAATAAAACAAAAAACCAAACTAACTAACATCTAGTCAATTCCAACGCTTAGGGACGCCTTATCTCAAAGTTGCCTGTACATTGTTGCCTCTGGCCCCAAGTGCGTCAGAGCAGAGCTGTACCTCATGGGGTGTTCAGTGGCTGGTATTTCAGGAACGGATCCAAGCAGGCCTTTCTTACAAGGTACCTCTGGGAGAACATGAACCTACAATCTTTCACTCAGCGCCAAACGCATCAACCATTTGTACCATCTAAGCATTCTGCCCCATTCTATGAGTCCTTCACAAAGTTCATGGACAAATGAACTTCAAAGATAATAGCATTTTCTACATGGCTTTTGAAGCCGCCTCATATTCAACAGGGGTAAAGTTGCTTCTGCTAGACAGTTAGACTTAAACACCAGTAGAGAAGCATAAACACTCCAAGTGTCCTAAATTTTAATTAATGTTCACATAATTGATATTAACTTATTATTTGACTTCTATAAAACCAAATCACTGCTATCCAGTCAATTCCAACTCACAGCTTTATACACAGAGGTTTTGAGACTAAAAACATTAACCTGAGTACACAGCCTCATCTTTCGTCCACCGAGCAGCTGTTGTGTCTGACCTGCCACCCTTAAGACTAGTAAACCAATGTTTAACCCACAGCACCACTAGGGTTCCTTTCACTTGCACAGAAAAGATAAAATGTTATTTTCTTTAAAAAACAGATTATACCTATTAGTATTTTCTTATTTAAATGATTAAATTCTTTCCAAACGGTACATATATAAGTATGGGAAACATTCATTTGGATATATAATCATTTTTCACTTAGCAAAATGTAACTGCAACAACAAATGTTTCAACTTTGCAGTTGTATGAAAAGAAAATGCAAATTCATGTTCATTTTTTCATTAGTCTCAGAACCACTAATTTGAAAACAATGTGTGGCTGCTCAGCGTCACTGGTCATATGACAGCAGAAGAGAAGATGAGGAGCAGACTCTGTGCTGCACGTTACTCAATCGTCCGTCAGTGACTGCTGCTTGTCAGTCAGTCCATGTGTGCAGGGGGGAGCTGCTCCAGAGGGGTTCCAAGACTGTGGGCCTTTTGGAAACAAAACATTAGGCCTATTTTCCAAGGTACCAATGGGTATATCCAAACCTTTGGGGTAGGAATCTAATGCTTACTGAACTAATGGTAAAACTTCAATGTAGAATTTACCCCAAAGCATCTGGGCAAGAAAAAGTGTACAACAAATGACATGAAACAAATTTGTAACTTGCTGCAACTTCTAAGAGTAACGAAGTTAAAACATTATTCACATACAAACACAGGACCGTTGATTTTTAGAAATATTTTCTAGGGAGCATCATTTACATGATCATGTTGAATTATTTTCAAATGTAAGTGTAAAGTAAAGGCCAAATTTGCAATTTAAATAATATGTTTAAAAGACAGCAAGTATCTAAACTTAAATACAAAGTAAATCCAGCTCTTATAACATGCATAATATATTTTCAAATTTATATTTCTTGTAATGAGAAATTATGGAATGTAATCTTTTTCCTAATATAAAATGTTATTTACAAAGTCAGACTTTTCATGTCTCTGTTTGAACACTTTCTTCCCATTTCTAAGGCATAATAAGATCATTGAAGAGATCTAAATATAGTAAAATGTTTTAAATGGAATGTTATTTTGGCCTAATATTTGGGGGGGTGGGAATGGAATGCCAAAGAATAACACAACCAGTTAAAATTACATTTCCTTGTCTCCTTAACTTCTTTGAAGTAAATCTATCAATATTAATTGGAATTCAGTAGTAACTATTTTTATATAACACTATGCTAATTTTTATTATTTAATTGGAAAAAATGATACAATAAATTAAATTCTATTTGTTTTTCAACAACTTAAGGCTTTTTAGTGTGTGCTTTGACTAATTTCAGTCTGTCATAAATCAAAAGTATTCTTTTAATCCCAACAGTAGACAAAATAATGCATTTTATACTTAAATATGCTCAAGGAAAAAAATTAACATTCTTTATCATTTCCCAACAGAGACGGTTAATACTCTAAGGCCACATTAATGGAACCTTTCTGCCATTGTAGAAAGTTTGATAGCACTCCTATTTCAATGTCTGAATTTTTCTCCTTTTTTTTGACAAAGACAAATGATTGCCATCAATCAAGATCCAATCGGGTATACAGAGAGTCAGGCAAATGCATCACTCTTTACTGGTTTTCCTGTTATTTGAGCAGGCTTTGCTCCATATTATTTTATAGAATGATCAAAAAAAAAGCCATAAGATAGATCATTCACACCCACTGTAAAATTAACTTTCATGAATAATGAGAGTTTTAAACCTCAGATAATGTATATGTTATACCAAGGATATTACTGAGTTCATTTCTGGCTAGAGATTATGTAAATGATACTATATGACCTTTATCATTACAACAGGACATGCAAAACACATATTATTTCATACATCATTTTAAAGCAAGTCAGTTTCTAAAGGAAAAACAGTCATTTATAATGTTCATGGCACAGTGCTAAAGTTTATAGAGGAACACATGAGGACAACCTTTGATCAGTGAGTCCGTCTTCCTCTAACCTGTTACTTCCATAAAACAGATCAGATTGCAAGAGCCCCAATACAATGATTAAATTTTTTTAAAAAAGAACATATCAGAAGACAAAAAAACCTACTTCTAAAGAAATGTACTTGGTTGACCTATTTCTATGTTAACTACTGGTATTCACTCCATTTTGTAATCTCTAATTCTGGTGCATAAGTAACGATACTTTTTAATGAGTATCTAGTATTAATGTGTATTATTTGTTTCATATTACTTAACATATTGAATAATATGTCCCATAATATTCAAGGAGCACAGATGGCAAAGTGGGTTACGTGTTTGGTGGCTAAAACCGCAGGTCTGCTGTTCAAAACCACTAACTGCTCCATGGGAAAAAATGAGGCTTTTACGTGTTTGGTGGCTAAAACCGCAGGTCTGCTGTTCAAATCCACTAACTGCTCCATGGAAAAAAACGAGGCTTTGTACTCCTGTAAAGTTCTACAGTCTCGGAAACCCCCAGGAGCAGTTCGTCCGGTCCTACAGACTGGCAATGAGTTGGAATAGACTGTAAGGCAGCGAGTTTGGAGTACGAGTTCATATTACTTTAGTCAATATCTAGTAGAGTTTTAACACGTAAGTTAAACGAAAATAAAGGAAGATATTTCATTCGAACTATATACAGAGTCAATTTTATCACACAGAGGTTGGGATTATAAATTCAAATAGTGTATGAAGTATAAAATGCTCCTTCTCCCCAACAGAAAAAAAAACACCGCACTTCAAAATCAGGTGCTTAGTCTTATACTTCTTATTTTTCTGATGTACGTTATTTTGCATTCAGTCTTCATCACAGAGAGCCTTGTTCACTCACGCTTTAGCTACACACAAACCAAACCCCAAAGACCAAATAGTTTTCTTCCTAAAAAAAAAATCTCAAAACCATGCCCACACCCATAGTTGTACCACTGTTACTGTGACCCCTGGATTTATCTTCATTATTGGCAATATTTTTCTTATAGTTCATTATTAAAAGATCTTCCAAGAATGATGTATGTAATTTGTAGACACCAGAACCCTAGCCCTCAGAGAACTGGGCTATCTCCACAGTGGGATATCTACATAGATTCATTTGGAGTGTGCGAGAATACAATAAAACAATTCCTATTTATATTTACCTACAGAAGAGAAAAGGAGAAGAAGAAATTAAGCTTTAGTAATAGAGGCAGTAGAAGTTCACATGGGATGTGGGTTGGATTCCTTCCATCTCATGAGTAACTACCAGCTGTCTATCAGCAGAGGTCTGAGCATTTTCATGATGCTGAGATGGTTTCAGGAGAGTTTCCAAACTAAGATGAATTAGAAAGAAAGACTTGGTGTTCTATTTCCAAAACCAGCCAATGGAAATCCATTAATCACAAAGATCCAATGTGTACCCTATCCCGACGATGGGCCGTTTTTGCTGCTGTTGTTGTTAGGTGCAACCGAGTTGGTTCCATGCCATAGCAACTCTGTGTACAACAGAATGAAGCACTGCATGGTCCTAAACCCTCCTGGCCATTGTTCCTATGCCTGAGACCATCATTGCAGCCATGGTGTCAATCCAACTCATGAAGATGGATTAGGATTAAGCTTTCTATGGTTCCATAGTTCAAGGAGTGGCCATAAGCCAGGGGTCAACTGAACAGTAATTACTAAATGTGTAATATACAATGGCATTTCAAAAGGTTTGATGAAAAGATAATGAATTTTTTTTCATGAACCTTTTGAAGCAACTTCATGCATATTTGAATTCTAGTAGCCTTATGCAACCTGAATATATCTGTAATCACATGTCACAGGTAACATGCAATTTTAGTATACGGAGAGCTGAGGTTTATTTGCATCTCACTGAATGCGTAGAAGAATTTTATAAAAATTGTGGTAGAATGAAGCATAACCAGTCATACAGGACAATAGTTGAAGAGCATGCGGGCACTCACTTTTCTGAAAAGACCATTCAAATGCACTAAACTCACCGTGTCCACACATGCTACTTAGCAGCTCTTCAAAAGTAAACACATCTCAAATAGCCCTTTAACATAAAGGTGGCAAGTTAACAGTGAAACTGTTAAAAATAACTGCTTTTAAAAATTGTATGATTTTGAAAACATGTTTTAAATGATTTCCATTATTACTATTTTTTAATAAATAATTTTATTGGGGGCTCTTACAGCTTTTTCTTTTACTCATTTCATTGGGGACTCATATAACTCTAATCACAATCCATCCATACATACATCCATTGTGTCAAGCACATTTATACATTTGTTACCATCATCATTTTCAAAACATTTTCTTTCTACTTGAGCCCCTGGTATCAGCTTCTCATTTTTTTCCCCACACCCTCATGAACCCTTGATGAATTATTATTTTCATATCTTACAAAGTCACTGTTTCCCTCCACCCACGTTTCTCTTGTTCACCCCCCCTGGGGAGGGGGAGGGGAGTTATATGTCAATCATTGTGATCGGGTCCCCCTCTCTCCCCCAAGTTCCCTCCTACCCTCATGGTATCGCTACTCCCATTATAGTTCCTATGGGTTTATGCGTCCTGTATTCCATGTGTCCAGAGCTCTTTATCTATACCAATGTGCATGCTCCATTGTGGTCAGATTTGTAAATTAAAACTGGGGCTATGATAGTGGGAAGGAGGAATCATTAAAGAACTAGAGGAATGTTGTGTATTCTGTCAGTGCTATAATGCTCCCTGGCCAGCTTGTCCCCTTCCTTGTGACCCTTCTGTGAGGGATGTCCAATTGTCTACAGATGGGCTTTGGGTCTCCACTTGGATGCCCCTCATTCGTATCAAGATGATTGTTTGTTTTGGGACTTCTGCTGCCTGATACCTGATCCCATCAATACTTCATGATCACAGGGCTATATATGACTTCTATTACCAGAAGCACCTATATCACCGATGAAAACATTCAAATTTGTACCATTTAAAATAAGTAACTTAGAAACAAAGTTTTCTAAACAATGAGGTTTTTTTAACTCACTTGTAAAATATATTAAAATATTAATAATATTTGAAGAGAACAGGATTTCTGGAAAAAACGGAACAATATAATTGTCTTTAAAAGTTTTTCTTCAGCTTATCTTTAATTTCTCTTAGAGTAGTGATCTTTAACAACTTTATCTGAGCATCCAGTTTTGGACTATTCTTTCTCCGCTTCATAAATAAATGAAGGAGCAAACAAACACACGCAGGAACTAATGTTACCTCGCCAATCAGGTGTGTCATTTAGTCAAGAGGTCTCTAGTGAGCACGGTGCATGACCAGGCAGTGTTTTGTTCTGTTGTCCAGTCAGGGTTGCTTTGAGTTGGAAGTGAGCTGACTGCACCTGATACAACAAGTAACCAAGGGACTGCTCCGACGGTTACTCCGAGGAGAAAGAGGAAGTGGTTTCTTGAGAGTACACAATCTTGGGAGCACTTTCTAAGAAATAAAGTCTGAAAGCATTCATTCTGAGAGCAAACTTGGTTTCTAGAAAACAAAGCTTTCTCATTAAAAAAATGACACACAAGAAGAGCTTTCAAGATGAAAACAGACTGTTTTCAATTCAGATTTAAACAAAACAATACGCACTGTCATTGAGTTGATGTCAGTACGCAGCGACCCTATAGTGCAGAATACAAAATGATCTCTTTGGGTTTCCAAGGCTTTTCTTGGGTTTCCACATCTTTTCTTCCACAGAGCAGAAGGTGGTTTTGAACTGCTGACCTTGAGGTTAGCTGCCCAATGCATACTCCACAATGCCACCAGGATTACAATAATCTATTGCAAGACCCTCCAAAAAGGTTCTACTGATTAACTCTTCAATCACAGCTGTATAAAATTCCGAACTATTGTTAACACTGGATAATAGTAGCCTTACTAGGCTTTGCCAAGGAATCCAAATTCATAAACTTTAAAACTAATACAGATTCTATTCATTAAAACAGGTGATACAACAGGTGAGTTATATAATATGTAAAACATGCCTCAATAAAACTATTCAAAACCATTTTTAAAGCAGGAATACAAAAGGAGGAGGTAACAAGAGAAGATGGATTTAGATTGAACACATTGAGCTTGAAGGGCAAGAATTAAATGCAAACAAAATATCCAGAAGGCTCTTAAAAACAGAGATGTTGAGCTCCTAATCTTAGGACGTAGCTACATAAAAATAATGCTTGAAGCCCTGGAAATGAAAAGATCACACAAGAGGACCCAATTTGAAAAGAAGAAACAAAAATGTAAAATTTCCG
>NW_022109768.1:6990881-6992541 GCF_000313985.2 Echinops telfairi | reverse complement strand
GGGGGGGGATTTCCAGGGAAGACATTACAAAGTGAAATTTGAAGAAAGTAAAATTCAGGGTCACAAAAACAGTGTGCGTTTCTCTTACCCTTAAATATGGCAGAGACCTTATTTCAGACATAGAGCCATGTGATCAGAAGAGCACCCAGAAGGGAGCATGCTGAATCCAGCAGGATTCTGAAGGACATGGAGTCCTTCCTGGGTTCTGAGGCTCCCTGCCCTCCCCGCAGCACTCGCAGTCACACAGACATCCCCCTGTCCCCGCATTTGAGCCCGAATTGACTTCTCAGCACAATCAGATGTTGCAGGCTTTTCTTCCTGTTTCCTTGCTATAACCCTGGAAGCAGTCATCACTCCTTAGAACCCTGGGTCCCCCTTCAAGTCCAAGATCGGGGCTTTGCACATATGAGTGGTCCCTGCTATGTGGGATGTCAGTGGAAAGAGCTCAAGTCTCTTTGCGCAAAGTTTTAGTTGGTGCTACATGGCTATAGGTTCCGTATCCATGGATCCCAGCAACTACAAATAGAAAATATTCAGGGGGGGGGGGTCCATAAAGTAAAGCCTGCATGTGTATGCCTGCATGCACTGGTTCACACAAACGAAGTGGTGTGTAGGCACATGCTGCAGTGGCCTCCACCATCTCCCAGATCCCCAGACTCCCTCCTGCACTCGTTGCTTTAAGGTTGTTCACCTCCCTTCGCTACTTGTGCTGTACAACCCACGCTTCTAAGGACAAAAATGATTCTGAGTGACAGTCCATTAATGTGGCCCTTCTAGCTATATGAAGTGGGACACACTCAGGTTCTGTGATGACATCTTTCAGATTCTACTTTAGTATCAGACATAAACCAAGCCACGCACTTTGTTTTCTTGATGAAATCTTTAAGATTCCACCTTATAACTGGGCATCAACCGGACCACAGTTTTTCCTGGGACATACAATGGTTCGGCCAAACAATTCTACATTCATTCATCACCTTACCTGGAAATCTAGGCCTCTATTGTCGACTGAGCTTTGGTAGAAGCAAGAGGACCAGCTATGCCTTGGGAACATTTTTGGCTTTTGGCTCCGGGCCTTGCACTTGGCTCACCCCTGCCTGACCTCTAGATTCTGGACTGGACAGCACCACCCACTACATAAGACAATTTCTCAACGTTTCATGGGTTTATGTGGGATGTTGCACTGATTCGTGGAACCCAGGAAAGCAGGGGAATATACTCCATGGAGAACCTGGGGGAAAGTGGAGCTAAATAATACCATGGAAGATTGGTGCATTTGAGACATCATTAATCTCCAACTCCGTGAGACTACCCTGGTATTAATTCTCCTGAAAGAGATTACTATCACAAACTCCTAAAAAGCAAAGTAGTCAAGACAATCCCTCAAGAGCAATACGAGAAAGCATAAAGTACTATTTACAGACCACTTATATTGTATTAAGTAAACTACTATTGATTTAAAGGACATGGGCAAATGTGCCTAAGTTGCATGTAAATATAAGGACTATACCATTTTAATAGATAGGACTTGAGTATCCAAAGATTTTAGTACTGGTGGTTTAGGGGGAGAAGAGCATGTATCCTGGGGCACATCCCCACGGATGCTGGAAGAACTATATATATACACACAGACACACACACACGTATACACACACTGTAC
>NW_022109768.1:6983423-6990663 GCF_000313985.2 Echinops telfairi | reverse complement strand
GCGCATTTGTACATCGTTTCTCAAAACATTTTCTCTCCATTTAAACCCCCGACATTAGGTCCTCATTTTTCCCCTCTTAATATTTTTTTATCACTTTGCTCACTCTCTATAAATACAAACTTCCATCACTTCTACAGCTTCGACCTCACGCAGATGACTTCCTCAGCCAAGTGGCTGTTACATGATGGGATCCAGCACAAACCGTCTCCACACACTGCTCAGACGCCACAACTCAGCCAGGCCACCCTCTTCCCCATTTCACTCTCTACATACTGCCTCTTGTCAGCCTGAAGAAGTCCCTCCTGTTCCTAATTTCTTGGTAGCTCTTTCAGAACTAGATTCTGTCAAATGTCCTCTCTACATCTACTGAGATAAACACGTGGCCTTTGTCCCTTGTTTTATTAATATGGTGCATTGTGTGAATGGATTTTCAGATAGTAAACTAACCTTGCATTCTTGGAATAAACACACTTGAATAAACGTACTAGAATATAATCTATTTTGTATGCTACTTAAATTGGTTTGCTATTTTGTTAAGAAATTTTAGTATCTAAATTTATGAAGAACCTCATTTATTTTTAACTATAAAACGGTATTCTCAAGGTAATAAATTAAAAGTCCCTCACTTAAGGTCAAATAAGCAAAGCAATGAACCCACATATCTCTGGTTTTCCAACAGGGAATTAAAAGTGTTTGGGAGGATATAATTACTGCACAATGCCTGAGGAATACTACTATAGTTTAATAAGAAAAAAGGGCTAGAAAAAAAAAAGGGGGGCTAGAAAAGGATCCTTGACATTCTACTGAAAGAACAGCAGTCTTAAAAGACTAATAATGGCCCTTATTTACTCTATAGATCCTACATCCTGCACGATTTAATCTCCCAGGTGTCAGTGCAAAACTACGTATTATCTGGGGCCTCTAACCCCCACCCGCTAAAATTCAATCAGAATTGCGTACATTAATGTGAAATTAACTTTGTTTTGCATAGAACTGTACTCATATTTGTTCACTGTTTAGGAAAATTGCATAACATGCAGTCACGCTCCTTGTGGCATCAGGCAAGACTGTGTGCCACACAACCACCGGTCTGCGTCTTTAGCTGTCACATGCACAGTGGCTGGCTACCCACGTGTACGCATCCAACTACTTTATGGGGCTTGAACAGTACTGCCAGCATACTTATTGAATAATGAAAATTATTATTTATTTAAAATCACATCCCTTTTATTCCCATTCTGTATTAGAGTTTCAGGAATTTTATATATATGTAAACATACTTAGTATATTTTATTAGGAGAGCTCTATTTACTCTTCTAATAGAAAATTCATAGCTAAATGAGTATTAAAAATATTTACCATATGTACAACAAAACAAAATAATCCACTGCAGCTGAGTCAATTCCAACTCATAGTGACCCTGTCGGACAGAGCAGAACTGCTCCGTGGGGTGTGTGAGTCTGTAAAGGTTCATGGAAACATCTTTCTCATAGGGAGAAGCTGGTGGATTTGACCTGCCTACCTTTAGATCAGCGGTTCAATGCTTACGATGGTGGCAAATTTGAAAGGGCAGAGAACCACAGCACTGTATCACACTCCCTCCAAACTCTCCCCTTCTCAATCTATTCATGAGATGGTCACCGTTAGAACCCCTCTTCTCTCTGGCCTAATCTCTGACGACCTAAAGGAGCGGTGGAGACGTCGGACATGACAACATAATAATAATTTATAAGTTATCAAGGGTTCATGAGGGAGGAGGAAGTGAGGAGGGGGAAAATGAGGAGCTGATACCAAGGGTTCAAGAAGAACGCAAATATTTTGAGAATGATGAGGGAAACAAATGTACAAAAGTGCATGACACAATGGATGTATGTGTGGATTGTGATGAGTTGTACAAGCCCCCAATAATATGATTGAATGATTTTTTTTTAAATGTCAAGGGATTTTAGTTCTTTAACAAATGTTTTAAAATATTTTATTTTGAGTACCTTTAAAATTACTTTTATAAAATAATGTTGCACATGAAAAAAGAAATCACACATTAATATATTATCTAACATATATTTTATAAAAAAATTTGCCAAGTTTTCAATGAACAAAACCCCTCCCCTCCAATATAGTTTTGCCAAAAATATTCTTGCTTATTTTTAAATGCTAGCTAAGATACAATGATGCAAACTAAATCAAAATATGTCTGTGAATTTTATTCTTTAGAAAAAGTCTGTTTTCCTATATGGCATTGAGGACCTCTTTGTTGCTTCTGAGCTGGATGGCCGCTACTTTCTACCTGTACTTCTGAATTTATCTACAAACACCCACAACATATGTGAGGGGGTACCCCCACCCCCACCCCAAAGCTGGAATTGCGCTGGGTGGAGCAGAGCTTTTGAAGCAAGCATTTTTCCTGCTGGGCAAGCATTCAGCAGGTCACTCTGAGTTGTGTTTCCAGTGGCATCACTTGGGAAGGTTCTCTCTGGTCACAGTGAATTTTTTCATGAAAGAAATTTTGCTCAAACCTCGTTTTTGTGTGTGTGTGTGTGTGATGGCTGATTTAAGAGAACAGCATGTGGGTGTGAAATTGTTTCCTGCTCAGGAAAATTGCCGCAAAAGCTGTTGTGATGTTGAACACAGCTTACAAGGAGTGGTTTTCTCGTTTCCAAAAAGGTGAAATGACAAACCTCTGGACATCCATCAACTTCCCAAAAGGATGAAAATGTCGACTCCTAGTGCATTTGGAGTTCGTTCTGCCAGGTCAGACTGTCAAGCAAGCTTTCTATTTAGAGGTTCTGAAAAGATTGTGTAATGGTGTGTGAAAGACAAGAGACTGATTTTGCCACCATGACAATGTATCTGCTCACGCAGCCATCTCAGTACACCAATTTTTGGCAATAAACATCATGCCTCTCTTGCCCCACGCACCTTACCCACCTAACCTCGCTCTATGTGATTTATTTTTTGTTTCCATGAATGAAGAAGAACATGAAAGGACAATAATTTGAAGACAAAGGAGGTAAAGAAAAAATGATGGCGGTGCTGTCAGCCATTCAAACATATGAGCATGAAAAATGTTTCCAAGAATGGAATCGCAGATTTGACAAATGTATTAAGTGTAATGGAGAGAATTTTGAAGGTGATAAGGTTGTTTTGTAAAAAAAATTAAATACATAGCTGGGAGGGGATTCTGGTTGGGGGGAGGGTGGTGTACTACCTCGTATATTGTAATATCTGAGCCAAGTTGGCTTACTTGAATTTATCAAAATCCTCACATTCTTTCACCACAATAGTTTCCATATCCTACACCCTAATCTGACCTGATTTACCATTATCATCCCAGTTCCCATGCTGTATTTGTCCGGAATTCTGCATGATACTCTAGTTCTTCCTCCAAACCATGCCCCTTAGATCACACAGATGTATGCCTAGTATGCCATACCTACTGCACTGCAGTTTAATCCTTTACACAGCCTTTAAACCAACCTGTGTGAACTTTTCTATCCTCAGTAACAATGTTCAACATTGTTTTTCAATGAACATTTATTGATTTAATGAATATCTAACTAATTTTCCACCTTTAAATCTTTTGTGAATTTCTAAATGCAACTGAAAAACATCTAAGTATTATGACATGAACTTCCAATGGAATCAACAGAAACATGGAAGTCCTGGTTTTTCTCTTCTAAATACTTCTAATGAAAAAATTGCTAGACTTATTTCTTCAAATAAAATCTAAGCACTTTAATTATTATAAATAGATGAAATACTTTATAACTAGGTTTTCATTGACCTGCTTAACATTTCTTCATTTGCAGAAAAAAGTTTTTAAAAATTCTATCCATACAATGTTCAAATAGAAATGCATACACATCACATAATACTTTTATATGCTCTATTTATACACACAATGGAAAGAATCAGGTTTAGGGGTAACGAAGTAAGCTACCATCATTATGCGCTAATGTGGCAAATGTTACTGAGTCAATTTAAGTAAACTCTAAAGGGTTATGAGGTCAAAATGAAAGACTGCATAATTTATCAGATCGAACAAATCATTTTCAAAGTACAGAGTAAAGTGTGGCATTAGACTATTACTGCCTTTCATGAGTAAAGGTTAATATCAATTTTTATACACTTACTAGTATTTGCTACATAAATTTTATTCATTAAAAAAATTCCTGACACTATCTTATTTTAAACTATTGCATCAAATTTAATGTACACTACTGTATTATACTAATGTAAATTCTATTTGCTATAAGATTTAAATAAAAAGTTTAAATTGCTACAGACATATTCCTAAAATATGCCAATTATGCAATAAAAAATCCACTTTGGCACTTACAGACAATTCAAAAGCCCAATGAATAGACTTATATGTACATTCTGTCTGCATTTCAACATTATGCCTCATTGTTTGGTCATGAATGGCCTCGCTGTTTGGTGTTTCTGCGCTGGATTGCTCATGTCCAAAAGCTACATATTTGAGGAGCAGTAAGTTGCTACTCTCTCTTTAGTTATATAGTTCATATTCATATTCTACATTCGATAATCACATATATAAAACTGATACCACAAAGAACAACTTAGAAATAAAGTGAAGAATACTGACGTAAGCGCTACTATTTCCAAAATAAATTTCAAGTGAAAGGTATGACGAGATAAAAGAAACAGGGAAACACACAGGCAAAGTCACAAAAAGATCACACTGTTATATACCTACCCTATTTTGCGATACATGTAACTAATCTCTTGTGGTCAAATCACTTCAAACTAGCGTGCAGTCATGAGGCCAAAACAAGATCTTATGCCTCATTGAAGAGGATGATAGCAGGCAAGCAAAAGTTAAATGTTTACTATGCTTACCAGTAAAAACTAGGAAAGGGAGGAAAAGGCAGATTACCAAAAAGAGAGAATTCCTAGATTTTGTAGCCATGGAACAGAAATGTATAATGTGATGCTTGCATAATGTATTGAAATGAAAACTAAGATGTCCATAATGTTTTTTAAATCAATAAACCAGGTAATTTATGAAGGGACTGTATTCATTATGTGCTCAGCAAAATGCTTTTCTCTATAGAATCTCTTCAAGGAAAATTTAAAGGTTAGATAATCCAATCAAAAAACCACTGAAATAAAAGCTTACCCAGAATTGATCCTACAGGTCGGCCGATCTTGAATATCCCTTATTCTGTTCAGATGACTGCCTCTTTGTCTATGTACACTTGTACAGGCTCCTCGTAAACACAATGAAGTGTTCTGGAATTCCCATCTTCTCAATGTTACTTATAGTTTCTTATGAGCCACCCAGTCTTGTGTCTTTGCATATTCAATAAAACACAAAGTAAACATCTTTCTGATATTTTCTGTTTTTAGCCAAGATCCACCTGACATCAGCAAACATATGCCAGGTCCTCTTATGAGTGAGGCAGCTCCCATCAATGTACTGCTACAACCATTCCTTTGGGATGTGTCATTCCCAACATAGTGAATTATATGATTCACTAATCAAAAATGGTCAGAACCAATCTGTGTCAGCTCACTAATGCCTAAGCTATCAATCTTCATGCATTCTAATTAATTTTTTACAACTTCCAATTTTCCTAGCTTTGTATTTCATAAGTCCATTTTCCAATTATTAGTGAACGTTTATAGCGGTTTCTCATTTTGATTTGTGCTCCAACAGCAAATCAAAGTCCAAAAAGCTTTGTTCTATTTGAATTATCATGGTTGATTCTGAGTAAATTTCAACCTGAAGGACTCATATTCCACCACTGCAGTCCACGACGCTCCACTGCAGTTCATAAGGTTTTCTGTGAAGAACCCCTCAGAAATGAAACATCTATTTGTTTTCCCTAGTCTGTCTTAGTCTAAAAGCCCCACTGAAACCTTTTCCCCACAGGAGGTCCTGCTGGCATTTTAAAAATGCTGGCATAGTTTCCAGCATCACAGCAATACACAAGTTACAAGTGTACTATGCTGATGGGCAGGTGGAGGAATATTACAGGGATAAAGTGATTAAAAGTGGTAGAGTCAAACGAATCAGGAGGTTAAAACAGGGATGATCACTTTTTTGTATAGTCTACATGAGTGTGTTTTTTTTAAATTCTAAATAATTGAGGGGGGAAAGATAGGATATACGGAAAGTATATGAAAGTCCTACCTAATTGTGCATTAAAACAGTTTCACTAGAACACAGCCATGCTCATTTATTAAAAGACTGTGGCTGTTTCTATACTACAATCGTATATGGAAAGATGTACTGGAAGGCCATGCTTTTAAATACACAACAGGGAAATATTTCTCTTGTTTCAAAATTAGATGGCAAAACATATTGCTCATTATGACACGAAACTACAGCAGTGAGAAACAATACAATACACACTGCCATCACAAAGTGCTTATTATGAAATTACAAGCTCACAAGAAGCAGCAGGCAGAAAATTAGAAGATTTTCAAAGAATAACTCATCAACAGAATTTCCTCACAAAAATGAAAATGAGGCTACAATGCAAACACATTTCTGAGTGTTGCATTTGTTAGTCAAGCAAGGAAAGCCATCTAGAGATGGTGACTTAATGAAATTGTGTTTCATCTGGCAACCAAAGAATTATACCCTAAGAAAATAAACATAGACCAGCGGTTCACAACCTGGGGGTCGAAAGACCCTTTCAGAGGGGTCGCCCGATTCATAACAGTAGTAAAATTACAGTTATGAAGTAGCAACTAGCTACTAGTTTATGGTTGGAGGGTCACCACAACACAAGGAACTGTATTACAGGGTCGCCGCATTTAGAAGGTTGAGAACCACTGACTTAGACTATCTATTAGCCTTTCAGCAAGAACAGTTGCTTAAGGAATTGAAGACTTTACAATTAATGCAAGCAGACAAAGACAATGCAAATGATTACTGTATATACTGAAGTAGAAGCCGACCCAAATATCAGCTGAGGCACCTAATTTTACTGCAAAACGATGGTTCTGGGGGAACATGGGAGGGGAGTGGGTAAAGAGGTGGTGTTGACCAACCCAGGGACAGGGAAGCAACAAGTGACCCAAAATTAGTGGCAAGGGGTGTGTGAGAGGCCTGGTAGGGATTCAGCAAGGACAATATAACCTAGAGAAATTACTGAAACCCAAATGAAGACTGAGCATTATAGTGGGACAAAAGGAAAGTAAAAGGAAATAAAGGAAGGAACTAGGATACAAAGGGTATTTATAGAGTTCTAAATACAAGAATGTACAT
>NW_022109768.1:6977846-6981780 GCF_000313985.2 Echinops telfairi | reverse complement strand
GGAATGTTGGAACATAGAAAAATAAAGAAACTTAAATCACTATTAACCCCACTCACAAAAATAATTTCTATTAACATTGTGATATGTTATCTATGTATGCGTGTATACTTTTTTAAAAAATTAAAGGCTGGATTGTATTCTCAAAAAAAAAAGAAGATGATGATGGCAACAAATGTACAAGTGTGCTTGACACAATGGATGGATGTACGGATTGTGATAAGAATTGTACGAGCCCCCCCAAAAATGATTTTTTTTAAATGTGCTGAAAAACTCAGCTTATACACGAGTATATATGATAACTAGTTTTCCTTGTCTCTTGATGCATCAGCACTTGCTATCTACACTGCTGAGTTGTTGTTTATTCACCGAGTAAATGATAATAGTGCAGTGACTTCAGTCGACACCAAATTGAAGGGGCTGAAGAATGACCCTGCACATAGGTGCAGAATCTGCATAGAAGAGAATAGTTCACAGAGCTGAGAAAGACTACTTCAGTATACCCTAAAGAGGAATCGGCTAACATGTCTTATAACTGATGGCGGGAAAATAAGTGTGTAACAGAAAAGGGTTTAGTTATACAAAGTAATGGTGGCTATTCATCAGTAGATACTGTGCAAAAATATTTTAATCTATCAGTGCAACTGAACCAGTGCTGGTAATAAACAGCTATTACAAAATGGAGAACTGTTAACTCCCATGAATTTAAACATTGTCCTTGCTGTGAAATTTTTGTCTTAAACGGTTATCAGTGGTAAAGTTCGATTGTAGATTTTTAGCTGGAGGTGGGAACTGACATCTGTCTGGATGCAAGTAAGTATTCCTTAACCCCTATTCTCAAAACTGAATAGCATAAACAAATACCTTTTGCTTCAAGGTTGATAATGATTAAACCTCAAATACAAGAGAAAACTGACCATTAGTGGGAAATATGCTCATGGAGGTGACAACTAACATTTTCTGAAATACAAATAATGCTGCTCCCAGGTGTCTTCAGTCAGCCCCACTGCACAGTGATCTAATGAATGCCAGAGATCACACTCATCCGGTCTGAGCCATCTTCACAGTCATGACTATCGTTGGGCTGATGCTGAGCGCTATCATGTCCATTTCACAAACAACATCAAGCTGCTCGATATACTTCCTGAGCTGTTAAAAGTTCACCTTTCCCATATGTCACGGAGTGTGTTTCCCCAAAATACATGTCAACTAGGCTGAGTCATGATTCTCAGTCACTTGACAGTTTTGTAATATACAATCTGGCAGTTACACGATCTCTATGATCTGTTCTGAACAGCCAATCATTTGTAAAGAGTGTTGATCACTCAAGTAATAGCTCTACTCTAATATACGGATTATTCCCAGGGATGTGGCCTGCACTCCCCTTCATCTTATAAGAGGTAAAATGGGAGAAAGAACAAAGACTTCACCACCACCAAGAAAAAAAGAGCCAGAAGCAGAGCACATCCTCTGGAATGTGTGTCTTACAATGAGACCCACTCCAACCTCGGGGCAGGATGGATGCTAAGACCCATGGAGACTCCAAGATTTCCCAAGACCACAGATGTTAACAGGAGTCAAGAACCTTCCCAGAGCTGGTGTCTAGAATTTGGATTTTTAACCTCCTAAATTGTGAGAGAATAAATTTTTGCTTTCAAAGTTACCCCTTTGGTGTTTTGGCTACAACGCACGAGCACTAAATAAAAACCATTAGAGAATTTTAGGTGATAGTATTTCCCAGTTCAAACCTCAGCTCCATTACAGAGGTTTTTCAGAAATTGATGTTATATTATTACGATTTTCTATATTTTAAAATCCATTTAAATGTGCAACTGAAGAGTTTGCACCTATGCTTGAATTAGAAGTGGTCCACCTACCTCCAAATTGCTATCAGTGTTAGGCAATACTGATCTGTGTGGACTGCAACCCAGTAAGTTTCCCAATAGAAAGATATGTTTCGCTTTACATTTTTGGCCAGGTGCCAAAAATAAAAATTATTAAACAATATATAATGTGTAAGAAATGGTACTCAATTACAATCATATGAATTGATAATTACTCTGCAGAGCGTTTTTCATATACTGTTATTTATGCTCATTTTCCAGTAAAAAATCTAAAGCGAAGTGAATTTAAGTTACAAGATGAGTCTACAATCAGATGTACTTAAACCCAGGCCTTTCTGACTTAAGGTCTTTGCTCAGAGTAGCAATAAGGCCCAAAGAGTCTAAGTCTGAAAGAAAAAGAAATGTTTAAATATTATGACATAGATGTGTGTAAAATATTACATCTAATATTCTATCTAGTCACTTAAAAATCTTGTTTTCCTTACTTCCCCAGCCTATTAATATAACCAAAAGAACAAACTCACTGCCATTGAGTCAGTGACATACTCCTGGGGACGCTAGCAGACACGACAGAACTGCTGCTGTGGGTTCCCAAGACTGTAACTCTAAGTGGGAGCAGAGAACCCAGTCTTTCTCCTCGCAGCAGCTGGTGGTTTTACATAACTACCAAGGTTCAAAGGGGCTTCAAAAAGCTCATGGACAATTTTCAATTATCTCTAATTCCATATTTCCATGAATTAAAAAAATTGTAACCATTTTTGAGAGCTCTTACAGCTATAACAATCCATAGTTCAATCACATCAAGCAGTATCGTAAAATTGCTACTACAATAAGTTTCAATACATTTTTTTTCTTCTTGAACTTTCCATGAAATTTTTGAAGGCCCCTCATACATTAAAAAATAAAAGTTACATGAGGTGATAGCGGTTTCAGAAAAACAAAACCAACACAAAACACTGAAAGATGCTTATAGCTAGTGAAGAAGTATGTTATTTTAAGTTATGGTGGCAGAATAAGCAAAAGGATTTGATTAAGTATATAAATTATTTTTAAAATCACATATGCTTAGACTTTTCTATAAAAGTTTCTGGAGAGATAGTAAGTAATCTGCTAATACTTTAGTTGAAGTGTAAACTAAAATGCCATAGGAAAATAAATTCTACATTTGCAAAACTGAAAAAAAAAACAACCAAATACCATGAATGTCAGTGCTACTTACTGTAATGTTTTACTTTATGAAAGACTAAGAAAACAATCTACTTGCACTAATCAATGCTATCATCCTTCCAAAAAGAATCAGTAGAGCTCGGGGAGAATGCTAACGAGGAGGAAACATCAAGTCTATTATTACTGTGACTAAATGGGATTAACTAATTCTCCAGAGATGAAGTTATGAATTAAGTGAAGCTCAAACACTAAGAAAATTTGTGGGGAGAGAATGCAAATAGCACCATAATTATCTGCAGCCTATTAACAAGCAATCCTTATTACTTACAATTAAAATCCTCTTAAATTTTATGATAAAAATTCACCGAAATGTTGAAAATTATATGCTAATTTCTCTACTTAAACCGCACGCTTAGTGCGTACTTTTACAATGGGCTCAATAAATAATAAAATATCAAATTCTAGGGGATACACCGACTAAAGATTTCACCAAACTAAACACAGATGTGGTGGAAGATCAGCCTAGGCTCCCGGCACAACTTCATAGTCATGGCCCTGGTTCCAGGTTCCGGGGTGTGTGTCTATGTTGTTGACCAAGTGCCACGGACACCACAGAACTTGGAATAGATAAGTAACCTACTGAAGAAACTATCTTGAGAAGGGACATATATACTTGATTGTGAATGTATATAACCTAAAATAATCCACTTTCAGATTCGTGATCTGCAAGGATTATTACCCAATACCTTCACTGACCAGTCTTTGTTGCAATTTCCACACTATGACATATTATGTAAATGACTATTTGCATATTTTTTAATAAATATAAACTCCATGAGGACCTAGGTCAAGTTTGTCTGACACCTAGCTGAATCCCAAAACCCAGTACAAATCAAAATTATAAATATTTGGAACAGATGAAAGGA
>NW_022109768.1:6967880-6977201 GCF_000313985.2 Echinops telfairi | reverse complement strand
CCCTTTTAGATTCTTCTGAAAACCTTATAGTGGGAACAACAAGTATTTATTTGATTTACATGGTAAAGAAACATTTCATTCTGTTGTGCAATGAGTCAGGGGTCACAGACAGTAGCTAACAACAATGTGGTCATGTTTACATATCAGTACATTATGAAATATTTATGAAATAAGTGGACAGATGAATAAAAACTGCTACATTTCTGAAAATTATTAGGATTTCGGAAGTCAAATACTACATTAAATTATTAAAAATATTATATTCCTTTACATATTTTTTGTTGTGTGTGAAAGAGTAGGGCCCATGAGGAATATTCAAATTACTGTATTTTAAAGCCACTTACATTTCTCTTTACATACTATCCAAATAATTTGCTTCATATGACTTCAAATTTAGGAGTATATTATTAATTTTTATAATGATTAAGTACAAAAAGTCAAACCTATAAAGCCAGCTATATTCTCAGTCTATTTTCAATTCCTGTCTCTCTATGTTGTCATCTCTATCATGTCAGTTATTTGTATTAGGCTTTAGCTAAACCCTTTAAAAATAAAATCAAATATCTTCTTATAGTTGTATCTGGTCCCTTTCTTGACTTATGGGGTAATTTTTTATACATACTTCTCTGTGCTTCCCCCCCACACACATACCTCACTTATCCTAATGGCCACATCAAGCACAGTTGATATATTCTTCATTGTGTGTGTGTGTGTACATTAGTTTACTCAACTAGTTTGAACTAATGGACATTTTGAATGCTTATACTCTTCATGATTACAAATAGTGCTGATATTAATAGCTTTGATGAAAAGATCTTTTAGTTTTGTCACTGAAACATTAATATAGACTCATAGAATTGGGGTTGCTGGCTCAAGCAGTAAATGTATATGCTGGTTTGGTAGATACGTATTGCTAAAATATCTTCTGTAGGAATAATAATATGCTGCCAGTTAGGTGCTTTTAAGTTGGTCCTGACTTATAGCAATCCTGTAAACAATAGACTGAAACACTGCCCACTCCACATTGTGCTCACAATCTTTCTTGTATTTGAGCCCAACCCTGAAGCTGCAGTGTCAATCCATCTCATTGAGAGTCTTCCTCACTTTCCATAAGCCTCTACTTTTCCATGCATAATGTCTTTCTCCAGGGACTGATCCCTCCTAATATGTAGAAAGTACCTGACACACAGTCTCACTATCCTTGCTTCCAAGGAGCATCCTGCCTACACGTCTGACACCACAAATTTGTGTGTTCTTTTGGCAGTCGATGGTCATTTACATACTCTTTGCCAACACTATAATTCAAAGCAAGAATTTCCCAGTCTTCCTTATTCACTGCCCAGCTTCCAAATGCATATGATATGATTAAAAATAGCCTGGCTTGGCTCAGGTGTATCATAGTTCTGAAAGTGGCATCTTTGTTCTTTAACACTTTTCCATAGGCTCTGTGCAGATTTTCCCGGTTCAATATAAACTTTAGTTTTATAATCCGATAGCTTGATTTGATTGTTTCTTATATGAGCATTGATTGTGGAGCCAAGTAAAAGGAAATCTTTGGCAACTTCAATCTTTGCTCCATTTATGATGAAGCTGTTTATTGGTCCAGGGTGAGAGCAATTTTTGTTTCTTTACATTGAGTTGTAGTACACACTGAAACGTATAGTCTTTGATCATCATCAGTAACCTATTCAAATCCCCTTTGCTTTCAGGCAACCATGGTGTGTCATCAGCCTATCGCAGGATAATGAACCTCCTCCAACCACAAGGCCACATTCTTCTTCATAATGCAGCTTCTGGAATAACTCAGCATACATACTGAATAAGCACTGTGAAAGAAGTGTTTCGACAGAGTGAAATATGTCCTAATAAGGCAATCCACTCTGTGGACATTTACTCAAGAAATTATCACACGTCAAATAAAACTTTATTGCCAAGATTCACAAATGCCCTAGAGATGGTCACCAAAGATGAACATCAACAAAGATGCTGCCGCTATCTTTTCACAACCTTGCAAAGAGCAATCCTTAGTTCTGCATACTACTCAGAACAGAAAAGCAATGACTAGCATGGTTATTTATTTGTCTAATGGTTAGGTTTTCACATGATTTTCAAGTACTGAGCTCTACTCAATAAAATTATTAGTGGCACGGAAGTCCATAGCTACTGTACACTGATGCATTTCCAACTCATAATGACCCAAAGGTGAGAGTTGCAGGGTTGCAGGACTGCACCTACTTACAGGGGTAGACTGCTACATCTTCCTTTCTAGTAGATTCAAACCACTGACCTTCCAGTTTGCAGCAAAGCACGAACTACTGCACTACCAAGTTTCCTGATACATGGTATAGGGAGCAATTTCTTCCCAACTGTTGCTAAGCAAGCATCTGATTTGTATTTCCTCTCCATCCCAAACTGACACAATTTTATAGGATTTCTCTATATGGAGGATTGGAAAAATAGGTATGATTGACCAGGTTTCTGGTATGTAGGGCTTTTCTTTGCTAAACTTGTCTGTTTTAAAAATACTTGCAATTTGCAACCCACACCACTAATATTAATTGCAATTATAGCTACTAGTGCTGCCAAGATCAGCTATCATTCTAACTTCTATGTGTTTTCTTTTCTATTTTGGTATCGCTTTTATCTTCTCTTTTATTGTGTTTCTCAACTTTGAAAGAGGGGTTGAGGTTCTCAATAGCATCAGCTACACCTGGCATTTCATCTAGTTGCAAAATGATGAATCTCAAACAAAATCTTTCTCACAAAGATCCCTTTCTGGCTAGGTGCTGAGAAGCTATTTCTACATGGTCAGAGAAGGCTTATCTTATTCGGGGTGGTGTTGTGTGTTGTGTATATACGTGTGTGTATTGTAGCTTGGGTATTTCCCACCACTTCCACTCCCCAACTACTTTGATATGAGAGGTTACACAAGGCCATCTTCACAGTTACCAGTTCATTTCTTAGAAAGCAAGCACGTTAGCAGCCCAAAGTTTTTCCCACCGCACCACGAGGATTTCTTAAAATGACAAATAAGCAATAAATAAGCCAAATAAATGGTGCTAACCAACAAGAAAAGAACTCAGAGACTGAAAATACCATAACCTAGTGGAGAAATCATCCACACTTGAGTATTAGTTAAAACGGAAGAGAAGGACTACAAGTGTGTATAATGTGAGTAAAAATATAAAATCAGAAAAGAATAGGACAGTCTGTTTATGAGGAAGTTTTTTTTAAGGGCACACCATACTGAAAGCTTAAATAATACTTTCAAAGAAAACACAATACATTTTTCTTTATAATTAGCAATCATGCTAAAATGCTTCTGGCAAACTATTTTTATTTTTACTAATAATCCAACTGGGGTAAGACTGTAGTGTTAAGATGACTTGTTTTAATACGTTGAAGCATTTTACACTGCATGTATATGGAGAGTTAAAGAACCACATTTATCCTAAAGATTAACATCTCATATTATTTTAAATTAAATTCTTATGAAGCACAATTTAAAAACAAAAATTCCATTCATAATGTACTCTCCCAGAGAATGAAAATTATTATTTTAAAGAAATTTCCAGAAAATGAAAACTATTAATATTTTAATGAAATTAATTTCAACATCTGCTCCTTACCCGCCAGCCCCATAGGTATAATAGGGTAAAACAAAGTAGTTCTATGTTTTTTTACTCCCAAGAACACTGAAGTTTCACATTTTTAACTTATCATTAAAAATGACTAACACGTGTATACTTGCCATGTATCAAGCCCTAGTCTTAAGTGTTTGCATATATTTTTCAGATAGTTACTAATACAGGATGTAGCAGCCAGCTTTTTGGAAGTTATTCTCTAATAATTTTAAGGTGCTTAGTTCTTACAGCTAATGTTTTATGTGCCATTATTTTGCTTTTACTGCAAAAGGAAGATCTGGCTCCCAAAGATAAAGGAGATTTTTGGTAAATGGTGAAGGTAAAGAAATAAATGACCCACTTGGCTAGTGTGTAATTACACTGGCTGAGATTGTAACAATCTATCACATGAGGGGGGATGACACCACTCTAAGGGGTGAGTCAAAGGAGATAGCCTTTGACTAACTACGGGACCCTGACGATCGATACTCCACAGATAGTGTGCTCTAAAAAACAATTGGATTCTAAAAAAGTTTGAAAATAGATTCTCCCTTCTTCTGATACTGATCAGGGACCTATCTTGACCTTATTCTGGGAGAGCAATACTTCCTTACAAAGGTATATGAAACACATAAATCCTTCCCATCTCTGGATTGTTCTTTCTAATGGACATTTAACACATTCCTATTATAATGACAGTCCTACAAGCAAAAAAATGAAAAAACCTATTTAAGTAGTTATTCCTGTATTAAAATAGAAGTTATGGTAATATTTAACATATGACAGGTAAGTACCCTAAAACAGAGGTTTGGGCAAATTTATTGGCAAATTTAAATTTCCAAGTGAAGTTTGCAGTATTTGTTACTAAGTACCTGGTCATTTGACTATGCATAAAAATATTTTTTGAAGTTGAAAAAACCTTTCAAATTAAAAATAAAACTGTTGAGTCTTTAAAATAGTTTACTTAGGATTTTATAGAATAATTACGTGAGAATTTTCCTTAGAGTACTGTATTATACCTCATTTTAAATCTTCAGGTTGTATCTATCACAATGATGCCTATTACCTTAAAGGAGTATTACATTATGGTAATACTCCTATTACCATAATGACACCTATAATCTTAAAATAAAATTGATCTTTACAAGAAGCTTGGAACTTTGTATAAGAAATGTAACATCTGCTGTGAGCAGAGAATGACAGAGTGACTACATGAAACTATTCATTTGATTAAAGCAAAATTCTGATATGAAAAGAATATTCCATGAATCTCTGGACTATCATCTTTATTCTAAAGGGTTATAGCAATCCATTCCATCCAAAGTGCAACTTTACTTGACATGATAATTCCTAGAGAGTTTTTTTTTTAATCCCCTGACCAATATCGGCAACAGTTGCCCACTTTAATATACACACAAGGTTGAAAAGAACTGCTGCAAAGTGAGTTGGAACCAACCTAAAGGCTGTCGGTTTGGTTTGGGCTTTGGTTTGTAGAGCTAAGTGCAAATATGCTAGATAATGGTTCTCAGGCCATATGAGGCCTACAAAACCATCAGTGCCAACCATTATCAACTAACATCAACACACCAGACCAAAGAGAAGCCATGCCAGCCATCATATTTACACATAAGTTAATTAAATGTTTGACTATATATGAGGGGGTACCCCCCAAAAAACAAGAATTTTATTCCCCCCAAAGCTATGTATTTAAATTTTTTTTTACAAACAACTTTATCACCTTCAAAATACTGTCCATTCCACTTAATACATTTGTCAAATCAGTGATTCCATTCTTGGTAACATTTCTTATACTCATCTGTTTGGATGGCTGACAGCACCTCTCTTGTTTTTTTCGTCACCTCTTCTATGTCACCAAATTGCTGTCCTTTCATGTCCCATTTCATTCGCGGAAACAAAAAGAAGTCGCACGGACCCAGGTCAGGTAAGTAAGGTGTGTGGAGCAAGAGAGGCATGCTGTTTATTACCAAAAACTGGCGCACTGAGATGGCTGCTTCAGCAGGTACATTGTTGTGGTGGCAAACCAGTCCCCCGCCTGCCACAAATCAGGCCTTTTTTGTCACACACTACAACGCAATCTTTTCAGAACTTCGAAATAGAAAGCCTGACTAACAGTCTGACCTGGCGGAATGAACTCCAAATGCACCACAAGTCAACATTGTTGCCCATTCAGAAAGTTGATGGACATTTGTCACCAATCGACATTTTACCTTTTTTTGAAACAAGAAAATCACTCATCCACTTGAGTTTTTCCCTGTCCTTGTAAGCTGTGTTCAATATCATGAAAGTTTCTGCAGCATTCTTCCCAAGCAGGAAACAAAATTTCATAGCCGCACACTGTTCTCTTAAATCGGCCATCTCTCTCTCTCTCTCTCTCTCTCTCTCTCTCTCTCACACACACACACACACACACACACACACACACACAAACCGAGGTTGAAGTGAAACTGCTTTTACGAAAAAAATTCACTATGACAAGAGAGAACCTTTTCAGGTGACACCACTGGGTGCACTAACTAAGAACAAGTTGCTCGATACTTGCCCAGTGGGGAAAAAATGAGTATTATCAAAGCTCTACCCAGTGGAGCTTTTTACTATGGGATAGGGAGGGATAAGCCCTCGTATAGCAGGCTGGCTAATTTTTAAACTGGTAATTCGGTACTGTGAATGTGATAAATATCTAAATAGCCATTGGCAGAAAAGTTCCCCATCCCTGCCATATATGCATTGCCTTCAAGTCCATGCTGACAAATGGTAATCCTCTAACCAAACAAACTCACTGCCGTCCAGTCAATTCTGACTCCTAGAAACCTTCCAGAACATGGTAGAAATGCCTGCTGTGAGTTTCTGAGACTCTTTATGAAAGTAGAAAGTCTTGTCTTTCTCTTTGGAGCTGACTGGTGATGGTTTCGAACAGCTAATCTTGTGGTTAACAGTCAAGCTTGTAATTAATACATCAAAAAGGCTCCTTATGGTGATCCTATAGGACACAGCAAAACCGCCCATAGCATTTCTGAAGCTGTGCATCTTTATAGACATAGACTATCTAATTTTTCACTGATGGAGCACCTGGTTGACCTGAACTGTTGACCTTTCAGCTACAGCCCAATGCTTAATCCAATGTACCACCAGCAACCCCTTTATCATACATCATGAATCTTAACCTCTCCAGTTATGAATACTCAGAAGATTTGATAAGACACAAAATATAATGAATATTTGCTTTATAAGATAAACATTTTTAAAATAAATGTTCATTAAGGTATAAAACTATGAAAAATATAACATGCTATGAAAGTGAGGGTTATGAAATTTCCTTTAAAAAAACCAATACTCCCGTTTGATGATTTTTCTATTCTGAAGAAAACTTCCAAGCACAAAGTTTCTACAAGGTAGAGATCTGATGTGTGCAGAGCTCTGTGGTAGCCCAAGGATTTGCCCTTTTCTAAGGAAATAATATTTTGCTTTTAAGTTTAAATTACCAAGATAAATACACTTCTTTTAAAAATAATTACATTACTTACTTTAAGAAAGGCTCGAATCACCTTTCGTCTCCCGCCACCCTCTACTGCCTTGTCCTTATTTTTAGATGTTTTCTCCAAAAAAAAAAGTATATATTGTTTCTTTTGTTTGCATTGAATTAAAAAATGATATTAAGTGATATTATCAGGTGACTGAATTTGCCAAATTCTATAATGTTTACATGTTATTAATACTGTTTTAGGTAATCCTCCCACGTGAGCGAAGAATTAACACTGCCATTTGACAGCTGAGTTATCAGACCAATACATTCATATTACTTAAATTTCCAAAGGTGAAACCATTACAAATGAAAACATTTGATTTTTAAATCCAGTGCTGTAATGCATCCAAAATCTATGATCATTCTTCTATGACAACCTTCCTTAATAACATAAATTTCTTTAAATTATGAAAAGATTGCCAATTTAAGTAAACTAAAAACTGTTTATTTTCCTTTGTTTAAGTGCAATCTTTTCCCAGATGCATTAAATTTTTTAATGATATAATTCATACATATTTCTATGACCTCTGACACATAACACAATTGTTGTGTCAAGTGCCCCCAAGACCTCCAGGTTCAATAAGGGCTTAAGAGGACTCTGGATGTACTTCAACTCATGCCTATAATGTATTAGATTGAACGCAAACAAAACAAAAACATCAAAGAGTAAAAGCACACTGAGTTAAATTTGGAGGAAACCAAGTATAAGCTTCCAGAAGACACATCCCAGCAGCATCATAAGATGTGATTAATTCCTCCAATAATGAGCTATAATAAGATACGTGAACTGTTGTCTCAGGAAGCTCATTGAAGACTTGGCACCCCAGGCTTTAAATTTAGAGCTGATCCCATAGGTATTTCTACTCAGCAAATACCGTAATTCTAGACTCTGAGAAAGAAAACAGTTTAGTATAAACTGCATTGTTTGTAGAAATAATCTAGACACAAAGAACAATTCAAAATTTATGAAAAGCATTCTGTCAGTATAGTTTACCAGCCAAGTTCCCACATCAGCAAAAGGCCTACTACACCAACTCTTTCCTAGATAGCTGTATAACCACCAACACATTCAAGATGTAAAATAGTTTCATTGGGTCAGTGGGGAGTAATTCCTATCCCCTCATACAGTTAACTTCTACCATAACTTATTTAGCTTGCCTATTCCAGAATGTCATGTGTATGGAATAATAAGCTATATAGATGTTTGAGTATAATTTTGTTACATGTATAATTTATTTTTTTTCTATTGTTGAGTAATATACATTGTTGGTTTATAACAGCTGTTTTCCTCGGCTACAAACATTCACATACATCTTTTTTTAATAAACTGAGTTCATAATGAGATTCCCAGGAGGCACTGTTGGGCAAACCTTGTACTGCTAGTCACAAGATGGGTAGATCAAGCCCAAAAGCCACTCCAAGAGAGAAAGCTGAGGCTATCTGCTACCGTAAAGACTTACAGCTTCAGAAACTAATATCAGGTGGCTATAAGGTAGAAACAACTCAATGGCAGTGGGTTTGGTCAGTGGGCGGACAGTAAATTTATAAGAAATGGCCAAATAATTTTCCAACATGATATTCTATTTCGCATTTCCATTAGCAACATGTAAAAATTCCCTACGTGCTTTAAAATAAAAGTTTCCCGTGACATCTTCATACTTTCTGTGCAGACACTATGACATATAACAAGAATATGCCAAGGTGCTCCAATGGCAAAGCTCATTCATCCTTAAGAGCCAGCGGAAAAATCAATTTACCCCACACATCTAGACAAAAATTTCACTTCTTAGTGTTTAAATACTAGAGTTTGATCAGTATTTGTCACATGACTTTTATATGTATCTGTATTCTTATTTGTGTATTCATGTATAGCAGGGATTATTCAGAGCTGTATTGGTTGTTTAGACAGTGCCTGACACCTAAGAAGTATCAAGCAGTGGCTAAAATACAGGGAAAACTTCCACTTTGGGCCGTAATATAACAATAGTAACTTAAATGACATATGGAGGGAGGGGGGACATATAAAATAGATAAACAATGGATTTCAAGACACTACACATCAAACAATGGACAAAGATCACTAACAGAGGAAACACCAAGGTGAGCCCTGCAATTCCCCAGCTCACAGTGCTGGGCGTTTCCAGCCCATCAACGTTC
>NW_022109768.1:6956898-6966646 GCF_000313985.2 Echinops telfairi | reverse complement strand
CCCCTAATAAAATGTTAAAAAAAAAAAAAGTTAAAAAAAAACAAACAAAAAAACAAAGTATGCATTCTAAAAACAATGGAACTAAATTAGGAATCACCAATAGAAAAATAATCACTACAACTTCCCCCAAAATATTTTCAAATTAACACACTTCTAAGTACCACGTAGGGTAAGGAAGAAATAAAAATGGAATTCACAAAATATTTTGAACAGAATGAAAATATAAACAAAATTAACTGAAAGATGTACAACTGTCATTAAAATTGTACTGCAGCACTAAATTTACTGCAGGAAGTATCTCTATTAGAAGAGAATGTCTAAATTAATGACCTTAAGAAAGTTTTACCTGAAGAAGCTAGAAAATGAAGAGCATATTAAGATTCAAATTAAGAAGAAAATAGAATATGAAAAAGAAAAGCACAGTTGAAATCAAATACACAGAAACAGATAGTTCAGTAAAATAAAAGCCAATTTTTGGGAAACATCAATAATCCTAAGGCAAAATAAATAAAGAGAAAAGGCAAAAATGACCATTATCAGCAATGAGGCATTGTTGCTCCAGATTTTACGGACATTAAAAGGATAAGGGAATACTACAAACAACTTGCTATAATTAAAAGGTCCAACTATGACAAAATGGACAGCCTATTTGAAAGAACTAACCCAATATCTGTTAACTCAAATATATAACAAATTGTGATATATCCACAGAGTAGTCAATCTCAGATTAAAAAGGAATGAAATACCGCTATACGCAACAGCCTGGATAAATCCAACACGATTATGCTTATTGTGTGCACTGTTTGCTGGTGTTAGCGGCTATTGGGTCAGTCCACATGTATATTACAACTATTCACGGAGACCATGTGTACTAGTTATAAGCAAATGCTACCCAGGCCGGTGCTATCTCCCCGATCAGTCACAGATCAAACCATAGAGATCCATACGGTTTTCAATAACTAAATTTCAGAAGTGTATCACCATGTCTTCCTTCGTAGTCCATACTGGCCTAGAAGCTTCACTGAAACAGGTCCATAACAACCAACAGGCACCCATGAACAGATGGAAGGGGGCTCTGCATAGTGAGGTGGCTATGCATAGGTACAATGGCTTGACATTTAACCCAGGTCTCCCTTTATGGAAGATATGAATATTATCACCGTGGCAGTTACATAATCTATCAACTTGACAGAAGGGATGGAGTATAGCCTGCCAATCAGGTCATAGCCAATGATGCCTCTGTGTGGCCATGGACCTCACCTGAAGATTCCGGGAACGCCTGACTTCCTCCCTAGAGGAGGGACACACACACTTTCTGCTTCACATTCTCTTGACAAGCCACATGAGACGACCGTATATACTTGTGTATAAGCTGAGTTTTTAGCACATTTTTATGCAGTTTTTGTGGTAAAATTAGGTGCCTCAGCTGATATTCGGGTTGGCTTATACTCAAGTATGTACCGTATGCTGATGGCAGCCAGAACCCTGGAGCAGAAGGAGCCACATGGGGAGCTGCGCCAGTGGTACGGTGCTTCCACAAGACTTTTCACCCACTGGCCTGTGATCTTCCTGATTTCAGCATCATTGCATGTGCTGCGTGAGTCTGTAGAAGAACTCATGGACTAGTATCAGACATATGGGCTAATATTTAATGTAAAGGCCAATATCAAATTTATGGACTGAACAGGCTGGGATATTTTCTCAATATACAATTAATCTTAGCTATAAAACTCTCACACACATCTGAGTGTCTCTGGATTTGTTTCTGTACTCAACTCTAACTAACATAACCAATGAATTACCATTGCCCATGCTGAGTGTGAGAAGCTAGACTGCAGGATTCCATTGTAACTACTACATTGACAACAGATCACTGGGTCCTTGCTAGGGGGAAAAAAATCTCAAAGGAGCAAGAGAAAACCTGAGTGTGATCATGGTTTGGAGTATACAGGTGAATCAAAATGATCAAATTATACATTGAACCTGTACAGTTTATTCTGGCACTTACTAATGAAGATCAAAGTCCTCACAATTGAACTAACAGGCAATAATACCATGAGGAGAAAAGACTGAACTCGTCAAGGATTTCATTTCTCTTGGATCCACAACCAATGACAGTGGAGGCAGCAGTCAAATCAAAGGACACTGCGTTGGAGACAGACAGTGCAAGTAAGCTCTTTAGATTTTTAATAAGCAAAGATAGCACCTTGAGAACTACCTGACCTAAAATAAACCAGGTTATTTTCAAACACTCTCTGTGTGAACAAAAGCTAAACAAAGAATAGGGAAACCGATGAACACACGCATTTGAATCATACCAGGGGTTTTCACTGAACCAGCTGTCCCCAGTATGTTGTCGTGGTAGTTAGGTGCTGAGTCATATCCAACTCATGGCAACCATATAAACCAGAAACCAAAATACTGCACAGTCCTGTGTCACCCACACAGCTGTTCTTACATTTGAGCCCATGCTTGCAGTCACTGTAAATCCATATTATCAAGGGCCTTCCTCTTTTTCGTTATGCTTCTATTTTTCCAAGCATTAAGTCCTTTCTAGGGACTGGTTTCTCCATGTCCAAAGTATGTGACACAAAGTTTCACCACCCTTGCCTCTGAGGAGCATTCCAGTTGCAAATCTTCCATGACAGATTTGTTTGTTCTCTTGGCGGCTCATGGTATTTTCAATATTCTTCACCAGTACCATAATTCAAATGCTTCAATTCTTTTTCTGTGCTCCTTATTTAATGCCTAGCTTTCATATGCATGAAGGTGATTGAAAATACTTGGGTTAAGGGCACTTTAGTCTTCAGAGTTTTTGACACTTTAAAGAGGGTGATACGCATCACAATAGAATTCATATTCATTGCATAATTCACATTACTGTAACATGGACAGGAGCTCTGGTGGCATAGTGGATTGCACATTAAGCTGCTAACTACAAGTCAGAGGGTTGCACGCAGCAGCCACTCCGTGAGAAGAGATGAGGTTGTCTAATCTGGCAATAATTTAAAGTCTCAAAAACACAAGAGGGACAGTTAGTTCTAATCCATCCTTTAGGGTTGCTATAAGAAATTGACTGCAAGTTTTTGACCATGGACTATCAGCAGAAAAAGCAAGTCTGTCATGTAAGAAATACAGCCAGAATGTTCCTTGGAAGCAAGGATGGCAAAACTGTCTCACGTACTTGAGCCATGTGATCAAGAAGGACAAGTCCCCAGAGAAGAACATCTGCTTGGCGAAGAGTGGGTCAGCATGAACGAAAAGGAAACCCTGAGTGAAATGAACTGACACACTCGGTGCCTGTAATAATGGGCTGAAACACAGCAATGATCTTGAGGACAACGTCACAGGGCCGGCTGGTGTTTCCTTGCATGAGTGAGACCAGACTGGAAGAAGGCGCCCAACAACAGCAGGATGTCCATTGTGCTCAACCATTACGCCTCCAAACGGACAGTGCTTCCTTCGGATGGACTCGAAGTCACTATGGTTTGGCCCGACTCAATGGCACCTACCAACCACCACCCCTAAAACGCCATCAGGTAAATTTGGACTCACAACAACCGCATATAAGATTTCCAAAGTTTTGTAATTCTTTAAAAAAAATGTTTATGGTGAGTTAAATTGGAGTCTCCCTGTGGTTTGATTTTCATTTCTCTAATGATTAATAACGTTTCGCTTCTTTTCAAGAATGCTTGGTGACACAGTGGTTACGAGTTGGGCTGCTAACCACAAGGCTGGCAGTTTGAAACCACAAGCCCCACACTGTGGGACAAAGATCAGGCTTTTCACTCACATAAAGAGCTACACTCCGGAACCCACAGAAACCCACTCCGCCCTATAGGGTTGGCATGAGTCAGAATTGACTTGATGGCAGCGAGGGAGCGTCTTTTCATGCTTATCGACCGCTTCTATAGCCACTTTGGTTAAATTCTGCTCACATCCTTTGACCATGTTTTGACTGGATTGTTTGTCCTTCTGTGGAGTTTTTTGAAATTCCTTATGTGTTATTAAACCCTTATTAGATATGTGGTTCCAAATGTTTTCTCTCACTCTGTACATTTTCTCTTCGTTCACCCTGAATGTACAAATCTCTTGATGCATACAATTTTTTAATCTCGACAAAGTCCAATTAACCTTTGTTTTTAATCATTGGATGCAGATACGTGTGGTGTCATATCTGAGAAGTCACTGCCAAGAGCTAAGCCCTGAATTGTTGTTCCAAAATTTTGTTTTAAGAGTTTTATGCTTTTCAGTTAACTTTTTATATTAAGTATACATATAACATTTTTGTCTGTGCCAGATAATGTACAAAGAATTTCATATGTCACATTTAATATTTTAACAGAGCCATCTCATTCATTTCATACTAATGAAAAACAATATGAAAACTGAATAACAAAAATGTTAAAGTGTATAACACTTCTATAAAATAACAAAGAACTAAGTGCTCTGCCAGTATCACATACCTTCTAAATAGAGAAATTCAAACCAAAGTCTGTCTTACATAATCACCATGCAATATAATACTGAGGTAGTTAGTTTATTGTGCCAACCTGGCCAATAAACACATGTGGGGTTAATTGAAGGGCGGAGAGATAAATGGCTCAATGAGCCTCGCCTTTCTAGTTCTCGGGTCACTTGCTCTCTGATGGTCGGACCAGGGTGCAGCTATCTTAGCCAGTCCCCTGCTTCAGCTGGCAAGGCTCACTTCCTGCAAGACATCCCCAAGGAGAAGCCGCATGGACCTATCCGATGCAGCCCTGGGTCCTGGAGCAGAGGTGTGGAGACCCCTGTTGAGCCAGTGCTGAGATGCTTACCCGTTCACTGATTCGGCTTTCCGCCCGCATTTAGCAGCATAGTGTGTGTTTTGTGAGATGGAGGAGGACTCTGTAGATTGGTGTTGGACATAGGGGTTAGTGGGTTAATGTTGGACTTGTGGGCTTGGGCAGCACTGGGTTGGGATGTTTACTTGATGTGCACTTAACCTTTATATAAAACTCTCTCTTACACATGAGCTTCTGTGGATTTGTTTCTCTAAAGTACCCAGACTAACTCAAATACCAATATATCATCATAAAGGAATAAGAGAACTGACTCTATAGTAGGTTAAATAATGTTCCCCTAAAATCCTAATATTCAGAACCTACAAATAAGTATGTTATTTTACATGGCAAAAATATTTAGCAAGATATGATTAATGTACTGATCTTTAGAGGGGAAGATAATTCTGGATTATTCAAGTGGGCCCAATAAAGGGACCCTTATAAAAGAGAGGAAAGGGGAAGAGGGAATGAAGGTGATGGGACAAAGGAAGTTGAGGAAAAGAAACAAATGTGACCAGAAAAACAGAGTCACAAATATGTTTGATGATTCTGTGGTGCTGATTCTGAAAGTAGAAGGGTCTATGAAGCGAGGAAAGCAGGAGCTGAAAATGCTAGAAAACACCAAGACAGGAAGTATCCACCCCAGAGCCAACAAGAGGTCTGCAGCTCCTCCAACCGATTTTAAACTTCTGACCTCCGAAACGGTGTAAAATTTTGTGTTGTTCTAAGCCATCAAATGTGTGGCACTTTGTAACAGAAGGACTGGGAAACTAGTACAGTCACTCTTAAAGAGTTGCTACTGTAACTGGTGAATTGGCTCCGGCTCACGTCACCTCATGCACAATAGAATTCAATAATGCCCCATCACTCAGACCTGCTCCATCTTCTTCACTGGTATAAGCTGAAGCCTATTATTGCAGTCACCCTGTCAATCTATTTCATAGATAACCCACTCGTTCATTGTCGCGGACCCACTAATTTACCAAACTCAATGTCCTGTGCTAAGTATTGGTCTTTGTGGATGTTGGGCCCAAAGTTAAGTAAGGCCCAAACGCTATGGGGTAGTTCACCACTACCATTAAGTGAATTCGGACTCATCACACCAACCCTGCAGAAAAAAGTAGAACTCCCTAAAGGGTTCTCAAGGCCATAATCTTTCAGGTAGCAGACTGCCACACCTCTCTCTCTTAGATGGTGAGTTCAAATCATCTGCCTTTTGGTTAACAGCAAAACATTTAACCATTGTGCCAGCACACTCATTTTTAGAATAGCTGTCTCAAAATTAATTGCTCAGTGTTACCTATTGCTCACAGTATCACTGTAAATATGGAATACGTAGAAATGGCATAAATACACAAACATATGTACCACTATACAATTTTAACGAGTGGAGGGTAGTCCTTAAAAAACACAAATCTTGGATTGAGATGAGTTGTACGAACCCCCAACAAAATGATGTTTTTAAAAAGGAAAAAATAAATAAATAAAAACAAAAAAACCACAAATTATTTTCTTACAATCCAGGAAGCTACAATTCCAAATTCTAGGGGCTAGCTGTAGGGAGTGGGTTTTTCTGTCCTTTGCTCTTTCCAATTTCTACTACTCAGTTTTTTGACAATCTCCATTTGGCTTAGTATCTATCTTCTCAGGTCTGTTTCCTTCTCTGCACCTAATCAGCTTTAATAATTCAAAGATGACTGACTTAAAACCCACCCTGTACATAGAAGGCCTCAGTAACATAGGGAAAACCCTATTCCCAGAAGAGATTACAAAACTATTCTAGTCTTGAATAAACTTTGAGGATCATAAAATCTTTCACTTGAAGAGGACCTTATCTAATGAGCCTGTTTTATCATACTTAGTCTCCAAGTTTGCATCTTCCTTTTTCCTGAAACCTTATGGGGCTCAAAGAAAACAGAATTGTCTTCTCACTGGCATGAGGAAGGCAATCGGTAGACATTTGTTAAATGAGTAAATATATACGAAAATGAAGATCTTATTAGTTTTCTCAACTTATTCAATGTCACATTGCCACTTAGTACAAGAGGCAGGAACACAAGCATAGGTGCAATACTTGGTACTCTTCCCAGAAAATCACACTTGTCTTTTCAGAAGGCTTTGTAAAAGTCTTTTTAATTCCAAATATCTCATTTACGACTGATTAACTACAGCGAAAACTTATGATTGCTTTTTAAACTATTTCTCTTTAATTGCTAGTTCATGTTTCCATTGCCCTATTAGATAGCAAATTCTGTAAAGGCAGAATGCAGATCTCTATTTTCCATATTGATTTCTCCAGCACTTTACCATGTACGATGAATGGTGAACAGCTAATATTTAATAAATATGAAGAGAAGCTTGCTCCAATAGATGAGGGAGTTTACAGAACTTCAAAGAGCAAGTCTACCTGTGATCAGAGCTACAGTGGTCCTGAAGTGAGAAGCAGCTTTGACAACAAACAGCAAGGTGGGATGAGCTCCTCCCTTGGTTGTCAAGTAGTCCTTGCGCTGGGGTCCTTGTGGAATACGCAGATTGAAATTTCAAGAAACACCCCAGCGATTCTGATGAAAATGACCAATCAACTGAAAAATTAACCACTAGATGTTCTGACATTGCTAAAAAAAAATTTAATCTGTTCTCAATCCTTTTCAAGGCTTTGATGAAAATTTTCATCATCTCAAACTTTACAACTGTCAGAAGAATAAGGAGAAAAAAATACAACAGGGGCTCTTGAAGTTCAAGAACCTCCAAATTATAGTTTGATATTATCTACTGAGACACAAAATTGTCTAAATGTAGTATCTCCAAGTTCACCACTAGAAAAAACAATCTTTACAAACAGCAACTAAAATGTGCCGGTCTGTAACTCTGATCTATTATTGTTGTTGGCAGCTACCGTGAGGTCAGCACCCGCCTCACAGGGACCCCGTGCATAATGATTCGTATTCTCATACATCTCTTGCCTAAATTACAGTCTTTCAACCACAGTCCTCTCAATCTCTGAATCAGTCTCTTCTGTAATAAAATAGTTGACAACCACATGTGAAAAACATTTTCAATCTTTAGTGTTCAAAATGTATTCCTGCTGGGGTAGGAGCAAATTTATCTGTGATATCAATCTAGCATGCTACAATTTTTAAGATACGTGATGACTAAAGATAAATAGCTTGTCTGACATTAATAGAAAATGAATGAATTTAAGAGTTTTGATAGTACTGTATTGGGTAGGTTAAGCCTTGAACTGCTAACCACAAGGTCAGTGGTTCAAAACCACTAGCAGCTCCTCCTGAAAAATATGAAGCTGTCTGCTCTCATATAGATTCACACTCTTGGAAACCTTAAGGAACAGTTCTGTGTCTTCCTATAAAGCCAACACTGCTATGAGTCAGAATCTACTTGATGGCAGCTTTAGGTTTGTTTGTTTGTTTGTTTGTTTTCAGCATCTCAAAAGTATCGCAACTACCACAAATCAGGAGAAAAAGAGTATCAAGAAAAATGGAAAGAGTGTTCACTGAACTGCAAAACTTAACAAGAATTCCAAAAACATCTTGGTATTTTTAGTGAGCATATGTCGTCATTTTTAATTATTTTTTCCCTTCTTTAAAAGAATCATTTTATTGGGGGCTCATAAAACTCTTATACTCCATACATACACCAATTGTATAAAGTACATGTGTACATTCGTTACCCTGATCATTCTCAAAATATGTGCTCTCCACTTAAGCCCCTGGCATCAGCCCCTCCCTCCCTCAAAAACCCTAGATAATTTATAAATTATTATTTTGTCATATCTTGCCCTGTCCGACGTCTCCCTTCACCCACTTTTCTGTTGTCTGTCCCTGAGGGAGGAGGCTATATGTAGATCCTTATAATCATTTCCCCCTTTCTACCCCACCCCTCCCTTCACCCTTCCCGTTTCTCCATTCTCACCACTGGTCCTGAAGGGATCATCCGTCTTGGATTCCCTGTTTCCAGTTCCTATCTGTACCAGTGTACATCCTCTGGTCTAGCCAGACTTGTAAAGTAGAATTGGGATTATGATAGTGGGTGGGGAGGAAGCATTTTGGAACGAGAGGAAAGTTGTATGTTTCATCATTGCTACACTGTACCTTGACTGGCTCATTTCCTCCCCGCAACCCTTCTGTAAGAGGATGTCCAGTTGCCTACAGATGGGCTTTGGGTCTCCACCCTGCACTCCCCCTCATTCACAATGATATGATTTTTTGTTCTGATGATGCCTGATACCTAATCCCTTTGACACCTCGTGATTGCACAGGCTGGTGTGCTTCTTCCATGTGGGATTTGTTGCTTCTGAACTAGATGGCCGCTTGTTTACCTTCAAGCCTTTAAGATCACAGACACTTTATCTTTTGATAGCCGGACTCCATCAGTTTTCTTCACCACATTTGCTTATGTATCCGCTTTGTCTTCAGTGATCACGTGGGGAAGGTAAGCATCATGGAATGCCAGTTTAATAGAACAAAGTATTCTTGCATTGAGGGAGTACTTGAGTGGAGGCCCGATGTCCATCTGCTACCTTAGTACTAAACCTATAAATATATGCACATAAATCTATTTCCCCATCCTCATATATAAATATATTTACATATGTACATACCTTTATTTAGAGCTCTATAAATGCCCTTTGCCTCCTAGCTCTTTCCTCTATTTCCTCCTACTTTCCTCTTGTCCCACTATCATGCTCAGCCTTCATTTGGGTTACAGTAATTCCTCTCGGTTACATTACCCTTGATCACACCCTACCAGGCCTCCTACACCCTCCTTACCACCGATTTGGTTCACTTGTTCTCTTGTCCCTGGGTTTGTTAACACCAATTCCTTCCCTCGCCAGCTGCCCCTCTCCCATGTCCCCCTGGAATTGTCGGTTCGTTATTTTCTCCTCCAGATTGTTCATCCAGCCTATC
>NW_022109768.1:6939398-6951898 GCF_000313985.2 Echinops telfairi | reverse complement strand
CACAGTGTGTTCAATGGTTAATTTTTTTAAAACTAGATCGCCGGAATTTTCTTCCAAGGAGCTTCTACGGAGACTGACTCTCCAAACTTACAATTAGCAGCCAAGAGTATGAACAACTTGGGACAACCAGGGGATTCAACGAAAACATAATTGGAAACTAATTATATTCATATGCAAAGCATAAGTAATTTACTTTTTAAATTTTTGTTGTTTTCTAGAAAAGTGTGCAGAAATGAATTAAAACATATGTTTTAAATTGGAGAATACAAAAATATCATTAACCTATTTTGAAATCATCAAAATGTTTCAAATATTTATAGAGTAAAATATTCCATGGAGGCTGAGTTTTATAATTTGATCTAAATTATTTAGACCTAAAAGATGACTTGATTACTTTGTTTTTAGAAAGGAGAAGCAAGACTAGCTTGGTTCAATAAATGGAGGCACACAGAATGAATAGAAGTCTATAAACAGTATTTTAAAGCAGGTATTTAACTAATGTTATCAACAGTCCTGTGATTTGTAACACAATTCAAGAAATCAAGCACATTATGATGCTTTTAAATATATATGTTAGAAATGTCAAAGAGTAAATTAGGAAAATTTTCAATAAACTATGATGGTATAAATTAGCTATAATTTAGCTAATAACAGCTCATTTCAAAATATATACAAGCAAATACTTATAAAAATCCATAGCTATACCTGTGGTGATTTTTTCCTTCCTCTTGTCTTTAAATTCATAAGGATGATAAAACATAAAATAAGATTAATTTTCTTCATCTGGCCCTGATTATATCCAAACTTTGGCTGTCTAAAAAAAAAAATAGGTGGCCAAATCCTAAAGGTATCTCTTTACCTCACTGTAGAATTTCCCCAGGCTCCATGCTTGTCTGTGAGAATGTTGATAACTTTCTGGATTAGCTGAGTTGCTGTCACATGGTCTCGATATTTAGCTGCTCTTATCAAATGATCACACATCTTCTCATCTTCTCGTTTGTCTGCAGAATACTGGGCACACAGTGACTGTGATTTAAAAAAGAAAAAAACATTTATTAATGCCACATAAATATGGGGAAGAAGTATAATATATATCATGAAGCGCTCTCAAATGGATCATGCCAAACAAATGTTAAAGCTATTTTTATATCCTATGTTAGCTAAACTAAGATTTTGTGATATACTTTCTCCATATAATATCCTTCAAAGTATTTCCCTGAAGTTTGATGATAAGATGTACTCAAGAATGGTTAATGAATAAAAAGGAGTCAGTCATGTGAAGATACTGGGCCCCATCATTCCAAGTGACAGGGCAGTTAGTTGAAAAGAACTTGAATAAAGGAAGAAGCACGTGTAATGAGTGTACACAGACAGGCAGAGGCTAACTCTAAAACTTGACCGCACAGTTCCTAATTGAGTAAAATGTAGTTATGAATGTCAGGCAAACTCAGAAGAGTTCATGGAACAGAGGTGGAACACCACTAATATCAAACGGATCTTGGCTGAAAACAGAGACCATCAGAAAGGCATTCAGATGTTTACCTGTATTTTACTTACTATGCAAAGACATTTCACTATATAAATCATAACTATGGATAACACCGAGAATATAAAGACTAAAACACTTCATTGTGTTCAAGAAGAACCTGTACATGAACCAAGACACAGTCCTTATAACAAAGCAAGAGAAGAAAGTCCGTTTTCAAAGTCAGGAAGAGTGTGTGTCAAGGTTGTATCCTTTCATCACACATATTCAAAATCTATGCTAAGCAAATAATCCCAAAAGCTGAACTACAGGAAGAAAAATGAAAGATCAGATTAGAAGAAGACTCATTAAGAACCTATGATGATGGCAACAAATGTACAAATGTGCTTGACACAATGGATGTATGTATGGATTGATAAGAGTTGTACAAGCCCCCAATAAAATGATTTAAAAAAAAACTTATGATACACAGCTTGGTTGCTGAAAACAAAGAGGATATGAAACACTTCCTAATGCAGATCAAAGGCTTTAATAAGGATTACATTTCAACATAGAGAAAACAAAAATCTTCAAAGATGGACCAATAAGCAACATTACAAGAAATAGAAAAATTTAAATGGTGAAGGCTTTCATTTTACAAGGATCCACATCCTATGCCCATGGAAACTGCAGTTAGATAATCAATGAATTGCATTAGGAAAATTTGCTGCAAAAAATCTCCTGATAGACCAGTGGTGTGAGTGGCGAAACAGGGAGGGTAAAGGGAGAATGGGTAGGAAAGAGGGAACCGATTACAAGGAACTGTGTGTGACCTCCTCCCTGGGGGACAGACAACTGAAAAGTGGGTGAAGGGAGACGTCGGACAGGGCAAGATATGACAAAATAACAATTTATAAACTATCAAGGGCTCATGAGGGAGGGGGAGCGGGGAGGGAGGGGAAAAATGAGGACCTAATGTCGGGGGTTTAAGTGGAGAGAAAATGTTTTGAGAATGATGTACAAATGTGCTTTGCACAGTTGATGTGTGTATGGATTGCGATAAGAGTTGTATGAGCCCCTAATAAAATGTTAAAAAAAAAATCTCCTGATAGTGTTAAAAATCAAAGCTATCACTTTGAAATCTAAGTCATAGTATTTTCAATTGCCTCATATGCCTGTAAAAACTCGACAATGAACAAGGAAGACCAAAGTAAATTTGATGCCTCTGAATTACGGTGTGTGGGGAAGAAGCTGTTTACTCCTTAGGCAAACAGGACAGGGCCCCCACCTGCCACGGTTCATGGCCCATGGGAGAAAACTGATGGCTCAGCCATGGGAGCTGATGAAGCAATGGCAGGCCTGTCTCTCTGCCTGAGATAAAGGGACGTTCATCTCCTGTTCCCTGACTAAAGCTGCAGAAGTCAGCAGTCTGCAAATACAACAGTTACTTCATGTTCTCAGCCTCATCCTCCCCTCCTGTCTACGAATAACTTGGCTGATAATGCTTCTTTGTAAACCTTCAAATTGTGAACTGTAACCTTTGTGTGACAACCTGTCACCTGTTGTAGGCTGTGTGCAGGGAAGATATTTAAAGTCTGCCCTTAATAAAGTTCAGGGCCCTGGAGTGACTACACTGCCCTGCACCCTAACTCTGGCTATCCCTTTTGTATGTAAGTTTCCTCCTGCAGATTGCACCGGCTCGAATCTTTATGTTATGTAAGATAAGAACCAGTCTCTACGTGATCTTACAATGGTGTAGGTTAGGAATGCTAAATAGACCTTGTGCCACGAGAAGAATGAACAAAATCTTAGTTGGAAGAAGTACAGCCAAAATGCTTCTTTGAAGCAAGGATGGTGAGAATTCATCTGAACATTATTTGCACACGTTACTGGGAGGAAGCAGTCACTGGAGAATGACACGTCATACTGGTAAAGCAATGGGTTAGTGAAACAGAGAAAGACAATGACACTGAGTTTCGCAGTGGTTGAAACAACAGGCTCAAGCATAAGAGTGATTTGTGAGGAAGACCAAGGAGTGATTTGTTGTTTCGCACAGTGTCACTGTGAGTGAGAATGGGCTCCACAGTACCTAACAGCCATAGATATGAAATGCTAAGTAAGAAAGCAACAGTCAAGAACTCAGAGGAAGTACAGAATTGGACAAAGCTGCTACAGAAGACTTCTTTAAAGTGCTGAAAGGCAAAGCTGTGACCGTGAGGACTCAGGTGCACCTGACCCAAAATACGGTATTTTCAATCATCTCGTATGTATGAAAAAGCTGGACAATAAAAAAGACCTGACGTCATTAATTGTGGTCTTGGTGAAACATATTGAATCTGCAATGAACTGCCAGAAGAATAAACACATCTGTCTTGGAAGCACTACAGTTAGAATGCTCCTTAGAAGCAAGGATGGCGGGACTTTCCGTCACATACTTTGGACAGGTAATAAGGTAGACCAGTCTCTGGAGAAGGACACCCCGCTTGGTAAAGTAGAGAGTGAGTTAAAAAGAAAAACAGAAAAGGAGGATGGGCCTCAATAAAATTGATTGCCACAATCATTGGGACAATAAATCTAACATGGTAATGATTTTGAGGATAGTGGAGGATTGAACATCCAACCTGTTGTATGTATGCCCATTCATATACTATGTGTTGGAACTAACTTGCTGGCACCTAACAACAACTAAGCCATGTAAAGGAATTTATATTTAATTTTAATGTAGTACATACCAAGTAGTAGATTACAAATAAATAAATTTAAATAAAGTAGTGGACTTTAATATTAAAATAAATACTGCACTAGTTATTTAGAGAATGGACCATAGCGGAACAAGAGAAATAAAGGAGGGAGACAAATAATTATAAGGCTATTACGGAGATGCCATTGGGGGAGGGGCAGAGAGAAAAAACAACAGCGTATTACAATGGTAAATGTAAGTAACTCTCAATACTTTGAGAAAATGGCAAGAATAATCTGGTCTCTATAAACCTAATTATGCAAAAAAAAGTACCTGCAGCAATGGAATCATCTAGGCATTAATTAGAATAAAGGATGTAAACCCACACTAAATTTACAATTAAAAATACTTTTAAAAAGAATACATTGATATGGTAATGATTATACAATCCTCCTTGATATGATTGAACAATTGAACTACTGAATTATATGATGTAAATTATGTGCTAATAAAACTGTTTAAGAAAGAAAAAAGAAACAATGTAAGAATAATTGGGGGGGGCCCTGCACATGCGAAATACAGGGCCCCACCTCAAACCTATAAAATCAAAATCTGAAATTCAATTAACTTACATATACATTAAAGTTTAAAGGTTTTACCAGAGATACCAATTTGGTGGGGGGGGGGGGGGTGGAATGGGATATTGGGATTCGTTAGTAATAATAAGAGCAATTGAATTACTACTTTCCAAGGTACTTATTTCTTTTCTTTTGGCATTTAGATACTTAAAGTGTCATGTTTATAATACTGTACAACTAGCTAAAACACTGCTTAAAATAGAGAAACATAAAGGTGAATGTAAACATGATCCTGGTGTCTGTGATGCATACATGGTGTCAGTGGGAAGAGACAGCTGGCACACGTTCCTCTCACAGAAGCAGGAAGAGCTGGCCCCTATGCCCTAAATTAATGTGGGTAACAATGCAATTCATATTGGCACACAGCTTTAGGGAAAATACTTAAACTCATTAGTGAAATAAAGAGTAAACCTCAAGATTTTTGTTGACTGGCCCTTCCTTTCTCTCAGGACATAAAAGAGTATGTACATGGCTCCAGAGGTCTTTGAAATTCTTTCTGTACCATGAATGATGTTTGAAAATAAAGCCTAAATCCAAACTTTTTAGGACTGTAACAACTACAGAAAGCATAGCTGACCATAGATGCAATCATGAATTTGTGGATCAGTTAAATATTAAAGATCATTTTACCTTCAGAGTTTTTAATTATAAGCATTGAAAATTTCTGATGCATTTATATGCCAGTATGAGTTAGGTTTCCTGTTACTTATATGTAAAAGCAACCCAACTGGTAGGTACTGATGCATAAAAAAATCAATTACATCACATTCTTGCAGTACTGTCAGGCAGACATTGAAGTTCCAGTGTAAAGGGTGGGAAGACAAACCCGCCAGTCACCCCTCAGGAGAAAGATGAGGCTATCTGTTCCCATGAACTTTCAGAGCCTCAAAGACCTTACATAGGATCACTATGAGTCGGAATCAACTTGATAGCAGGGAGTGGGGTTTTGCTTTGGCTGTGGGTAAAGCCTATTCCTTCTTGATGAAGAGAAGCAAAATGGTAATAAATGATTTGAAATAAAAAAGTAAACAGATATGTGCACAAAAATGCTAAGAAGGAAGATACAGGAATTAGAAAAAATAAGCTATGCTTTCATGAGCATTAAAAATAAAACTGTATAAAAAAGTCAAATGCAGAAAAAGTACAAGCCAATTTCAGGTGAAGCAATATAGTTTGACCCAAATATAAGATGTGACTTTGTACCAGGTCACAGATGTGAAACCCTCTGCGGAGCAGCGTGACTCTCTAACATGGGGGTACCATGAGTGCGAACTGACTTGCTGGCATCTGATAACAAGCACAAGTTGTAGAGTGGAAAAGCAACATACTGGAGGCATTTTGAAATACAAAATGAAGTTAGAGAAACATAATTGAGAATACGAGTATAATAACATTCCATTTATAGCATAATTAATTATTCTAAATTTACAATTATAAATAAATAAGTGGGTAAAAAAACTATCCTAGTGGAAGGCAAAGAAAAAATCAGGTTCCAACATCATCCTTGCTAGTAATCCTGGCCAATCTTGGTTAGCTAATTCATTTACAATACTAAGGTCTGTCCCAGCAGGGCCTCAAAAAAAAATGCTTAGGTCTGAATGTGCTCGTATACAAAATGAGAGTATTATACGAGCTCTGAAAAATCTTCTCATTAGAAGATCTGGGGCAAGTTCCTAGACTTTATGCACTCTAGGAAAGGGAAACTGCAACTTTTATGTAAAACCTGGCATGGAGAAATTAGTAAGTCAAGGTAGGAACTAATTTATAAGAAATTATAAACAAAATAGCAAATACCTTTAAACAATACACCATAGGATAAAGTTTTACGTACTTATGGGCTTCAAATAATCATGGAGAAATGCCATTAGCTTTTCATTTCATTTTCCTAAGAACTTTTTGAAGCCTGTAGTATATATGATTTGAGCAAATCAAAGCATTACTGCAAAATATCTGAAGGGGCAGAAATGCAAGAGTCAGCTGAGATGTAATCCACTGTAACAGAAATATCAACTAATAAGTGCTGTTTTCTGAGATTCAATCCAGAAATAAAAAGTACTCTTCAGGGGATACATATATTCAAACTAATAGTACAAAGTGACAGGCATTTGCTGATTTTTTTTACACCTTCTACATTTCCTTCTGAATCCACAATCTGTCCTTGTCTATCACCTCCCTTGACAAAATGAAAATTAGAAAACCATTGGTTTCGGTACCCTCTCATCAGAAGCACCACACACCTCCACGCGGAACAGAACGACCGAGAGAGATGAGTAACCCAATCTTTAGTTTATTCAAACCACAATACTTTTAACTTCATCAAATTACATTGTTTAAACATAAACTATTTGGCTAAGATTCCTTGAAAAGACATATTCTAAAACAAGAGTCCAGTGTAAGCTAAAGAGTGAAATGGCTTAAAGTGTCCTTAATGGATCCTCCCTTACAATTTGAACAGCAACTTTTCATATCTGACATAAAATCTATAGATATAAATCACATTAAAGGGCTATTCTTTCCTGATTATCAATCTCTGTCTCTTTGTGGAACATTAGAGTCACATTTGACCTTAAAACATGATAAAAGGAAACCAAATAAGAATGTTTCATAAGGATATGATAAACTAGAATCTAATTTTTAAAATATCTTTATAATATACTTTGAACACATTGTTATTAAAAACCAGTAATAGATTCAATATGCCATATCATTCAAAGTCAGGAAGGGAACATGTGGCTCAACATCAAATACATGTTACTTCTCAGGAGTGTTGCTGTGATTGTGAGGCAGTGTCACGCCAGTTGCAACTCAAAGCAACCCTGTGCACAACAGGGTTCTACAGAGTGAAACTGCTCCACCCGGTTTCTGAGATGATACATCTTTCCTGGAACCAATTGTCTCATCTTTCCCTCAGAGAGCAGCTGGTGACTTCAAACTATTGACCTTTGAGTTTGTCTCTATCACTTTGAGTAACAGAGGATACAAACTGTGTGGCTAGTGTAATTGAAGAAATCTAAAACACCTTTTCTTCCAAAATAATGCCCTGAGATGGAAACTAGATGGATGGGGAAGCACCTCTCATTATTGGGCTCACTCTCTATTGCTTATGCCACTCTAGTTCAGAACAAAGCCACTTCCTTATTTTCTGTTCACGGTTGGAGTTACTTTGTATTCAGAGGCAAACCAGGGGACTTCAAAACATTCATGAAAAATTCAAGTTATCTTTTAATTTCATAATTCTATGAATGTTTTGAAGCCCCCTTGTATATTATTTTTACCTAGCTACCTAAAACCCCCAATTTAGATCTTTTGTGCAATGGTAGATATATATAATTAATTTAAACGATATCTATGTTATTACATAAACCTGGTTCTCCACAACCCTAAGATCAGAACTAGATAGTGCACATCTGCTACTATTGGCCTCTGCTGGGGATCACATCAAAAGATCAAAACCGTGTGAGAAAAACTCAAAATCATATAAAAAACCAGGCTGACTAGTCAGATAGAAACTGGTGGAACACCCAGGATTCAGTTGGAACCAACTTGATGACAATGAGCTGAAGGGAACAAGAGTACCAGCTAGGTACTCTTTAGGACAATCAATCATTTGAGATCAAAAGGGCAGCATTTCCCCAAGGACAAAGTTCAGAGGGCAGACGGGCTTAGGAAAGAACATGGAATGGAAATAGCAAACACAGGAAGCAAGTGGAATTAGAATGATGGGTGCTCGATGGTGGGGACTATAATCAGTGATATGAGACAAAATGTATATGAATTATTCAATGGAACTGATTTGCTCTAAACCTTCCCTCAATTTACAATAAAAAATACTTTTTAAAAGAAAAAAAATGTTGGCTAATTGCCTCTGTGGACAGCTACTTCCTTTGTCATGAGAAAGGAAGTCTTTCTTACTAAAACCAAATCAAACACATGGCTGACTCAGAGGGAGCCCCTTGTGGATTTCCACGACAAACTGTTTACAGGAGTAGAAAGCCTACCCTCTCTCCCATGGAGCTCCTGAGAGTTTCAAACTGCCATGCTGATCACAGCGCAACTCATAACCACTGCAAACACTAGGGCTCCATCTTCTTAATAAAAGATTCTATCCCAAGGGCTCAAGTAGAAAGAAAATGTTTTGAGAATGATGATGGCAACAAATGTACAAATGTGCTTGACACAATGGATGGATGGATGGATGGATTGTGATAAGAGTTGTATGAGCCCCCAATAAAATTATTTTTAAAATACATAAGAAACAGAAAATGTAGGACCGAGTTTCAAAGTCTCATGACTAGACTTTCTGGAGCCATGGAGGGAGAATGAACCACTGAAACCATTGTCCTGAATCATCTTGAAAATTTAAAAATACCTTCTGAAGTCAACTTAAAGTTTAAAAAAAAAAAGTATAGTTGTTTACAAAATCTGGTCTTTAATATCATGCATTTAAAAAAACTATTAGATCTAATTAACAATAGCAACTCAAAATTCTAAATAGGAACTTTGGGAGGCAGTAAATTTGTTAAGGGGGGGGGGGGCAGGAGGGGACCAAACCTGAAAAGGAAGGAGAAAAGGGTTGTAGAACTCAAAGAATATAATCAATGCCACAAATGGTACAGGTAGGCCCTGCTGAACTGGTGTGTGCTGTATAAATTACCAACAAATGCAAAATATAAGTTAAGGCATAAGGAAACTGCAAGGAGGCCACATCTCATTCCATCCAGGTTCAGCAGGGAGAATTCATCCCTATAGCAGAGCAAGGTCTACTGCCACAAGGCAGAGGACAAACCTACCTATACCCTCCATCTCTCTTTTCTGACACCATCTGTTCTTATTCCATCTTTCTTATTCTGATACCATCTGTGCCTCCAACAACTCTCTGCTTTTCTGCTGGGCTCAATAATCCATTCCAATGGCAACAGGAACCTCACTGACAGTACTCACAACGATGGGCGTTTATTAGAAAAGTTAGGAAGTTACCACAAGGTAGGTTCACAAAACATTAAGGGCACAGCCTTTTGTCTACAGCAGCACCTCTCCTCAACCAGCAGTCAACTCTCTGATCCTCAGCCTCCAGGCATGAGCCAGGAAGCCTGCCCAGTGTTGCTTCAGACTCAGTCTCAGCACTGCGCCTCTGATGTCCCCTTCTCTGGGCTTCTCTTCTGAGTGTGACGTTGCCCTCACTGCCTCTACCACTGCAAGAAAATGGGCTTTGCGAATGGATCTTCTTCCTTGTTGGTCCTGGGAATTCTCTTTGCTCTTACTTCTAGAACACTATCATATAGCCAGGGCAATGACAACACATACTGACCAGTTCCCTTGATTAGTGCTTCATATGCCCCGCCCAATTACTTGGTGTGAGTTATAGGGACATATATAGAAGAGCCATATTAAAAAATGTACTTCACCGGGGAGTTGGGGGTGGACGGGAGGCAGACAGAATAAACCAATGATAAGAGAAGTTCAAGAAAACTAAATAGAGAAATATACCATGTTCGTAGGTTAGAGGACTCAATGTTACCAAAATGTTCACAACACAAACTGATTTAATAAATTCAACAGCCTTGATTAAAGTTTTAGAAAGCTTTATAAAAATTGATAAGCTGAGTAACAGATGTAGAGAGAAAAAAAGAAAAAACAGCAGATCAATTTTGTAGTGAAACACAATGTTTTAGTATTTTCATATATATTAAAGCTTATTATGAAGCTTCAGAAAGAAATCTGAAGTTATGAAATGAAGAAAGCTATCTTTTCAACAAATAGTACTTTTTTAAAACTTGGATATGTACATGGGTGAAAAAAACCCACATTTCACAATTAGCAATACTAGATGTAAAATGCTTTCTAAAGCTATTTAATTCTAAATTAATCACACTTAAGATATAAAAATAAAACTAAGAAACACCCAGCAAACTATTCTTATGACTTTGCTTTTGTAGGTGTCCTTCAGTTGGCTCTGACTCACAGCTATCCCACAGACAACTGCACAATAACAGGTTCTCCTCACGACTGTTGCTGTCTTTAACCGGATTACTGCAGTCACCGTCTCAGGCCACCCCACTGAGGCTCTTCCTCTTTTCATGGACGCTCTAATTTACCATGCATAAAGTCCTTCCTCTAAAGCTGCTTTCTACTTATGACATGCCCAAAGTATGTAGATGAGCTCTTTCATCCTCAAAGATAAGGAGCATTCTGACTGTACTTCTTCCAAAACAGGTGTGTTCATTCTCCTGGCGACTCATACGATATTCTTTGTAATTACCACACCAAAATTCAAAGGCATCAGTTCTTCTGAGCTCTTCCTTATTGCTTAGCCCTGCTTTCAGATGCACGAGAGGCAACTGAAGATACCATTGTTTGGTCACGGTATTCCGCTGTTTGGTACACCTTAGTCTTCAACATGACATGACTTTTATTTTTTAATGCTTTAAAGAGAACTCACACAGCAGACATACCCAATGCAATACATCATGTTGTCCTGATTGCTGATACAATGAATGTTGAGGGTGAGAAGGTAAAATGACATCCTTGATAACCTGTAACTCTTCTCTATTCATTGTGATGTTCCTTATTGGTTTAGTTGTGAGCATTTTGTTTGCTTTATATTAGTTAGCATATGTCTAATTTACAAATGACTTCTTTATAGAATACAAAAATAATGCTTACAACTGAGCATGCAAAAAAAACAGAATTAAAATAAGGACAAAAGGATTTCAGCTGAACTTCATGAACAATATATAAAAGGCCAATAAATAAGTGAAAAAAGACAGTGAATGGGAAAATGAAAGCAAAAACAATAGTAATATATGACTATATTACCACACACAAAAGTTAGATCATAAAGGCTGCTAAATCTAAATAATGGCAGGTATTTAGAACAACTGGAACCCTCATAGCTCATTGGAGTGTAAAATCCACAATTCTGGAAAACAAGTTGGCAATTCCTTGTAAAGTTCAACATTAAATTATCATAGCACCTAGCCACTTCACTTAAATGTATTTCTCCTAAATAAGATCATGTTTCTATAAAAATAAATTCTATAAGAAATACTTAGAGTCATTTTAAGTCATAAGAGTCAAACACTAAAAACAAACTAATATTCATCAACAGGTATATATGGGTAAACAAAGTAATACTACTCAATAAAAAGGAACCCCTAATTCACAGGAACCTCACCAATCAATGCAAATATAAGAGTACCTACTATGCAATTCATTCATATAGATTCATAGAATAAGCAAAACTATAATGGCAGAAATCAGATCAGATATTGCCCAGAGCCGTGTGTGTGTGTGTGTGTGTGTGTGTGTGTGTGTGTGTGTGTTGTTCACTCAAGACCAAAGAAGTCAGATGATGGGAAGTCTATGCTTCTACATGCTGGTACACAGGTGTTAGATTTGTCAAACTGTTGACTTAAAAGTAGATATATTTCATTGAGAATGAGGGGCTGTGTGGAAGGGGGGACCCAAAGCCCATCTGTACACAACTGGACATCCCCTTACAGAAGGGTCTCGGGGAAGAGACAAGCCAGTCAGGGTGTGATGTAGCAACGATGAAACATACAACTTCCCTCTAGTTCTTAAATGCTTCCTCCGACCCACTATCATGATCCCAATTCTACCTTACAAATCTGGCTAGACCAAAGGATGTACACTGGGAAAGATAGGAACTGGAAACACAGGGAATCCAGGACGGATGATCCCTTCAAGACCAGTGGTG
>NW_022109768.1:6911211-6938641 GCF_000313985.2 Echinops telfairi | reverse complement strand
ATTTTAAAATAAAATTCCAGTGGAAATGTTCATGAGTGAAATCTTAAAAATAATAATATAGACTTTTCTTTTAAGGTAGTAATATTTAACATGACTTGAGCAATGTAATGGCTGGTTTTATGTTTTATGTTTAAACCCAAATTTTAATACTTTTAAAAACCTGCAAAGATATACATTTTTAAAAAGTAAAAATCAAGGAGTACTAAGCTAGATGAAATGTTAAGCATTCTCTTTACCTCCTCCTCCCTTTTAAATCAGTAGTATTATACAGATGTTGACAATATTAAGATGTAAATCCTATATAAATATAATGAAACTATGCATCATTATATGAGGTGTACAATTTTAACTTCTTCCTTTTTAACTATAACACAGAGATCATTGCATTTTTAGTTAACTAACCATGTCTGAAATTTACTACTACTTGACTTCCAAACGTGTCTCAAAATTGCTTCCACTAAAAATGATGTGCCTCACTCAAAACTGTTACAAAGGGAAATCTACTAAGGGATGGCGGCATAAGTATATCAGTACATAAAGAGGTGTCTCGAGATTTCGCTTTTGGAAGCCATTGCACTTGACCCCTGACCCCAGATTTAAAGTCGAATCTTTAAAAAAACAAACTCATCAACAGAAACCTTACAAAGGCTCCTTAAAGAGACTTAGAAAAACGAGAGCCTAAAAACCTCAACAGCAAACAAAAGTCAACCAATGACAATGTGTGACAGGCACCTTTAATTCTGAAGAGATGCCTCTGTCATCCAGTGCCTCACAGTATTGATTTCTCTCAGCATGAAAAAGCCTAAGCCAATGAAACAGACATAGCATCATCCCCCCCGATAATAGCATCCAAGGTTAAAACAGGCAGAACACTTATCAAAGTATCTCTCCCATTTCTTGTTTTAATGGGCTGGATACAATGTGTTGGGTTCTTATCTCTGAAAGCGAAACGTCGCAAACAATCATTTAAATGATTGAGAGATTAATATAATTTCTAATGTTTCTTTTGACTTCTGATCATAACTTGTTTGTCAAGGTGTTTTTATGTATTTGGAAAAGCATGTCAACACTAAGAAAAGGGCTGCTCTGTCCACTTATGCATTTAATCTATACATAGTATTTTTTACTATTAGTTCTGGTTTTGTTACAATACTTATTAACAAGAAAAACCACAGAAATCTCAAATAAATATAAAAACACCATCCAAAAGTCAAGCTAATTCCTTCAACAATGTCTCCAAACATCTGTTTGGTAAATAAAATAAAGGTGCTTGGTATCTATATTCAATATAACTCTCATGGAGTTTAAAATCACTAGATAAGGCAGAATCCACATAAAGTAAAGATATACATATCTTTAGGGAACTTCAAGCAAGTTCATGGGAAAATTCGATCACCTTTCAATTCCATTTTTCCACGGTTTTTGAAATCCCTGATAACAATCACAATGAGAAAACTAAGGAGCTTTAAATACTTCAGCTTTCATTTTTGCCAATCTGTAAAACAGCTAGATGATCTTCAAGAAAGGTTGTATCTTAACTCAATATATTCTAACCAGGTGCTTTTTCATAATTGGATTCTATTACTTATATTAGATGTAAACCGGTCTACTATAAACATGTAAGACTTATACTCTAAGTTTCCATTACAAGTAGTGTAAAAACAAGCAGGAGACTCAGAGGAAAAAAACAGTCTTTCTTGCCAAAAGTACAGTGAACCCTCGTTTATCGCGGTTAATCGGTTCTAGACCCTACTGTGATAAATGAAATTCCGCGAAGTAGGATTCCTTATTTGTAAATCAAATATTTTCGTAGTTAGAGCATAGAGGACATGAAAAAACACCCTTTAGTCACCATTACACTCGTATTACCCAATTTATTAAACGAAAAAGGGAAAATACAGTAAAACATTTTGGACGTTACAATGATCATTTATTATTTATTATATTATTTATGGCATCAAGCGTGTACAGTATGAGCCAATCAGTGGCAGTAATGACAGAGCATGCCCTGTTATGCAAAAACCGCGATAGAGTGAAGCCACGGAAGTCGAAGCGCGAAGTGGCGAGGGTTCACTGTATAGTTAAAACTGTAGTTAACACCATCACAGACTCTAAAATCAGACTGAGTACAAAACCTTGACCTGGATGGATTCAAGCTTCAAGTTACTTAACCTTTCCTGTGACTCAGTTTCTTAAGCAAAATAAGGACATAAGATGTGCTCTTTAGAAAAAATGTAAATAAATTGTAGGTTTCAGAAAATGAAGATTCTCCTATTATTAATATCTTACATCTGGGTAGTGTATCTGCTAAAACTAATGAACAAATGTTGACACAGTATCACTAACTAGCATCCATAGTTTACTGTGGAGCACACTATGGGTTCACTTTGCATTGTACAGTCTGTTAGTTTTGACAAATGCATCATATCATGTCCACCATTACTGTATTGCATAGCAAAGAACTACCCTAAATGAAAAATGCCTAAAAATGAATAGGTAGATCACAGGGCATTTTTTAGAGAAGTGAGATTTTTTTAGGATGATCAAAAAATATAAAAAGCTGTCAAGCATATAGTAATAAAGACTAGCATTTATTGTCGGCTTAGTCATGAAGTGAACATAATATAAAGCTATCAACTCCTTCCTTCCAACAATTTGATGTAGTTATGAAGAGAGAGAGCAAGAGGATAGAGAAAAATGAAAAATCATTACGAGGGGGAGATAACCATTAATGAAGAGGTATATACAAAATGACTGGAAGAAATACAAAATCAGGTAAAATATCACAGAGGAATTAAAGGATAGCAATAAGTTTAGCAAGAAGAAAGCCTCATTTCATATAGAAAATTATTAAACGTAACAAAAATAAAGAGACAATAAATGAGGGCAAGTTCAAATAACTTTTAAAATCAAAAGTAAAACTAACGGAATGAGACATGTAATTACCAGAGTCCTCTTTTTAAATATCCTAATATGTTTACATTTTCCTGGAGTATCTGTTTTCCCCAATTCCTCCAGGAGAGAATTATTTCTGAAAAATTTATGTAACTCATATTAAATATGTGAACTAAATTCATGCTGCTCTAATATTATGTTAACTGCCATAACTTTCTCTTTTTTATCATTTTACTGAGGGCTTGTATGCCTCTTACCACAGTCCATACATCAATTGAATCAGGCATGTGTCTTAACTTTCTAATCCCTATGCAGATCTGTTAACAGCCTATTTCAAAGTGCCATATATACTCGTGTATAAGCCAAGTTTTCAGCACATTTTTAATGGTTTCGGCTGATATTGGGGTCGGCTTATACTAGAGTATATAGGTACATACCTAGATATCAATGGCTTTTAGGTGCTGCCTCTTAATCTATTTGTAGTGTAGCATAAGTGTCTGTTCAAATGTTGTTTTTAAACCAACTGACATGTTTGGAAAATAATCTGTCATGCCTAATATTCAAGCTATAAGCTCACTGCTGTCGAGTCAGCGCCAATTCACAGAGACCCTACAGTGCAGAACTGCCGATGAGGGTTTCTGAGACGGAAACTCTTTACACGAGTAGAAAGCCTCCTCTGGTGCTTGTAAACTAAGAACCTCACAGTTAACAGCCCAATGCATAACCACTATGCCACAAGGGTTTCCCGAAAAGCCTTCTAAATACTAAATTCTAGACTCATCTCTTAGAACTGATAATAAGCAATTAAGCCAGCAGAGCACACTGAAAAGGTCCACAGAAGTAAACTACTTTGATGAATTCAACTACTGGCATTTGCTTTCTATGGTGTTGGTTGTACGCCATCAAACGGATTCGGACTCACGGTGACCCTAGTGGACACAGTGGAACAGGCACATGGAGGTATCCAGGCTGTCATCATTATGGAGGGGGTCCTTGGGTGGTTTCTCCCACGGAGCTGCTAGTAGGTTCTGGCCACTGACCTTTCAGTAAGAAGCTGACCATTGCACCATTTAACCACAATGGCTTCTTATATCTATAATAATGCATCTGCATTTATAGCTTGTGAGTTCCATTGTGTTAACTAATAAGCTGCAAATTACAGTAACTGATCATCCAAATATAAACGAAATCATATAAACAATTTCAAGGTAATAAGTATTTAATTGAGTTTCATTCCATCTCGCATACTTTGCGCATGTTGTCAGAAGGGGCCAGTCCCTGAAGAAGGATATCATGCTTGGTAAAACATGGGGTTCGGTGACAAAGACGACAACACTCAACACGATGCAATGGAATAAAATATAACATTAATTGTGATGATGGCACAAAGCCAGCCGGTGCTTTATTCTTTAGTCACTAAGAGTCGGAACAGACTCCACAGCAACTCACAGTAAGAATAACTTATCCACATTTTAAATGTTCATTAATAGAAAACAAAATAAGAAAAAACATCTTCACACAAAATCATGATCTGGTTGACTTTTAGGAGAGTGAAGATACCCTATACTAATAGCTAAAACAGAGGCTTATTAAATTTACCAGGAATATATTCAGAACTACTCTTAGAAGAGAATTTTCAATATTATTATTGTGTAGTTTTCTGTCACGGAGCCCTGGTGGCATAGTGGTTATGCATTGAGCTACTAACTGCAAGGTCAGCAGTTTGAAACCACCAGCTGCTCCACAAGAGAAAGACAGGGCTTTCTACTTTCATAAACAGTTACAGTCTCAAAAACTCACAAGGGCAGTTCTACCCTGCCCCATATAGTCATTATGAGTTGCTATTAAGTCAATGCAGTGAATTTGTTTTTTATTGGCTTTCTTTGCACTTTCTATCAAGAATATATATTTATATACTTAAGATATACCAAGAAGAGATCAGAGGGAAAATTTTTTTTCCAGTTTAAATTTAATTCCATCATAGCTGCATGACACCAAATAGCATCTGGGGTCTAAAAATCTATCTATGGAGCAACCAATGGTCCTTCCAAGTCTGAAGGTAAGATGAGTGATGAAAATAAAAAACATAGGTCAACAATTAGTCTAATGAACTAGTGGACCATGCAAACACCTGTCCCCACAACCCTGAGCCAGATGAACTAGCTGGTGCCCAGCTACCACCACCAATTCCTCTGAAAAGAATCATGTTAGAAGGTCCTGGATAGAGCAGAATAAAAATGTAGGATAAAGCCCCACAAATCATGAAAGAGTCTACTCTTCAAAATGAGGCAGTGTATATCACTTATTATCTATTCTGTCAAGGTACGTCCATGTGTGTGAAAGCTACATAATCTACTGTCAACTTGAGCGAAGAAGGGTGGAGTCTAGCCGGTCAATCAGGTCATAGCCAATAGGGTCTCTGTGTGGGCATGACCTTCTTCTGAGGATTCTGGGAACTCCTGTGTTACTCCCTGGAGGTGGGACACACACATAGTCTCCCTGCAAGACATTCCTGTTGACAAGCCACATGGAGCTATGCTGATGGAACCAGAGCCCTGGAGCTGGATGAGCCATGTGGAGACCCACATCAGTGTTCAGATGCTTCCACTGCCACTGGATCCACATGACTTTCGACCCACTGGCCTGTGATCTTCCTGCATTGGGTGTCATTGCATGTGTTGCGTGAGTGTAAAGAGGAAATTATAGACTAGTATCGGACACATAGGCTAGTATCGGACTTATGGACTTGATCTGGACTGGACTGGGATGTTTTCTCAACATACAATTGCTCTTTCATATGAAGCACTTTCTTATACACATAGGAGTGTCTATGAATTTTTTTCTCTAGCCAACCCTACCACATTGTGCAAGCTCATGGTTTCATAAGGTGTTCAATATTTTCAGAGAAAAAGTAGCTCTCCTTTTGTTTATTATTTCTCCCCTAATCATTTTAAAGACCGATGCCCCCAAAGTAAATGAATGGGCGAACTCCTTGGTGTATTTCAATCCCTGCAGTGCCTCCACCCTTTCATTTCCTTCTGCTTCATTCACGGGCCCAGCATCAGTGCAACCTATCATTCCCAGCACAGAACATAGGCTGCTGAAGTGCCTTTGGTTGTGCTGTGAGAGCTGGTGGTGCCCCAGGCAGCTCCTGCCAGGAGCAGGAAGAGAGTACCTCAACAGAGCAGCAGCATCCATCCTTCCAGCACCCAGATAGTCTCGATGACAACCTCTATGTGCCTTCCTTCCCACCACCCAACCCTCCCACAGCAGGAAATGTACAAAATCCCAACCCAGCTGCCAGCACAGCCCCCATGTAGCTAAGCCACATATCTGGCAAGGCACGGCCCCCTGTATGCAATGGATACAGCTCTCTGGCTTTGCCAATGGGCTCTTACACATTTTGATTTAATAGGTTTTATGTATGTTTCAAACTATGGAGTATAGGGACTGACTGTATATAATATGGTGTTCGCAATTTTAAATCGTGTTATGTCCCATTTCACTGACTATATCATGGATGCTAAGGGGCTCTGGTGGCATATTGAGCTATGGCATGACATTGGGCTGCTAACCTTGAGATAAGCAGGTCAACACCACCACCCCCACCCCCCACCCCCGCCACTGCACAGGAAACAGATGGAGTAACCTCCACCCATTAAGATTCATAGATTCATAGCCTAGGGAACTTTACAGAGCACCCCTGCTCTGTCCTACAGGGTAGCTTTCACTATCATTGACCTGGTTCCAAACTCAAAGAAACCCTATAAGACAAAGTAAAACTCTTCCTGTATGGATTCTCATTATCAACAAAATGTTTTCCCCTTAAATAAAAATCAATGTTTTGTACAAGGATTATATTCAGCTATTAAATCATAAATTCAACATATACTGTTGATATGCTGAAATTCAGTTTTTTATATCATTAGATGCTAGTTAAGAAAAAACAGTGGCAATCTAATGATTAAGTCAAGGAATCAAACGATCACTACATGTCTTACTGTCTACCTTGACTAGGATATAACAGAAGGTAATTGTGAGCAAAACACTGTCTAAAATTTCATTCTAGTTGCTTTAAAAAAAAGAATCTAGAATCAAACATGAAAATACTGGAATTACCAAATATATACTAACTGAATATGAAAAGCTCACTTTTCATTAATCCTTTATACTTACATAAGACATCATGCTTGGTAAAGGGGGCGGGCAGTGAAAAGGAGGCGGGCCCTCAAGGAGCTGGACTGACACACTGGCTACAATAATGGGCTCAAGGATAAGAAAAATTGTGAAGATAATGCAGGATCAGGCAGTTTCGTTTTGTTACACACAGGTGGCTATGAGCCAGAACTGACTAGCAACTAACAATAACAACAGTCTTATAAGGCACATCAGTCACTGCTTGCATACATTCACTTAACAATTCCGGTATGCTTCTCACGTATACGAGGTGTAGAAATTAAAGATTGAGATTCTGTATTAAAAGAGCAAAATACCTAAGGTTTGTTCCCCTCAGAAGAATATCATAATATCAAAAAACTTTTAATAGGCAACAATAACACAAGATCCTCAAGAAAAACAAAATATGAATTTTCATAAGTTATAAGAATGAGAAATAACAACAAAAGGTCAACGTCTGACAACCTCTTCTGTGTGAATGCTACAAGAGAAATGATGCATGAAGACCACACATGGGCTCTTACATCAGAGACGCTCTAGCTAGAATAAATCTCGTAAAGCATACGTAATGTCTTATAGTTCCATTTGTATGAGGAGTTTCTCAGGATCAGAGTACTAAAAGGTCCATGAACCAAAGAAGTATAAAAACAAGTGTTTCAAAACAGAAAGATCCGATTATGTTATGTAAGACGATGCATTTTTGTTTAAATATGTATTGTGTTTTATATGGATACTCATATATACACACACAGCAAGCAATCAGAGTAATGCTTTTTTCGCCACATAACTACTTCTCTAAAATATCTCTTAAATGGGGAAGGGAGACGTCGGATGGTGTAAGATATGGCAAAATAATAATTTATAAATTATCAAGAGTTCATGGGGGAGAAGGGAGCAGGGAGGGAAGGGAAAAATGAGGAGCTGATACAAAGGGCTCAAGTAGAAAGCAAATATTTTGAGAATGACAATGGCAATATATGTACAAATGTGCTTGACACAATGGCTGGATGTATGGCTTGTGATGAGTTGTAAGAGCCCCCAATAAAATGAATTTTTTTTTAAATTTTAATTTCTGAAAAAAAGGAGTCACATATTTAAGGCAAATTTTCTAGTCAAGATTTCTCAAGATAGTTTTCTCAGATGCTTAAATCATATTTAATAACAATAAATAGTGGACTACCTAGAATTTAAATACCTGGATGCTTTCCACAGACTTATAGTTCCTACACAACTATGCAAAAGCAGTACAAAAATCAGTGAAATTATATTGCCTATTGTTTAAATAAAAAGGATACAAATTATGAGTAACTAAATAAGAACTAAATTTTCTTCATAATGATAATACATGGATGAAAGTCATTTTTTATAGAATAAGGACTAAAACTCAATATACGAGAACTCATTCTACCTCATGAAAATACTGTGCTGTAGGAGAGTAATGCAGTAAGTGTATGATGGTTGGTTACATGGGGAATAAAAGAGTAGTTCTCATGAAATGATATATCATGCACTGAATGAATGGAAATGCCAAACAGAAGTTTAAAAAAAAAAGTAGATGAGGGCACAGACTTTGTGTTGTTCTCCAATCTTTCTTCTTTAATAATAGTTGAGTGACTTCACCACTGTGTATAACCATCTACACTAAAATGTACCTTGCCTAGCCTAGTACTACTACACAATTATTATTGAGATGAATACACAGAAGACTAAAGGGAAAAAACGAGGAATTTAAGTTTTAGACAAATACACTAGGCAGATACATACCAGACTTTGGGAAATGTGAAGGTGAAGGTAAAGCTGCACCAATAATCAATTACAGAAAATAGAATTCTTCCACACTTTTAAACAACTGATAATACCAATGCTGCTTACATAAATAAATGCACACTGTATCATTTTAATGAATAGAACACAGAAAAGCAAATATCAAAGTCTGAATAAAAAATAAAAATCATAGACCAATTAAACTTAAGGAAAATTAAATGAATAGGATTCAAGTTATTAATGAAGAATAGGATTTCAAATTCATAAATGAAACATTAGTAAGAAGCTTTGGCTACTGTAATGAGTTACAGTCACAAACACACAGGAGCACTGTCTTTCAGAGTTGTTATGAGTCAGATTTGACTTGATGGAAGTAACTTTGTTTATTTTGAAGGAGAACCTGACAGGAAATTTAGAGAAAGAGAAAGAAACCACTATGATCAAAGTATATTGATACTTCAAACATGAAAAGAAAACCTGCTATCAACTCCACTGTCTCACAAAAGAAAAGCACTTAGGGGAACGGACAACAGAAAAGTGGGTGAAGGGAGACATCAGACAGTGTAAGATATAACAAAATAATATAACAATTTATAAATTATCAAGGGTTTGTGAGGGAGGGTGGGGGGAGCAGAAAAAATAAGGAGCTGATACCAAGGGCTCAAGAAGAAAGCAAATGTTTTGAGAATGATGATGGCAACAAATGTACAAATGTGCTTGACACAATGGATGGACGGATGGATTGTGATTAAGAGTAGTACGAGCCCCCAATAAAATTATTTTTTAAAAAGAATATTACCCATAATACTAATATGTGTATTTAAGAATGGAAATCAATATAATCCTACTTACTCTAATGTGCATTAAAAAACTATGAAAGGTTTCAAAAGAGCCTAGTAAGAGTAAATTCCTGTAGGTGTGAAGAAGTAAAAAGGGCCCTTCACTGGAATGTTGACTTTTTCTTTTACTTTATAAGAGAAATTAAATATATAACTTTAAAAAAGTGAAACCTTAACTACTTCTATATAAAGATTCCAAGGACCTCTGGTGGGGCTGTCAAGTAAAGTGTGGGGCTGCTCATCACAAAGCTGGCAGTTAACGTCCACCAGCCACTCCACAGGGCAAAGATGAGGTTTTCTGCTCACATAAAGATTCACTTCCTCCAAAACCCTATACTATAAGGGGGTGAATAAGTTACATATTGGCCTCCTAACCACATGTTTAGCAGTTTAAAATCACCAGCCACTCCGTGGGACAAAAATAGGTTTTCTACTCGCATAAAGAATTCCAGTCTTGGAAACCCTCAAGGGCAGTTCTACTTTGTCCTACAGGGTCGCTATGAGTTAGAAGATTTGATGGCAGTGGTCTGGTTTTACGAGTTAGAATTGATTTGATGGGAGAAGGTTTGGCTTATACAGAGGTTTCAGATGGTGCTGGTATGCAATGAGATCGTCACATGACTTCAAATTAAAAGTACCAATAACAGCAATGAATAATTGCTGAATAATTATTTCAATGAATAATTGAAAAATAATTTTAAAAGACAGGCTTACTAATGTAATAGAGATTGGTGAACCACTGTGGTAGTTACATAATTTCATGTCAATGTGTTAAAAGGGTGTAGGGGTTGGAGGCTAGCCTCATTGTGGGCATGGCCTTCTCGTGAGGATTCTGGAAACTTCCTGTCTCTCTCCCTGGAGGCAGGGCACACACTTTCTCTGTGTTTCTCTTTCCTGTGGACAAGCCTCATTGGGGAGCCACACTGAGACTTGTACCAGCCACAGAAATGCTTCCGCCACCACTGGATCCACAAGACTTTGAACCCACCAACCTGTGATCTTCCTGCATTTTGTATCACTGCATGTCCTCCATGAATCTGAGGAGCGATTTATGGTTTAGGATTGGACTTATGGACTAATATTGGAATTACAGACATGATCTGGACTGGGCTGGCATGTTTTCTTGATATATAATTACTCTTAGATATAAAGCTTCTTCTTATACATATATGAGTGTCCCTGGATTTGTTTCCCTATTCACCCCAGCCTAAAACAACCACTAAGCTCCCCTGACACCATCCAACCAAAGGAGATCAGAGGGACAGCCTCTGCCCCAAGAGAAAGCTCAAACGGGAGGGGGGAAAGACAATAGAAAAGGGCAGTGGAAATGGGCAACACAGGAAGGAAGTTGAAGAGTTCTGTTTGATACACTGTGGGAACTGCAATCAGGGTCACAGGAAAAATTTTACACAACAGGTGAATGGAAAACTATTTTTTTTTTGGTAAACTTTTGCCGCTATTAAAGTTAAAAGAAGTAAGAAAATAGTCTTGTTATAGACTAATATTTGACTTGTAAAAAAAATGGAACTGGTGTGAGAGATAAAACTAGAAAAATAATTATGAAAAAATGCAAAGGTAATGAGAAAAGTATGTGAGGTAAGAAATCCTAGTAAGAAAATAATTTCAAAATTGAAAGGTATTGTCAGCGATAACAGAGCAAGGTGAAGAAATAAAAGAACCACTCGACAGTAAAGTCAGGAGACCAGTAACAGCACCAGTAACTCAAAGCTATTTGTTCTGGGATTGGAGGTGAGAAGGTGAGAAGCCCGACTGAAAAAAGAGTCCATGGGGCGAAAGAAAAGACGTTACTCCAGGAAGAACTCGGGCAGAAGGAAAATGCAACGGTGAAGCTTGGGAATTCCAACAGCATTTGGAGCACTTTGCCAAGTCCCCAGCACGGAACTGGAGAAGCATGAGAAGCAAAAGCATGCTTCCAGAAAGGTCCCTGGGGGAGAGGAGGTCACGACTTACAGCGCAGCAAATGATATCCTAATTAGAAAACACATATACTTTATGAAAGAAAACCTCCGAGGTGAGTGAAAGATTATAAATATCACCAATAATATCAAATTAAAAAGTAAAGGGAGCCTTTCATCCAAAGCCATCCATCACAGGAAGCTTGCATATTTTATTCTTCAAGAAGGTCAGGAACAGAAAGCTCACGGTATTGTGGAAACAGGTATCAAGACAGATCTCACGAGCAACAGAGGCGCATCATCTAAGGATCTTTTTCACATTAAGAATCCTATTAGAAAGAAAACACTAAAAGGTAATTGAATTTCCCTCAGTTATCTTCATCTCTGTCAGCTCCTGCTACAATAACTTACTCTCCAGAGCAGAGATAACTCAATTCTGTCCAGCAAGCATATGTTATGAATCTCCAAAGCAAACTTGTCTAAATCATTCTGGTCTTCTATCAAGGTTAGCTGTGGATATGAACTCTGACAGAAAGCAAACAAATTTATTTTTATCTTTTCAATAATTCACTTCTTCGTGCATTGATGGAAGAAATCATGAGGCAAATACATGGTCTGCAGCTAGTCTCATGTTATAAAGTCAGTTGACAAGGCTGCCATAACTTCAAAAGATTTAATTAATCATTATTCTTAAACACAAGAAAACTGGTATCTATGAATATAGAAGGTAAATCACCTGAGGCTTCTTTTATTTATGTAGTTATCTATAGTTATTTATTTAGTTATTTACATAGCTTGAGTATAAATAAAAAATACAAATCAAATGAAATTACTATGTCCTCACATATTCTATTTTCAAGCATTTCTTTTTAATTACTACATAAGGAAAAATATTCTAGTAAATACCATATTATAAAATTTAATTTCAACAACAAAAGAAATAACGAATAGGTTAACCAAAAAAGTTGTACTTCTCATCTGTATTCTAAACCTGTATTTCAAAACAAAGGCAATAAAATCATAAACCAACAGTATTTAGAATAAAATGAGTTAACATATTAAGTTAAATCAAAGTCCATACAAAACAAATTTTTCATAATATAAAATAACCCAAGTTCAAACAATTAATTAACATAACCTTGCTTTTTAAAAGAAATCATTTTATTGGGGGCTCATACAACTCTTATCATAATCCATACATCCATTGTGTGTAAAGCACATTTGTACATTTGTTGTGCTCATCATTCTCAAGACATTTGCTTTCCACTTGAGCCCTTGGTATCAGCTCCTCATTTTTCCCCTCCCTCCCTTCCCCTCCCTCATGAACCCTTGATAACTTATAAATTATTATTATTTTGTCATATGTTACTCTGTCTGACCATAACCTTCCTTTTTAAGACAAGTTTTAATACGGATTAAATTCTCAAATTTCTGAAGATAATTCTGACTTGGTTACTCATGCCTTTTAAATTCTATAGTAATAAAAAAAAAATTACCAACACAATTTACAACAGAGTTTAATCCACATTATGTCATTTTTCTCTGTATACTAAACCTTTGATAAAGCTTTCAGCATAGTGTATGTAGTTGCAGATGGGAAATAAGTTAGAGAAGTCAAATAACTTTGTCTGGGATTCTCTAATAAGAACTAACACTAAGAATTTGTATATATTTTCAGACTTTAGTAATTTAGATTAAACCTAGTTTCAATATTAGGCTATCCTTATAGAGAAAAAATTTTGAATATAGAATATAGATGGTATGATAGACATGAAGGCTAAGCAGGTGTAGGAGGAAGAGTGGGAGAATATATGCTTCTTAAACTTTATTATGTTTTATGTTACACACTAGTATTTTTATATTTAAATTATACATAAATTATATATCTTAATACATATATATGTGACAGAACATATTTATATATATGTATTTAATTTTACTGCACATATATCAATTAATATGGCAGAGTATACAGAGGTCAGAGATATGAAAACAGTAATAATTAACCACCTGAGGATAAGTAGTGACTCAAGTCTAAGCTCATGAGCAGTCTTGTAAGGTGCATCTATTGGTGTCTCACTACCCTGAAAAAAAGAATTGTAATGGTAATTGAAAGACATACGGAAACAATTAGTCAAATAATCTAATAATGAACTACACAACCTTGAGCCCAGAAGAACAATGACATCTGGCTATCCCTACCAACAGAGTATTGGGGGTAAATGTGGACTAGAACTCAAAATCATCAATGAGACCAGGCTTACTGGTTCAATGGAGATTGGTGGAACCTCTAAAATAATGGGGTGCTTGTTACTGAAACCCGAATGAAAGCTGAACATGATAGTGGGACAAGAGGAAAATAAAAGGAAACAGAGGAAAGAACTAAGTGGCAAAGGGCATTTACAGAGGTCTTAAATACAGGCATGGACATATGTAAATATATTTGTATATAACGATAGGGATATAGATCTATGTACATATATTTATATGTTAAATATCAAGGCAGCAGATGGACATTGGGCCTCTATTCTAAGTACTTCCTCAATGCGAAAACACTTTGTTCTAATAACCTGGCATTCCGTGATGCTCACCTTCCCGACACAATCGCTGAAGACAAAATGGGTGCATAAGCAAATGTGGTGAAGAAAGCTGATGGTGCCCAGCTATCAAAAGATATAGCATCTGGGATCTTAAATGCTTGAAGATAAACAAGCAGCCATATAGCTGAGAAGTAACAAAGTCCACATGGAAGAAGCACACCTGCTTGTTTGATCATGAGGTATCCATGGGATCAGGTATCAGACATCAAAGACCCAGAACAAAAAAATCATATTGAGATAACTGAGGAGGAGTGCAGAGTGGAGACCCAAAGCCCTTCTGTAGACAATTGGATATCTCTTACAGACGGGTCACGAGGAAAAGATGAGCCATTCAGGATGCAGCATAGTACTGATGAAACATACACCTTTCCTCTAATTCTTTAATGCTCGCTCGCCCCCTGCCCCAATATCATGATGCAATTCTACCTTACAAATCTGGCTAGACCAGAGGATGTACACTGGTACAGATAAGAGCTGGAAACACAGGGGATCCAGGACAGATAAACCCCTCAGGACCAATAATGAGAGTAGTAATAGCAGGAAGGTGAGGGGAAGGTGGGGGGAGAAATGGGGAACTGACCACAATGATCTACATATAACCCCCTCTCGAGGGGACGGACAACAGAAAAGTGGGTGAAGGGAGACATTGTAAGACGTGAAAAAATAATAATAATTTATACATTACCAAGGGTTTGGAAGGGAGGAAGGGAAGAAGGGTGAAGGAAGTAAGGGGAAAATGAGGAGCTGAAACCAAGGGCTCAAGTAGAAGGCAAATGCCTTGAGAATGATGATTGCAACAAATGTACAAATGTGCTTGACACAATGAATGGATGGATGGATGGTGATAAGAGTTGTACCAGCCAATAAAATGATTTAAAATCAATGTACTGCATTAGGCAAATCTGCTACCCAAGAGCTCGTTTAAGTATGAAAGAGAAAGATGTCATTTTGAGGATTAAGGTGCACCTGACCCGAGCCATACTATTTTCAAGAGCATTATATGCACGTGAAAGCTGGTCATTGATGAAGGAAGACAACAGAAGATTTGACCTGGCGAAGAATATCGAAAGTACCATGGACAGCAAAAGGAACGTTCCTAAGAAATGAACATGGCCAGATTTTCGTCTCATATACTTTGGACATGTTATCAGGAGGGATCAGTCCCTAAAAGAGGACATCATGCTTGATAGAGCAGAGGACTATTGAAAAAGAAGACCCTCAATGAGATGGATTGACACAGTGGCTGCAACAATGGCCTTTAACAAAATAACTGTGAATGAAGATGGCAGAGGGCTGGTTAGTGTTTCCTTCTTTTGTACAGTTATTAAGCTGGCAACTCAAGAGGCCATTAACAAGAAGCCAACAGTGTTAGTCAGGGGAGACATGAAGATCAAACCAGGAGTCAGAAAACTACAGCCCCTGGGCCAAATCTGGCCCATAACCTGTTTTTATAAATAAAGCTGACAAAAACTTTGGGAACAACAACAACAAAAAGATGATAGTCCTTGTCCTTCATGTCTAGAACTGAACTTGTCTTTGTGTTTGAATAAGCAACCATTTAAGCTCAAAAGCAACATGTACCCAAGGAAAAAGTTCAGAGATTTGAGAAAAGAGGGAGGACGTGGGATGAGCAATGATACATGGAGGAGACTGCAACGAATTAGTTAAGTTAGGATGTATATGAACTTTTAAATGTAAAACTGTGATCTGCTCTACAAACCCACACCTAAATTCACAATGAAACTATTTTCAAAAGGAAGCCGACAATGCTTTTCATAATTTTTGTATTTAAGTATACTTACCTATATTTTATAGCTTAAATAGCTTAGTTCCTTCACCTAGGAATGCATTAGGAACTTTTGGAACTGAAGAATGAAAACCTATAATTTGAAAACCACCAATCATGGAATCTGAGATACATTATAGAGGGAAATATTTTTGTTTATCAATGTGCATCATATACTCAGTTATCTTTGCTTCTATAAAGAACCAGGTGTTTTTTTTTTTAACCCATAAAGTAATAATAGAGTTTATAGACTGTCCCAGTTGTTGTTGCTAGGGGATGTTTAGTAGCTACACGGCATCTGCCTCACAGGATTTCCTACGCTATGGTCTCTACAGGGGAAGATCATGAGATCTTTCCTCCCAAGAAAGAGCTGGGACGTTAGAACCACTTACCGTTTGGCTAGCAGTCAAGTGCTTAGCCATTGGGCCACTAGGGATAAGGTGTTTCTTGAACATCTACTACATAAAAGGCAATATGTTAGGCACTATGGATATATAATGAACAGAGTTCTTCCTTGGAGCATATAATATAGAGGATAAATCAAGCAGGTACCAATCAGAAAGCAAACATATAATCACAAATCAATATTAGCCACTCTAAGACAGTATAACCAAGATCGGATTTAGCTTTCATTTGGGCACTTGGCATGAAAAGGGGACAGGAGGCAGAGACAGCGCTAACATAAAACGACATGCAAAGGGACATGTGAAAGAGGAGCAGACATTGGAAGAATGAAAACCACTGGCAGTGAAGGGGCATGAAGTGCTCTGCATGATGGAACACTGGTTGGCTGGCAATCATGGAAGGTTTCGTGGATCAGGTCAGGACACCTGAGCACAGCGACAGCAAGGCACTGAAGAACTGTTATGCATGACTAGAATGATTATGCTGACAAGTCTGTGGATATATAAGGAAATAGAAAAGGGGGGAAGGTAATATGAGATTACTTCAAGCATTTTGGCCTACAGAAGTGTGACAAAGGTAAAACAAAATCGTATTGGTAACAGATGCACAGAACTCGATGCTAAACTCCAAGGATGGAACATCCACATAAAAAAACATGTAACATAGTCTAGGCTCCTCATTAAAGGTAATAAACATAAAGCAAAAGACCCATCCCCAATTTCCTTAATCTCTATTTTTCACACAGTCTTTATATATTACCAACAATTGAATTACTATGACCCTAAACTAGGCAGTGAAGAACAAGTACTTTCATTTTAATGACAATCTATCTTCATGTATCAATAATGTGAACAAAGATGTATACTCATTAATTAGGAGAAAAGGAGACCCACATTTGTTAGGGCTGTATTTTAAGCCTCTGATTAATTCCATGTGTCAGCTCAGTTGGCTTAGGTAAACTGTTACTAAGATTCAGTTCACAATTCTCTCTACAATGAGTATTCAACATTACCCCTCCCCCGAAAGGCGAATTTTTTTTATAAAAACCAAATACTGAACAAATTCCATATAATTATTCCAATACTTAAGTGCTGAATGGAAAAGCAAAGCCATACAAAAAAGCAAATGGTCCAGTAGGAATCCCAGTGATAAAAAAGTGCTATGTTATAAAGATAGTGATGATGAACTTAACATCACAAGGGAGCCCTGTTATGGATAGGGTCTAGATTTCATGTAAGCACAGCTAACACAGAGAAATACAGTCAAATCCAAGATGCTATATCTTTCACTCACAATATAACTTCAAGGATTGGACTAAACAATGTCATTTACAGGCACGCATGTCAAACAAAAATTAAGTTTAGTTACATGTAGTATGGAAGAAAGCATCGCTACTAAAGATTCAGTTCACTCCTTTCCAGCCTTTGTTCGCATATGTGTATATGCAATGCTCATAACCTACACTGGTCCATGCAGTCAGAGGAATGGCGTTGCGAAAGAAAAAATATAGGAACAGAGATGGTAGCATCAACAAAGAATCTTTTTAAATGCTCGGTCTCAGAAAGTCTCTTCTCAACAAATACTAAAGTTATCCACTCACATTTACAATGTTTGCAAAGGGACATATTAACACAATTCATTATTCTACACCTTGTCCAGTCCCTTTCTTATCGTTAAGAAAGTCAAATTTGTTTTATTCCATTTATCTTGTACATCAAAGAGGAGGAATGTACACATGATTATTTGAGCATTTCTCTCATATAAAAACTAAAGATAAAGGGCATAAAAGAGCATCTGGGTGCACCTGAGGTACACGTTGAACATTTGTAACTTCTGACAGAAATCTGCCCGGTAGGCTCTTAAAACAGTATAATAGTTTAGGTCAGTGCTACTGAATATGGGGCCCCATCTTCCTCCAGTCTGCAGATGTCTTCTTTCAAGTCCACTCTGTGAAGAGCATGGACCTGGGAGTGAGCATTTAGAACGTCTATCGGCAGGAGACCTCCCCCCATTCGAGGACGTAATCAAGGATGCATCCTGATACACAGTGCGAGGGTTACTCGGTTCTTCAGATTTGTGTGGTGTGCTGAGGTTAGTTTGTAACCCTAAACATACGGAACCTTAATGGAACGACAGTTAAGTGTTCGGTTGCTGATCCAAAACGTTTCGTTTCAAACCCGTGGGTCCATGAAAGAAAAATGGGAATTTGCTTCCCTAAAGATTACAGTCTAGGAAACCAAAAGGGACAGTTCTACTCTGTCACATGGGGGTCCATATAAGCTGCAATCAACTCAAAATACAAGTATTTCACTTATATGTGTGTCTAATTTTACAATTACTGTAAAACATAATCAAGTATTATTTACTTGTAGCACTAACAGAATAACAAAGTTCACTGGTCTACTTTTTTTTAATTGTATAATTTATTATTTTTTAGTCGTTTTATTAAGGGCTCATACAACTCTTAGCACAATCCATACATTCATCAATTGTGTAAAGCACATTTGTACATTCATTGCCCTCGTCATTCTCAAAACATTTGCTCTCCACTTAAGCCCCCGGCATCAGCTCCTCATTTTTCCCCTCCTTCCCCGCTCCCCTCTCCCTCATGAACCCTTGCTAATTTATAAATTATTATTTTGTCATATCTTGCCCTGTCCAATGTCTCCCTTCACCCACTTTTATGTTATCCATTGCCCAGGAAGGAGGTCACATGTAGATCCTTGTAATCAGTTCCCGCTTTCCAACTCACTCTCCCTCTACACTCCCAGTATCGCCACTCACACCACTGGTCCAGAAGGGATCATCCGCCCCGGAGTCCCTGTATTTCTATCTATAACAGTGTACATCCTCTGGTCTAGCCAGACTTGCAAGGTAGAATTCGGATCATGATAGTGGGGGGTCAGGGGGGAGCATTTAGGAACTAGAGGAAAGTATTTTTCATCGTTGCTACATCGCACCCTGTCTGGCTCATCTCCTCCCCAAGACCCCGCTGCAAAGGAATCTCCAGTGGCCTACGAATGGGCTTTGGGTCTCCACTCCACACTCCGCATCCCCCTCATTCGCTATGGTCTACTTTTTAAGGAAAAGACATGCCACTTAACAATAGGGTAATGATAATAAAATGATGGTACAGAAAGTAATTAAAATTGCAAGCAAATTTATACTATAAACGATGCACACTTGTATGCGTTCGGTATTGAGAAATAAACTATTTGTACCCACAAAACGTAAAAAAATTAAGGCCACTGAGTCAATAGTGTCACTGTTTGTTCCAGGAAATTATATTCCCGGGAAATAAGATTGCAAACCAAATAACTTCACTGTCTGCTCCAGGAAATTTAGGAACAAATTTATTTGAACAATGAATTTTTCATATAAACCAAATTATTCACTTAGACCTTTTCCTCAGAACCATAGATGGCTCACTCAAGCAAAAAATCTCCATTATTTTTCAAGACATTCTCCCAGACTCCTGCCTCACGGTTCCTCGACCTACAACTACTGTATGAACTTTTCAACCAATCACGATCAGATGCCAACATAGAAAGAACGCACCTTCAACCACTTAAGCCTACACCTGAAAACCTATCTGAGCCACGCGGAAATTTCACCAAGATGACAGTCACCTTATTGCAATAGGCAATAAACTTCGCTTCGCTCAATCAATAAGTTCTTCTGGTGGCATTTCTGGACAGTTGGCAAGCGGCGGTTCTGTAGCCATGATGACAGATTAAATCCACAGTGTGTCTATTTGCAAAGACACACTAGCTCACAAAATAATAAAACGGTCGAAGCTTAAAAGCAACAGTTTAAATTTTTAAAAATGCAAAGGATTTTGCCCAAAACCAAATAGAATGTTAGAAAGGATATTACATTTAGAAACATACAGAAGCAGATGTTTAATATTTCACTGAAAAGTGACAGTGTTTGATGGGCTTACTATGAGATCACACTTTACATCACAATAATTTAGATATACTTGTGTATGTACTTAGATGTGTGTGCACACCCGCAATTGCATCGACATTAGTGAAAGAATGCATCACGAACATTTCCCTACAGAGGGTGGCAGAGCGCAGAAAGGAAGGCAGTTCAGATATCACTTTACAGTGATACCAGAGAGTCATTGTAATGCATTCTGGAATTGGATAATGTGATGTCTTGATACAAAAGTAAAATCCATTATTTCTCATCACAATTCAAGACACCATAGATATTGCTAATATGATCATTTGTTTGTAGTGTGATATGACCAAAATATTAAAAAAATGGGATTTTTTTTCATGGTCTCACTAGTGACAAACACCAGTTCTAAACAATGTAAAACTATTGAGAATTACAGAGCTGGCCGTCTGTATCAGTGATTTCTGCTTCTACTGATTTCTACTCCAACAACTCATGATCAAATGTATTCAGAAAAAAAGAGTAGTCCCTAAAATGCAATTAAGTGATCAAAGCAATGCCTCCAAGTTAACCAAAAACACAAACAAGCACACTGCCAAGAGGTGAATCACAATTCATAGCATTGATCTATTTACAGGTCTCTCTTTTTTTAACTTTCCTTTTATTTATTTATTTATTTTGGTCATTGGTGTTTTTTTTTGTTGCTGTCACGGTCGTGTTCCCTTTTGTCACTCTGTCCTTTTTACTGTATAGTAACCTGGAAGCTGATAATAATCTACGCTGGATGACAATGCCTAACAGTTACGATGGAAAGCATTCTGCCAAAAATGCCTGCCCCAGTAAACTTCTTCAAGGGAAAACCAAACCAAATCAAACACAGGCCATAACTTAATAAAACTATCAATCAAAGAATCAACTGTGTCTGATTGTGTCTGATTGTATTAGCATCACATGGTATATGTTTTTCAGCGTTAGAAACTTAGATGAACATTGTCTACACAAAATGTTATAGACTGTACTATTCTTTAGCAGTAATAAAAGAATTATGGAATAATGTTATAATACACATTTGTTTCGTTATTACCAATCCATTAAAAAATCTGAAAGAGTGTGCTGGTTTTTTCATCTAATGGAAACCCAAGCAAAGAAAACTAATGACTGTGAGGTTTTTTTGTGTGTGGATGAAATCCATTTTGTTATCAACAGATAATTCAAAGTATGAAATCATTCAATAGTTAGAATTTGTTATGATCATTTAAGAAGAGTTTGGAAGCTGTAGAATGCCTTCCTTCATTTTGTCTGGAAAAGAAAATAAGGCACTGCAAATACTTTAACTAGTCTTATTTCATTCCCAGCAACAGAACTTAATGAGTTATTGATATTGGTAAAACAAAACATGAAACAATTTCACTCCTCCTTCGTAGCATTATAATTGATCCAAATTATATTAAGAACCAACCTTATGTTTCACAGTAAAAACATTAAATACTGTATGATACAGTGTTTGTTTAAAGTATGCATCAAGCATTAATAGAGGAAATTCTCTTTTCATCCTTAACTTTTTACTTAAAAATCTAAAATGACAAAACGCCATGAACATAAGTGCGATTCTTTGTATCATTTTATTTTAGAGTCTGTAAGCATTGAATTGCGAACCAAAACCTGACTCTATGGGGAATAGATGAGATTATGGGTTCCCATAAGAGATAGTCTCTCGAAAACCCAATCTACATAACAGTCAATGTCTACCTCCCAAAATGTTGATTGCTTCAATTATGGTACTATTATTCATTGGAAACTATGGAATTGTTAAGAGCATAAATGATCCGTGTCAAAAGAAAGAAGAAATTGAAACATTAATACTATGTAATAGATAAAATATTTCATACTGCTAATGTATAAATATAATTATTTATATACCACGGTATTTGTTGTGGCTTTCATATTTGGATACCACTCTCTTTTCACTGGGAAAAGAAATCATTCTTAACTGTTCAAATAACAACAACAACAACACCCTATCTAGAGTCAAAATTAACTCTATGGCCATGGGGTTGGTAAAGCTTTGATAATTCTGTTTTTCCCCAAAGTTGTGTACAAAGGGGCTTCAAAGAGTTTATGGAAAACTTCCATTATCTTTTAACTTCACGTTTATCCACAAACTTTCTGAACTTCCCTCAAATTTGATCTAGTTACACTTATTGAAATATAATCTTACAGGTGGAAAGAAAATGTTTTGAGAATGATGAGGGCAATGAATGTACAAATGTGCTTTACACAATTGATGCATGTATGGATTGTGATAAGAGTTATATGAGCCCCTAATAAAATGATAAAAAAAGAAATATAATCTTACAGCATAATACATCTAGTAGTAAAAAAAATAACTTTTTTGTTGCATTTCCTATCCATTATTTCTACTTTTAGCATATTTTTAAAGTAATAAAACTATAATAGATTATATTTATACACATTTTAAATCTGATGCTTCAGCCCAGGCATTTTGAAAATTACTGATTTAGGTTAATAGAACATTAATGTGTTTAAAGATACCAATCTATAAATTCCTCTTCAGACTCATGAAACACATGCAATGACACCAAGTGGGCTACCAGCCAGTGGGTATAAAGTCTTATGGATCCAGTGGTGGTGGAAGCATCTCAGCACTGGCGTGGGTCAAACCTCTTTCTTATACACATGAGTGTCTATGAGTTTGTTTCTCTAGTCAACCAGACTAACACAGGGAGAAAGGGGGAACTGATTGCAAGGATCTACATGTTACCCATCCTCCCCACCCCCAAGGGGTACAAACAACAGAAACAGAGGTAAAGGGAGACTACGGACAGTGCAATATATGAAAACAATAATAATTTATAATTTATCAAGGGTTGACGAGGCTCGGAGGGTGGGGAATGGAGAGGGGAAAAGACGAGCTGATACTGCGGGTTCAAGTAGAAAGAAAATGCTTTAAAAAGGATGATGGGAGTCGGGACAGGCTGGTGTGCTTCCATGTGGGTTTTGTTGTTTCTCAGCTAGATGGAACTGGAAATACAGGGAATCCAAGACAGATGAACCCCTCAGGACCAGTGGAGTGTGATATCAGGAGGGTGGGTGGAGGGAAGGTGAGGGAGAAAGGGGGAACAGATTACAAGGTCTACATATAACCTCCTCCCTGGGGGATGGACAGCGGAGAAGTGGGTGAGGGGAGACGTTGGGTGGTGTAAGATACGACAAAATAATAATAATTTATAAATTATCAAGGTTTCAGGGGGGAGGGGGGAATAGGGAGGGAGGGGAAAAATGAGGAGCTGATACCAAGGGCTCAAGTAGAAAGCAGGTATTTTGAGAATGATGATAGCAAAATATGTACGAATGTACTTGACACAATTGATGTATGTATGGACAGTGATAAGAGTTGTATGAGTCCCTATTAAATGATTCATAAATAAATGAAACTAATTACATCAAAAAAATTGAACTTCAAAAAAAGGATGACAACATATGCACAAATGTGATGGATACAGTTATTGTATGGATTGTTTAAGAACTATAAGAGCCCACAATAAAATGATTTAAAAAGAAAAGAGAGAGTGCTCCAATTGTACACAGAAGCCCTGGAGACAGCAAGTCTAATTAGGGTTTCCAGGGGATACAGTGAATGTAGGGGGGGGCATGTAAAAAGGAGCTGATGTCAAGGAGTTCAAGAAGGAAAATAATGTGGTAGCAACTGTACAATACTGTTTGATGTGACTGAACTATGGAATGATATATCTATATTCACTCCTAATAAAATGTTATTTTTAAAAAATTGTTAATATCCTAGATTTTTCTCAAAAAAGAACCCTGGTGGCTTAGCAGTGAAAAGCACAGCAGCTAAGCAGAAAGGTTCTTTAAACTCATCAACCGCTTCAAGAGAGAAAGATGAGGCAGAAATCTGCTTCTGTAAAGATGGCCAATTTTGAAGCTTTATGAGGCAGTAGACTATCTATAGATCCCTATGCGTCAGAATCTACTGAGCAGCAATGAGTGTGGCTTTTTACTTTTTTCACTTTCTCCAAAACAAAACAAAACCAACCACATCTGGGGATCTTGCAAGAAATAAAAACGAAAAATTATTAGTAAAGTAATTGGGTGGTTATGGATAACTTGAGTTTCTACGGATGTTTTCTATAGAGCCCTGGTGGCGTACTGGTTTTGCATTGGACTGCTAATGGCAAGATTCAGTAGTTCAAAACCTCCTGTGATCCTCGGAAGAAAGATGAGACTTTCCACCTACTCCCATAAGGAGTTAGTCTCAGAAACCCACAGGGGCAGTTCTACCCTGTCCTATACAGGGTAGTTATGAGTAGATACGGACTTGATGGCAGGAGATTTGTTTTTTGGTTTGGTGAAAGTTTTGCAAGTGAATACTTGACAGGCTGAAGGTAAGAAGAGGTAGAGTAACTACAATCTATTAGTTTCTTGGTTTCGAGGCCTCGGTGGTTACTGGCTAGGAGCTCCGGAGGTACTGTCAAGTAAGCACTGCACTGCTAACTGCAGTCTGTGGCTCAAATTCACTAGGCACTCTGCACCTTGAAAGAAATAAGGACGCGGACACCCTATACTATATAAGATCACGATGAGTGGAAATCATTTCTCTAACAGTGGTTTAGGATTTGCTTTTACAAGTCTCAGTGTTCTCATCCAAAGAAATTACCATTCTGTTTACTGGCATCAACAATTATTTCTTAAACTTATCGGTATGATGTAATAGAGATAACAGTATCTCATCATTTGTAGAGTATCTACAATATGCCAGACATTTTTCTGTTTCATAAGGACTCCAGTTAATTCTCACAACTCCATTATAATGCTTATTTCAAACACAAATTTGAGGATTGAGAACCTAGTCAAACAGATAAAAAACTAGAAAATATTAGTCAGTACCATAAGCGAGGTTATAAGAATCCATAGCTCAAGCTCTTCACAATGAGGATACACAGCTCAGTATGGCTTGTGAGAAACCCAAGGGAATATGAAAAAGGGGTTAAATAAGTAACTCAGGAAAGGAACCTGGACTTGAGATAAAAATTTCAGAATGATCACACTGCAGTTAATATTTAAGAGGTATCGAAGTAGGTCAGATCACTTAACAAGGAAATGTAAACCCCAAACAGAATAAGGGTTAGGATAAAGTTCCCAGGAACATCAGCACCTGAAAGCTGTTCAGAGAAAAGAAGTTAAAAAGAAAACTGAGAAAGATTGATTCACAAAGAGAAAACAAGGCTGATCAAAATCAATAAAGGAGAAAGCAGCCCATAGCACGTAGGAAGTGATGCAGAGTTTATTAAAATAAAAACGAAGGAGTGAATCATGGCTTAGTTGCACTGAAGTAACCAGTAATCTCAAGGAATAGTCTCAAAAGGGGATGGTAGTAGTGGAAGCCAAATTGCCACATTAAAGAGAAAGTTCAGAAGAAATAATGAGACTAACTATGCAAAAATATTAATTAAATATGACAACTGGAGTGATAGAAAACTGGTTACAGGGATGTAGAGTCAAGAGAAGCTTTTTCATTTTTTTTTAAGGAAAATACTGATTCAAAAAAAGAAGAAGAAGTGATAACAGAAAAATTAAAGTTCTTGAAAGCGGAATTGGGAAGGGCACTGGAAAACAACCAACCAGAATGGTGAATGAAGGTGGGAAACTCCAATGAGAGAAAAAGAAAACATGTAAACAATGATTGTTTGCTGATGGAAAGATTTTCTGTTTTAATCTAACGAGTGCTACATTTGCAATAAACACAAGGTAGGGGTTTCAGCTGACAGAATGGGTAGAGTGGGGCATTTGATCTTGAGAAGTTAGAGTATGCATGAAATAACTTACTGGGGGATAAGGTAAGAAAATATAGTAGGGTGACTGGGCATTATTGAATGCCAACTCAGTTTAAGATAATGAACTAAATGAGTTAGTTCAATTGATTGCTTGGGAAAGGACTTAACATACAACTACCAAAGTCCCTAAGCCCTCTTCTCAACCTCTACACTGCGGGACTCACGCAGAGCGGGGTGGCACATCAAGTACCCTTTGCTTACAACATCCAAATACGACTCTACTATCCAGTTGTTATCTTATCTGGACACTAAACTTTTATTTTTCAAAATCAATACAAGATAGACCTATCCTCAGTTCCCCATGAATCTCATTCTCAAATATTCCAAACTACACTTGCCAATTTTCCTTCCAACATGTTTTCTTCTCCTAATTCCTAATCCCTAAAGATAATCATATCTGGCACCTCAAGTAATGAAAACTCTCAAAGGTTTCTGTAATACTGAAACACTTAGCCCCAGAGATTAAAAATCATTTTTTACACTTCCATCTTCTTTTAAGTGCTACTGTTCATTCTCAAATTAAAATGTGTCATCATCTGGCTTTTATTCTTTGGGCTAAAACTCTGCTGGAATAATGGGCAGTTAAAGATGATTAGCAGTTAAACAAATTTGTATTATTACCACTCATCTACTAGATACCATAGCATTTTAATATGTCAGCAAACTGCTTTTAAAAAGTATAAAATTACATCAAGAATAAGATAGTATATTAGTTCTATGGAAGTAGGGTTATAAATACTTAACACTGCCCAATAAACTATACAACATCCATCTTTGGATCAAATCAGAATCTCAGTAAAGGACCTAGATTATTACCAGTTTAATTCTAAGGAAATCCACAAATGAAGATTATGACTTTCTCTTGGCTGTTCATATATGAATTCAGTAAGATTTTGAAGAATAACTACTCGAGACTTTTAAAAATAGCAAACAGAAGTAGACAACGCATAATTTATTATCCATTACTTATGAAAAGTGCTTTCTGCAGTAATGGCGAACAATGGGCATCGAATTTCAGGCCTGGTACCTTACCAAAGTAGATAATGAGTCTATCAGTAAACACAGTTATTAGTAAACACTTAAAAAAATAGCACTCCACAAATATAAATGTTTTAGCAGTTTCTCAATTATGAAATTCTAAAGATAAGTTTCAAAATGTACTTCTGTGACTTACAATTATCATGTGATAATATCAAACCTCATATTGAACCTCATATTAATTAGTCCAGCTTATAGCTTTGTATAATGGCTTATACCTACATTTATAAGT
>NW_022109768.1:6897478-6907550 GCF_000313985.2 Echinops telfairi | reverse complement strand
ACATGGCCCTATTTAAGACCCGCCCTCATGCAGACATCGCTGAAGAGAGGAGTGTGACAGCTGCCTGTAGTCAAGACACCAAGGGATGCACAGCCATGAAAAAGAATGGTGTCTATGGCCCTAAAGGCTTTTTTTTTCTTTCTCCAAGCAAGCAGTCATCTGAGTGAAATGTCAACTAATGCCACATGAAAAACGCATACGAGCCTGTGTGATCCATGGATTGCAAATAATAAAATCCAAATCTAAAAAAGGGAATGGTTATCAGAGCATAAATTCTGAATACCCTTTATGCAGAAGGCTACGATGACAGTGCAGGCCCAAACTCAACATGTAAGGTCTCCACATGGATAGGGTCTCAGATGAATCCCCTCTGACCACAGTCCACGGAGGTTAATAGAGTCGATTACAGCTCATGGAGATAGGTAAAATTTTAACACCTTATCATTTGATCTCCCTTTTGATCAATTTTAAAATTGTTTTACTTTCTTTTCCAATGAGGTCTTCTTCTGTTGTGTTTTATCACTGTAGTTAAGATTTTTTTTGCTGTTGATTTGTTTATTTTTTATGTTTATAATTTTCTGTAATATAAAATCCAGGATAGAGATAGTAACTAGATTATCATTTACCTAGGGGCACGGCACAAGATTGAGGCAAAATGGAACTAACAATGAGTATAAAAAAGAGGGAAAGGTTTTGAAACTGATTGTGCTAATGATTGCACAATACTCTTAATAGGATTATACTATGAAATTATGATATGTGCATTACATGCCAATAAAACTTTTTTTAAAGAAACTACATTCCAGTATAATTTGATAAAAAACACATTTAAAACTGAACCAACTGATGCTAAAGAACTCCTTTGAGGACAAATAAAGAATTCTTTGGAAAGATGACAAGAAAAAATAAACTACGCATTGAGGGAAGAAAACAGAGTGGCTTGATGTGTCTGAAAGCAACATTCAAATTCAAAGACAGTGAAATAATATCTTCGCAATTCTAAGAAGGACCTTGTCTTTAAGAAGTTGTGACTAACTAGATGAGATATTGAATACGTTGGAATATAGGGCACCCAATTTCAATACTCATCTGCATAAAATCATAAATGCTATGAAATTTCAACATCATAAAAATGAAAACATACCCCCACATATACAAAGAAATATAAAAGAACCGGTGTACTCAGCTTTTCTAGCAGGGTGTCAAATTAAAGAGAAACTTTTAAAATGATGGTATGAATGTTCTAAAATCCAATGGACTGTACAGTTTTAAAGAGCAAATTAGACTGCATGGGAACTGCATCGCAATACGACCAGCCAGTTGTTGAGTCCACTCTGAGTCCAGGCAAGCCCCTGACTTTCAGAGTAAAATGGGCCCCACGGGGATTTCAATGACTGTGATCCTTCAGAATGTACCTGCAGGACACTCCACCGCCCAGCCTGTCAGTTAGTAACCACACAGAAAACCTCGTGCAGCATCTGAAGAGTCAATGCAGTTCTTTACCCAGCAATGCTGTTTCCTTCTAGCTAACTAGTTCTGTCGTGACCGAAGATGACAGAAGTCCGACGCTAACTTTCTTCCTTGGGACACCATGATACCCAATTATTAGATCAGTTAGCAAAACACAGGAGCTGCTGTGAGCATCTGGTAGTGCATTTTGAGACCATGGGGCTACAAAGACTTTGCTATCATTATAGAACAGCTCATGAATATTTTAAAGATATACCATATTCCCATTTCACCTGGGAAGTTACCCATTATTAACACATAAAAATAGCAATTTCCTTATGCCAAGTCTATGTTTAACCTACCTCAAATTCCGCATGTCTGTGAATATCCTCTGCTCTCTGTCTGCTTAGGATAAATTCAGCTTCATTTGCTACTCTTACAAGATGATCCTTCATTGTCTGGCTAAGCAACCTATAAGAGATGAACATTGTCAAATAAATATACATACATACATATAACATGTGATTATTCCATGTTCAAAAATGCATTTTAATTAGTTTTTGTGGGTGAGAGTATACTCTACACTTAGGAAATTATACCCACAGAGAAGTGTTATTTCACATTAAATAAATGAAGAATATAAGAGTGAAACGTTACAGTTCTAGCAATTTCCAATTTGCTTGTTTGAAAGCAATCATCACACGCAAAACAAGAAAAAAATTCAAAATTCAGGGAGGGAAGATTGGAGACCCAAAGCCCATGTATAGACTATTGGACATCCCCTCACAGAAGGGTAACAAGGAAGAGACAAGCCAGGTAGGGTGCAGTATGGCACCAAAAACTTTCCTCTAGTTCTTTTATGCTTCTCCAACCCCTCCCCCCACCCGAACTAACATTAACTCCAGTTCTACCTTACAAATCTGGAGAGAGCAAAGCATGTACACTGGTACAGATAAGAGCCGGCAACACATGGAATCCAGGACAGATAAACCCATCAGGGTCAATAACGAGAGTATCAATACCAGGAGGGGAGGGGGACGGGGGAAAAAGGGGGAACAGATCACAATTATTGATGTATAATACCCCCCCCACACACACACACACACACAGGAGATGAACAACAGAAAAGTGAGTAAAAAAAGACCATGGTCAGTGTTCCACAAGAAAATAATAATAATAATTTATAATTTATCAAGGGTTCATGAGGGAGGGAGGATGGAAGTGGGAGGAGGAAAAAAAAAGAGGAGCTGATACCAAGGGCTCAAATAGAAAGAAAATGTTTCGAAAATGATAATGGAAACATATGTACAAATGTGCTTGACACAATGGATGTATGGATGGATTGTTATATGAGCTATAAGAGCCTCCGATAAAATGATTTAAAAAACAAAAACTGTAAACCAAAAACAAACAAAAAACTCCAAGATTAAATTTGGTCCTTAAAATATTTAGATGCTTCAAAGATAGTCAAGATTTAAGAAGTGTTAGCACAATGAAAACATTCCTCATGACTTCCCATTCAGCATTTGGTATTTACAGGTGGAACTAAGGAACTAACTAGAGCTTTCTGCAGTCTCAAAGAATGGGAGAGATAAAAATTGAGGTTCACAATCTGTCAAAGAGGGATTATGATAAATTACCAGGCCTTTGGAATAAATCCAGATATACTCCCAGAGCAAGGCAAAAACACTGCCACCAAGACTATTACAACTCATAGCAATCCTATAGGACAGAGTGCATGACTGATCCACAGTTTCCAAGGCTGTACATGTTTCTGGGAGCAGAAAGCCTCATCACTCTCTGTCATAGCTGCCCCTGGTTTCCAAGCATTGACCTTTAGCATATGACTAACATCCTAAATAGATTAAAAGAAGCACAGAATTTACAAGCAAGAGCTCCTAAGTGAAGAGGAACTTGAGTATTATAGCGAGTTTCTGTGGACTCGGGCAAACTCAAAATCTCCAAGACACTGTCTTTGGCTCGAGACACTTTAATTCTAATGAGTTATGATGTTTGCAGTTGGGTGTTAAGAAAGGAATTTCAAGTTAGTAGCTCTGAGTCAGCACTCAATTGAAGCACCTAACAGTAACAATACCAGAAGGATAGGGGTAAGGTGGGGGAGAGGAAGGGAGAAAGAGGGAAACGATCACAATGATCGACACATAACCATATACTTTCTCCAGGGGGAAGAACAACAGAAAACACGGGGGAAGAGAGACTGTGCTGGGTGTAAGATATGAAAATAATAATAATTTGTAATCTATTAAGGGGGCATGGGGGTGGGGGGATGAGAAGCTGATACCAAGGGCTCAATAGAAAGTAAATGTCTAGAAATGATTCAAGGCAACATATATACAAACATATATACAAACATTGATGCAATCAATGTATGGATTTGAACAAGAGTTGTAAGAGTCCTCAATAAAATGATCTTTTAATAAAACAAAACAAAAAAAGTGAATTAATGCTAGCCCAGAAACCCTTGGATTAGATTAGGATTAGATTACACATTGGGTTGCGAAGCACCAGTTCAACAATTGAACTCAGTGGCCCCTCCACAGGAGACACAGCCTTCTGCTCTCAAAAGATTCACAGGCTCAGAAACTACACTGCCCGATGGGCTCACACTGTTTCAAAAGTCTGTGATGGCAGCGAGTTTGATTTTGGGTGGAATGCTGGGCAAAAGGAGCCCTGGTGCCATAGTGGGTAGGAAGGAGTTGGACTGTGATCCAACAGTTCGAAACCACCAGCCACTCCAGGGGAGAAGGATGACACACTTTCCCCTCCCATATGCAGTTACAGTCTCAGCAACTCTGAGAGGCAGTTCTCCAGTGTGCTATAGGGTTACTTTCAGTTGTCATCTACTAGACTGCAGTGAGTTGGGCAAAACAAAATGGACAGATTACACTAATAATGTTGAGCAAAAAGACAGATACAAAAGCATATAAGATGTAACTTCAAAAAGTTCATGGAAAATGGGAATTCAAAGATCATGGAACTTTCCCTACCAACTTTTTGAAGGCCCCTCATATACTGTATAAAATGCAGTTTAATTACTTGGTATGTCTCTTCTAACTGAACTTTGAAACTCCCACCAAATGACTGGGTGGAAACATGCAAATAGGTATGTGCATGCACTCTACTGGGGGGATTGGTCAGTTCTCTCTCTCTCTCTCTTTCTCTCTCTCACATATCCTTTTAATTTTATTTACAATGTCACCAATTTAATTTTTTAAATCATTTCATTGAGGGCTCGTACAACGCTTATCACAATCCATACATCCATCCATTGTGTCAAGCACATTTGTACATTTGTTACCCTCCCTCATCATTCTCAAAACATTTGCTCTGCATGTAAGCCCCTGGCATCAGCTCATTTTTCCCCTTCCCTCCCCGCTGCCCCCTCTCTCATGAACCCTTGATAACTTATGATTACTTTGTCATATCTTACACTGTCTGATGTCTCCCTTCACCCACTTTTCTCTTGCCCATCCCCCAGAGAGGCTATATATAGATCCTTATAATCAGTTCCCCCTTTCTACCCCACTTCGCTCCAACCTCCTGTTATCGCCACTCTCACCACTGGCCCTGAGGGGTTCATCTGTCCTGGATTCCCTGTGTTTCCAGTTTCTATCTGTACCAGTGTACATCCTCTGATCTAGCCAGACTTGTATGGTAGAATTGGGATCATGATAGTGGGGGGAAGGAAGCATTTAGGAACTAGAGGAAAGTTGTATGTTTCATTGTTGCTACACTGTATCCTGACTGGCTCCTCACCTCCCAGGAAGCCTTCTGTAAGGGGGTGTCCCATTTCCTACAGATGGGTTTTGGGTCTCCACTGCACTCCCCCTCATTTACAATGATAATGATTTTTTGTTCTTTGATGTCTGATACCTGATCCCTTTGACACCTCGTGATCACACAGGCTGGTGTGCTTCTTCCATGTGGGCTTTGTTGCTTCTGAGTTACATGGCTGCTTATTTACCTTCAAGCCTTTAAGACCCCAGACACTATGTCTTTTGATAGTCGGGCACCAGTGCTATTCTGCTAAATATAAAAGTAAACCAGAGTGGAAGCTGGAAATGAGAATCTCATGACCATTGAGAGGAACCATGAGCAGTGATCAAGAGGCGATGGCATTAGAGTGAACAAGGCGACAGTGCAGAGACCATGAGACAGAGTAGCAGCTTCCCAGGCAACACATTAAGTAAAACTAAGTGCCGTGAGGGAGCAGGATAGCTTGTAGAGTGAGGTGCCATTTGGATATTCATCAGCATGAAAGGAGCTTTTTAACACTGGAAGCAGTGCAAAGGCCAAGTAACCACATGGCTGAGACCGAGGGCCAAAGAAAAGCATGACCAAGCAGCAGCACTATGGGCAAAAGAACTGTACCCTTAGCATTCTGACCCTGCCTTGTTAACTTCCCTAATAAACCTCCTGACTGTGAGTATTGAATTATCAAGGAGCTCCGTGTGGCCGTTTCACTGGATTATGGAATCCATCAGAGAAGCAGAGTGCCATGAGGCAATTTTTATTGATCTCAGAATAGGGCAAATAAGGTTGAAGGCTGGAAGCACATCTGCCTTCTGCTTCATAGGATTCATCATTGGGTAGATGGTAAGTTGGGTTTTGCTTCCCCATTTTCTCTTCCCACGAAATCCAAAATAAGGAAAATTAATATATGACATTGGAAATCATGAGAATGCTTAACTGTGGTGATAACTGAAAAGTAATGATCATAGTTTTAAATCTTGCAATCATATATTTTAGATATACAAATGATTGATTTTGATGAAGGTTTCAACAATATAATTTACCTATCATAAATATTAACACAATTATTCACTTCAAATAAATGGGAGAATTTTAGTAGATGCTTTTATATGTTGTCCTGTTGCTGTCAGGTGCCACCGAGTTGGTTCGAAACCCATAGCAAATCTATGCACAACAGAAGGACATACTGCGTGGTCCTGCGCCGTCTCACAATTGTTCCTATGCCTGGGCCCACTGATGCAGCCACTGTGTCCGTCCATCTCGCTGAGGGCCTTCCTCTCTTTCGTTGCTCCTCCACTCTACCAAACATGATGTCCTTCTGCTGGGTCGCCCTGACAACATGCCCAAAGGATGTAAGACAAAGTCTTGCCATCCTTTGCCTCTAAAAAGCACTCTGGCTGGACTTCTTCTAAGACAGACCTGTTTGTCCTTTTATTGGTTGATGGTACTTTCATTATTCTTCTCCAGCACCATAAGTCAAACACATCTATTCTTTTATGGTCTTCCTTTTACATAGGATTTTATATGCTTTTTATATACAGGACTTTTTAATACATAGAAACATTATTTAGACACACACAACTTAGGTAAAGGTAGGATTATTTTACTTTGCTTCAAAGCAATTACAAGTCTAATAACTTGCCATATGAACATGCTCTATACCTACATAAAAATATGTGTGTACAAGAAAGTTCACCATATCATTGTTTATGAAAGAAAGTTCTTAAGAACAAAAGTGTAAAATCATATTAGATTCTTATGCATTGACACCGAAACATGTTCAAAATATGGTACTAACTGGAAAACAGGAGTTGAGAAACATTATGTACAATATGAACTTAGAGAAAACATAAGACACATTGTTATATTCTTAGAACAATTATTGGCCAGTTATCACATGTGGGCCAAATTGAGCCTGCCACTGTTTTGTTAATGAATTGTTATTACATAGTCATGCCCACTTGCTTTCATATATTACTACTATACTGATTTAAGTAATTATTACAAAAACCGAATAGCCACCAGAGTCTAAAACATTTACTATCTGGCCCTTTACAGAAAAAGAATGTTATTAGAAAAAGAGTTATATGTCTTTCTTTTTGTATTATTACATTTCTATTACTTGAAGTTTTATAATAAGTATTGCCTTTAAAGGACATAGAAAGGCTTTCTGCCCTTCTCTCACTTTCTCCTTGTATTTACTAAAATGTATTCACTCTGCTTTAGTATTTGATTCTAAATCTGCTATACCAGCTACATAGTGCCCAAATTGTCTCCCAAGTACCCAAGAAGTCAATGCACTACCTAGTCTATAATCTGGGGCGGGTGTCATGATGGTAGTTTTTATTCAAATGCTATTAAACAGTTCACATTTGGACATTACACATTAAAAACAATCCCTGGTGTAATTTTAAAACCTAATGAATAACTTCCTGTGACTCTATAGTCAGAGAAAGCAATGGCTTTCACAAGCACACAAGTGAAATACTGGCTTGTGCCTCTTAGTTTCCCTCTGGAGACCACGTCTTGAATTTAGCATCAATACATTGCCAGCTGCACTCAAACATTAATTGATTTGATTAGTCAGTGGTACAACCATCCTCACAGTCGCTGCACAAGTGACCTCAAAGTTTAGTGTCCTCCGGCTTTTCTACTACCTTCCTCCAGGACCCTAATCAAACCATAAATCTTGTCAGTACATCTTCTGTACTTAGGTTCTTTATTTTTACTGCACATGGCATAAATATCAAGTTTTAATAATTTTATCCAGATAATCATTGAAAATATCCTTTCGGATGTTTACTCGGATATTTTTACGTTTTTGTCCATAATGACTCTTCCTTTTGAATCACTGTCAAATAGCTATGAAATATTTACTATGACAATGAAATACAGCACTGTTGGACTGCCAACTGCAAGGTCAGTGCTTTGCATTAACCAACAAGGCAATCTGCTCTTGTAGAGATTTACCATCTCCCCATCCAGGCTTGCTGTGGGTCAAAATCTGCTTGGTAGTAATGGGTTTGGTTTTGGGTTTCATGAAAACAGGTGCCCTGATGGCACACTGGATTAAGTATTGTGCCTCTAACCAAAAGGTCAGCAGTTTCAACTCACCTGTAGCTAGAAGAAATAAAGAGCAGTGTGTTTCCGCAAGATAACAGTCTTGGAAACTCAGCTGGTGGGACTGAATGGCTAAATGTGTGTGTACATGTATCCATAAAAGGATTTCAAGAAAAGTGCATGAAGGGAGATGTCAGACAGTGTAAGACACAGCAAAATATTAATAATTTATAAATTATCAAGGATTCATGCGGGAGGGGGAAAAAAGAGTAGCCGATACCAAGGGCTTAAGTAGAAAGAAAATGTTTTGAGAATGATGAGGGCAACAAATGTACAAATGTGCTTGACAAAATGGATGTATGTATGGATTGTGATAAGAGCTGTACGAGCCCCCAATAAAATGATTTTTTTAAAGGGGGGTTTTCAAAGTATTTGTGAAAAAATTCCAGTATCTTGTAATTCCATTTTTCCATGAGCTTTTGAAACTCTTTTATTATTTTGAAACTCTTTAATATATATGTAACAAATATATTTGTGTCCTCAAGTTTCATTCATTTTTGATTCTTTATCATAAATATATGAAGATAAGAACATTAAGAAGTGTTTTTGAGAACATTGGACCACTTTCATCATGGAAGGGACATTTGTTGTTCCCACTAGAATATTCTTATTCTGGATATGAATTTCCTTTCCATGCATGCAATGCTTCTGCCAAAATTACCATCCATCAACTCACAAAATACCTCACCCATCATCTTATCATTCAACAAAACACTGTTTTTATAGCAAATACAATGTAATGGGTACATGCTCATAGAATTCACTGGTATTACCATGGTCCCAATCATATATGAACAGATGGCTTGACAGAACAGTGGTACAGTCTTTTGAAGACTCAGTTAGTGTTAGCTAGTACTTGGAGAATGATTCTTTTCTCCAACAGGCTGCACATGCATTGAATCAATGAGCTGGTTTCTCCCACAGGCAGGGATCAAGAAAAGGATATGGGATTGACACTACTCAATATACTCCTACTGATTATTACTCCTACTGATGCCACAAGCCAAATTTGCTTCCTACCTCCACAACTTTATACTTTGCTTACGCACATGTCTTAGTCTCAAGAGGAGGAGTGTTCCCATAAGGAAACATGACAACGAGTCTACTGAACTAGAAGTTAAGACTGCTACCTGATGATGGTGGACTGTGAATTAATAAACGAAAAAAGGAGTCGCTGGACTGTTGTCAAGGAGAAACTAATCTGCCATTGCAGGGAGGGAGCGAGAGAGGGAGAGCATGCCTGGAATGCACTATACTCTGGGGCAACTCTTTGTATGAAGGTAAATCCAAAGTATCGCTATAGAAACCTCTGTTAAAGCTCTCAAAACACAAAATTATTGCTTCTAAGTATATCCTCCATCTATGTCTATATATCTACGAAGGCAGTGTTTCCATCTAACCCTTACCAAGGAAATTTTCAATTGATAGCTGTCAAAACAGCAGTTCTGTAATCTTCCAGGTACTCAAAATGTATTCCCTTTCAATGTTCTTGAAGGGCTGGGAATATCAGTCAACAGGAGCGCTATCAGGGCTGTGGAGTGTGTGGGATAAGGTTTACCAAAGAGATTCTCATAGGACAATCCTTGTTACCCTGAAAGAATGAGCAGGTTCATCTTGCATGAATAAAAATGCAGGATCCCAACTTCAGTAGCAATCTCATTAATAGTAATTCTGAAGTCTTCTTCCATCAGTTTCTGGCCTTCCGCTACAGGTTCTTTGTTTGCAAAGG
>NW_022109768.1:6896028-6897319 GCF_000313985.2 Echinops telfairi | reverse complement strand
GTAATCAAGCGGCCATCAAGCTCAGAAGCAACAAAGCACACATGGAAGAAGCACACCAGCCTATGCAACCACGAGGTGTCGAAGGGATCAGGTATGTTGCTGTGAGGTACAAGGAAGTACCTCAAAAAACTGGAATCCCTGCAAAAATACGCACTTTTTATTACAAAACCACGGTATCATCTTCAAAGTATTCTCCATTATCCATAACACACTTGTCAAATCTGCTATCCCATTCTTGGGAATATTTTTCAAACTCGTGTTTGGCTGGCTGACAGCACTCTCCTCGTTTTTCTCTTCACCTCTTCTACATCTGTCCTTTCATGTCCCTTTTCTCAGAAACAAAAAGAAGTCACATGGAGTGTAACTTGAAAGAATTCTAGTCACCTTCTGTGGGAGTTACATAATCTGGTGTCAACTTGTGAAGGGGTGGAATCTAGCCTGTCACAGCTTAATGACCTCATTTGGAGGCACTAACGGTATAAACAGCTGGAGGCGGACACACACACACTCCCTGAGAGACATTCCTATTGACAAGCCACATGGAGACAGGCAGCCAGAGGTCAGCCAGAGCCCTGGAGCTGGAGGAGCCATCTGGAGATGCACACCAGCGCTGAGATGCTTCTACCACCACTGGATCCACAAGACTTTCCATCCACTGGGCTGTGATCTTCCTGCATTTGACGTCACTGCATGGCTGTGTAGCCTAAAGAGGAATTTATGGACTAGTATCGACATATGGGGTAATATCAGACTTAAGGACTTGATATGGACTGAGTTGGGATGTTTTCTTAAAATACCATATATTCTCAATATACCATATATACTCGTGTATAAGCCGAGTTTTTCAGCATATTTTTAATGCAGCTTTTGTGGTAAAATTAGGTGTCTCAGCTGATATTTGGGTCAGCTTATACTTGAGTATATTCAGTACATTTGTTCTTTTATATAAAACTCTGTCTTATACAGATATGATAGTCTATGAACTTGTTTCTCTAGTCTACCCGAACTAACACACCTTCTCACAATGAACAGAACAAAATAAACACATTTCAGAAACCAGCCTCATTTTCATTAAGCTGTATACTCTCATCATTCCCCTGACAGAAACTGCCCTCCCAGCCTCTATACTCTGAACTTGAATGACCCTCCTCATATTCCTCTGGCCTACCTTATCCATCCCTCAAAATTCAACTTAAAAATCAACTTCTCGTTGCTTGGTTTTGCTCTGTCTTGTTTTTATGCATGTTGTCTCCGCAGGCCTGTCTGGATAGGACAGGCTGGATGAACAATC
>NW_022109768.1:6868332-6894506 GCF_000313985.2 Echinops telfairi | reverse complement strand
AAAAAAAAAAAAATCAACTTCTCTGCAAAACCTTTTCTGAAACTATCTCTCCTTTCCCTCCATAGAGTAAATTTCACACCAAGGTTCCACACTCATGGTTCTTTTGTAGCACTTACTACATTATGTCACTCATATAAAACATGTATAATTCCACATGTATCAATTATGTATTCAAAAACTTGTCTTCCATGCTAGATTGCACCTAAAATAGGTTATACATTAAATAGATGTCTACTGTGAATAAACTTAAGGAATATCCACTTATGCTAGGCAACTCTAAACTATGGACTATAAGAAATGCAACGATACGTAAAACTATCTTTAGGAAATTTACATCTAATATAGGAAGGTAGGAACATATGCAATTATGTAGATACCATGAGGTTTTAGAACATTTTCTTCAACACTTCCCGAGCTGTCCTCCTATGTTAGTGGCTGTTTCTTCACAGTCTCATTTGTGAGGCCTTCCTCCTCCGATACACCTCTAAATGTCCTAGCATCCCAAAGGTCAGGTGGATCCTTTCCTCTATCTAACCTACACACTGTTGATGCCTAAAGTTTTCTAATTCTGCCCTCCCTCTCATGAATGTGAAATCTAAATAGTCGAATGAGCACTTCAAATTTAACATCTCCACTAACATGGAGGGAAATATGACCAGGACTAGATTCCCTAACTTATAACAGAGGAATCTGGAAAGCTAGTATTCCACGGTAAGAAAGACACCACTTTGGTAAGTTAAAGTCCAAGTACATCATCCTGCTTTAAATATCATTCCCACAGATTCTCCCCTAACAACCATACTGCCTTACTGTGAGCACATGGTTGATTTTAGCTCCCTGCAGAAGTAAGCATTCTTATTTCCTCCTGCCACGGCACCCATCCCTCCTCATGCCTTCCCTCAATGCAAGTATTGGGCTTCCTTGGGGACTTTATGGTGATTACCGCCCACCTTGTGGCGTATGTAACCTGAGTATGTATGACTTAAGGCTACCTATAGATATCCCAAGACAGCAAAGACCCTCTCTCTCTGCACTGACCTGGCTGCTGAGATCATGACCATCCTGGAGGTGAGTGTGCTACCATGAAATGTGTCTGACTCCTTTATTTTATCTTCTCTCCTATCTTCTATGACTTTACTATGGTCTTTATGTATTATCACCGTACAATCACGCCTACGGATCAGTTGTCAGAGGCTTGTTTACTCTGACAATCTCCAGAGTTGAACTCTGAATTCTATCTCCCTGCTCCAGCAGTCTTCGCCTGCCCTCAATAAAGCGCACCTAAGTCCACTCAGACCAACGGCAGGAACTGTTGTTGTTAGACACTGTCGAGTTAATGCTGACTCCTAGTCATCGCATGTGACACAGTGAAACAAGCAGTCCAACGCTGCCCCACCAGGGCTTCCTTCTTCCCTTCTCCTTGGTTCAAATATATACTCTCCTCACTCGGTTTGCATAAAGGTCTGTGTCCTCGCTCTGAAGCGCTGAGCCCCAGGATAAAAATGGCCATCTACCTGTCTTCATTCAAGGCAGGTGTCTTTTCTTCAGAAGTCTCACTGTCATCATACTGACAATATGACCCCATCTGTCACTAAGCCTTTAGAACGGTGAGCATTACCTCATTTGTTTGCTTGTTGACTATTTGTTCTCTCCTCCATGGCAGCAGAGACCGACTCTCAGACGCACCCCTAGACTACACAACAACGCCTGGCAAACAGAAGGAGATCAGCAAAAGGAATGAAATGGATGGTAGGAAGGAGTACTACAAGTAGCTTCGACAAGTTCATGGATCTTTCTTATCATTTGTCCATGAAATGTTTTAAGCTCCCTCATATAAACCCTCTACCATATCAAGTCTTTTTGCCCATTATATCCAAAACTTTAATTTCCATAAGGCTCAGTTAAGATTTCTTTTCCTATGAAGAATAATCCAAAAATCTATACAGTATGTCAATCTTCCACCTAACAGTTACTATGTATACTGAATGTTACACGTTCTTATCCAGTATCGGATAGTCTATCACCAAACCAGACTCACTGCTACCTAGTTCTGTGAACTCAGAGTGACTCTAGGAGAGTGTATAATTGTCCCGGCGAATTTTCCAGGCTATCACTCTTTACAGAATAGAAAGCCCCATCTCTTTCCCAAGGAGAAGCTGGTGATTTTGAACTGCTGACCTTATGCTTAGCAGCCAAAGTCATAATCACAAGGTCTCCTTATACTCTATTACATTCATGTGTATATTACTCTGTTCTCCTCATTAGACCACACAGTGTTGGAGGAAACACATCTTTACTGACTCTTCTCTTTCAGTCAGCCATAGAATGTAAGGCAGGGCTGTCCAGGTTAGATAAAACTAAACTCACTGTCATGGAGTTGATTCCAACTCAGAAACCCGAATAGGGCAGAGAAGAAATGCCCCTCTGGGTTTCTGAAGCTATCAATCTGTACAGGAGCAGAAAGCTTCATCTTTCCCCTGAGGAGTGGCTGGTGATTTTGAACCACCAACCTTCTAGTTAACAGCCCAACTTAAAGCCTACTACATCACCAAGGCTCTTTACCCAGGTAAGCAGTATCCAACAAGTACTTGATGAACTACTAAAAGTACTTCAGACTCAATATTGTTCAGCACCTAACTTTATCTTAGCCATGAAAAGAAAACCCAGCAGCTTTTGGCTTGACTTAACCCCATCACAAATGTAAGTTTGAAATATTTCCACTCTGAGGTAGTTAGTTTATTGTGCCAGCCTGGTCAATAAACACATGTGGGATTAGTTGAAGGGCGGAGAGATAAATGGCTCGGCAAGCCTCGCCTTTCTTGTCTCTCACTCTTTGATCATCAGACCAGTGTGTGACTGCCTTGCTTGTTCTGTGCCTCAATTTGCAAGCTATACTACCTGTGGGATGCCTAGCCTGCGGACTGTGTCACTGCTGTAATTTGAGGTTCCTTCAAGATCTGCATCACCACACAATTGGAATTTACATCTCTTGAGCTGGGGACTGTTGGACTTTGTCATCTGGCTGACTGTTGGTGACCTGCCTTGCTGTTTGCTGCCTGTGCCAGGATAGCCTGAATCTCTCTACAGAGGACTACCTGGCGGCCCTCAAGACTTGAAGGACTGCCAGTGTCTCACAACTGTCTAACACATTTGAATTGTACTGAGCCATTTGTACTGCTTTATAATTTAACTGTTTATTTCTTGTGTTATATGTCTATCTATCTGTATAACTGCTTTATAATTTAACTATTTCTTGTGTTATCTATCTATAAAATTATTAGCAATCTGGTTTTGTCTCTCTAGAAAACCCTAACACACACTCCATAATACAAAATGATGCATGTACACCTTTTTCCTTTGAAATTAATAAAATGCTTTCAAATCCATTTATCTCAGAATGTTTGGACTACATGTCTGTTTTTTAAATATGCATTCAAATATTATCTTTGATTATGAAAGCCATAAAAGATGGCTTCACAAATTAAACTAATACATATAAAAACAAATTGCAATTATTTCTGTATGCTTATTTATCTGGACATACATATTACATGGTGGTTAGAAATTATAATTTTATCTAAAAGGATGAAACTATTTTTCAAATAAAGAATGAGAATTACATTCAAAGTTTTAATTATAGGAAGCATCCTCAAAACACTGTTCATGCTGTAAAGAAAATTAAATCTCTAAATGCAGATAAAAAATGGTGTGCATTGTAATATAAGAGCAAAAATAAAATAAAATATGTATAATTTATACCAACAGTGCCCGAAAGAAAAGGCTTGTGTCAGCTATGGGAAACAAACAGCCCTATCAAGTGACCAAATAGGAAAGATTCACACTAGAGGCTCAATAAATAACAGTAATGATGACAACCAACTCCCATAACTACATTACGGCCCATTGTCCACATCTGATTATACTCGTCTAGACCTTGGGTAAGCATAGAGAGACAGTTTCACCAAGAGTTTTCCAATATTCCTGCTATGTTTCCAGGGTTTTTGTGACCCCCATTAGCAGCAACTGTCAGATCTTTCTACTAAACCTGTTCCTCATCAACAGGAAAAGAGAGTTAGCACATTTCTGTATCTTAACAACTGAGAGTGTGGAAGCAATGTTCCTGAATTAGCAATTCTAATTCCTTTAGGATCAACTATAGAGGAAGATCACAAACAGAAGTGGGGGGAAGAGAGGACTGTATTTGGTTTCTAAACTCCTTTGAGAGAAAGTAAAATCTCACATCTCACACGATCATCTCCACATACTAAGAGAGCCTTTATACGGACCCTGCAGAATGATTCCCTAATCCTTCACTTCATCTACCTACCGCTCCCTGCTACTCCCTCTCTCTCTCTCTCTCACACATACCAGGCATATTCAAGATCACAAAAATGCTCTTTTATTGGTATCTTTTTCCTCTGAGTTAAAATTGCAAAAAAACTTAACAGAAGCCTTAGGGCAGTGGTTCTCAACTTTCCTCATGCCACGGCCCTTTAATACAGTTCATGTAGTGGTGACCCCCAACCACAAAATTATTTTCATTACTACTTCATGACTGTAATTTTGCTCCTGTTATGAATTGGGTGACCCCTGTGAAAGGGTCATTCAAGGGGTCGCGACCCACAGGTTGAGAACCGCTGCCTTAGAAGAACAGCCTGGTGACCAACAAGAGTTTTGTCTCGCTTTCTTCTAAAGATGTTTTCAATAAATTCCATACATATTTAAGGCAACGCTAGTTCTTTCTCAATTTATATCTAGCACACAAGATGGCGTCCACATCTTCTGCAAATTGGGAAGGTTACAATGCACAATTATGGTTTCCTAAAATTAGGATGGAAACCCAAATACTCCATACAATATTGTTCCCTGAGAATGTATCAGCTTCGTGATTTAATCACATTTAGTACTAACGTCACGGCCTATTCTTCCCAGATTGATTGGGCACTATAATCCTGACTAGCATTTTAAAACAAAAACTTGTGGTCGGAGAGAAAGAAGTGCTTGGGACTATAAAAGCATTTCTTCCCAAGAAATGCATAAGAAGGGGGAGAGAGATGTCAGACGCAAAAGCACTGGGGGAGACCATCCGCTGAGGCCCCACTTGGAATTCAGTTTTAAATGTCTCTGCTGCAGCGCTTTATAACTTCCATTCGTCCTGCCTGCCTGTCCTTCCTGCCAATGGCATGTCCTTAGCTTCCTTTGCCTTTCGGAGACACTCCTTCTGGTAGGTACCCTGATCCCTCTGTTTAAAGGGTCCCTGTTCTCCCTCCCAGTTTTAACTTTCCCATGGCACATAGCACCTTCTGGCATTAACAACAGGCTTATTTATTTCTCTATTGAATTTCTCTGCCAATTAGAATAACATGAAGGTCAGAGACAGGAGAGTCCACTTCATCCTCTGCTGCATCCCCAGAACCTAGGAGACAGATCTGCGAGTCGTTGGCGTGCATCAATATTTGCTGAAGAGATCAATTACGTAAATGGTTTTAGATCTTCATTCTACTCTTCTCAAAGTTTGGCTTCTTCCTTTGGCGCCGGCCCCTGACTTGCCTCCCTAGTCTCCTGCAGTCATTTTCTTTCAGTATAGTAAATTATTCCACTCATATGTAAACTGTTATGGTTTAAAAAATAACATCTGTGGAAGATTATGAAAGTTCTATACAAATAAAAGCACATTCCATTGGCATACAGGGTCTAAACATCTTTTCCCAAAGGTATATCTATACACACTTGACCTTGCTAAGATAGGGCAAACAACATATCCTGCACTGCCAAACAATCACAGTACTGAAAACTAGTACTTCCAAATGGCAAAAAAGAACAATTCAAATGCAGCACCATTTTCATATGAGGTGAAAAGAAAATAGAGAAAAAAAATTTAGGTCACATTTACAACATAAAGCGAAAAAAAATTACCTTTTGACTACGAAATGAAAAATTCATTTCATACACAGTTTTGGAAAAAAAAAAACTATTCGCACGTAAGATTACTAAAAGAAGCCTCCGCATATAAAAATTTGTAAAAGGAAGCATGTTATATTAAATATAAACTAAGATAAAACTAGAAATTAGAAATAATTTGCTCACATGATTGCTTTAATCCAAAGCATGTGATAAAAATAAATAATCCTAATTAAAGGTAGAAAACCCTAGTCTTCTCTGAAAAGCCATTAAATCTCTTCAAAATTATCAACATCAATTTCAATGGTCCAATCTCTAAAAGCCATGGGCAGCCCACACCTAATTCTAAACCACCCACACAACTTCTACTCAGCCATCAATTCAATCCAGGGTTACAGGACGTAGATGAAAGTCACTTCTCAATACATCTTTGGAACAATGGCCTCTGATTCTTCCCCTACAAATAATATCATATCCAAATAACTCTTTATAAATTTTAATTCGTGTTTTTATATTAGAAACCTTGCATACATTGTTTTCAGGTTTGTTTTCTTAAACACTTCAGAGTATCCAACATTCGTTTTGTCTTATTTGGTACAGATAATAGTCTACTAGATATTTATTTAGGTACAACAAATACTTTTGCCTTTTTACCAAAATATAGCTCAGATCCAGAATATCAATGAAAACTCCCAAAGTGCTCAGAATGAAATAAATGGGATTTTTTCCTCCCCTCCTTCCTCTCTTCCTTCCCAACTTTCTTCTTTCCTTCCTTACCACTTGCCCTTTCATTTATTCTTTTACTTATTAACACAAGCATATTGTAGCTTCACAATATCGAGAGAAGAAAAATGCTGGGACTGCTAATGGAACGGTCAGAAAGCAGCGGTGCAACGTCAGCAGTGGACTCCTGAAGGGACAGACAAGTGTCTTCTGTACTGGAACGATTGCGTCTTTTATGAAGGTTATTTACATATTCAGATACAAGCCCGAGTTTCCGCTATCATAAGCAGATTCTGACTATACCCCGAGGATAAATAAGCAATATACTCAGCAGTATAGGGGATAATCTGTCCTTTCTGTGCTTTTCACTGATGGGGAGAAGAGAAATGTGGCAGCACCAGATTTAAGAGTAAAATCCTAAGAGGTTAGATAAAGTCCCAAAATGTTGGGGGTTTTTTTTTCAATAAACTAAGTCCAGCCCTGTAATTATAAGTCATTTTATTAACTGCTAATGTATTTAGTAGATAATAAAATTCAAGATGACAATTTAAAACGTTAAAAAATTTTAATGAACATTGACACCTTTACATTAAATTCCATAGTCTACTGCACTGCCCTGATTAGTACCCTCAGAAGCTAAACTTTTATCAGGCAATGGAATTATAGGCTTTACTTTAAAACATGAAACAGAAACACCAGGAAAAAAATATGCAAATAAATAAGAAAACTGACAAGAAAGACATCGGGATTCTTGGACAATTTTAACCAATACGAATTTTAGTGGTAGATAATTTGCGCTAGGTTTTTCAGAATTCTGGCATGCAAGAACAAAACACAGATCATTTAAAGGTATGGACTCCACCGGATGATCATATTTATCCAATGCATCATTTCCACTAGACATACAAGTCAAACACGTTGTCTGGCAGAAGCTTCAAGCTATCAATAAATCATTACAAGTTTCGCTGAGTGGTACTAATACTAAGCCTTTGTTCAGGGCTGCCTACCACAACATCAAGTGCATAGAATGTTCTCAGAAAGTATTTGTTGGATGAAAAACAAGCAGGCCAGCCGAAAAAAAGGAAGCTATATAGCAGCTACATCTATTTAGCTGGCCAAGTTAAGACCAATTTTGTGTCCAATTTTTGGAAATAATGATGTCAAAGTCTCCACCAATGCCAGTAGTAATAAATAAAAACAGTTGAAAGGAATACAAAATGAAAACTCCTTTTTTATATAACTGAGAAAAGATATTATGAGAAGATTCATTGACAAAGTATTGAAATTAAAAATGTCAGCAATAATTCCACAGAACTAGTTTAAGTATATTTCAATTATACTGAATATAATTAGGTACATTTTTAAGGGGAAGAATAACCAAATTGAATGCACAAATAAATGTGCTCAAGTCCAATACATAATAATGATGGAACCTAACGTATTTTAATTTAGGTTAACACTGAAACCTCAGATTCCGTTCAAAAAATTCAAGTGAAAAGGCGATGGCTACATTGGTTCCTATTAACAAGTCTACCAGTGGCTCGCAGAACACGCGAACACCCATAAAAGAATGTGAAAGTATTTAAATAAATCTGTGCCATAAAATAGGAAAAAAAGCTTTCAATCAATCATACATTTTAAAAACAGATGATTTTAATGTCTCAATGCCACACACAACATTGATAAATAAATTTATCATTAAGAAATAATAATGTTTTCACTCAAAAGTGTGGAAGTTCAACCTTTTTAAAACATTTAAATCATTCATTATTATGGATTATTTCCCTGAATAATTACTATTTTCATTGCTAATTAGCTCTATGAAATATATTTGTTTAAAATGTCATGCTATTTACATAAAAATATCAACTGAAATAAAAACCATCAAACATTGGCTTTACAGAGAAAGTATCAATTAAGCATGTAAGTTAGGAGGAACATTTCTATCAGACAAACAATTACTTTTGTCTGACCTAAGTAATGGATTTGCTAATGACACCCATCAAGTCCGGTAAACCTTGGGTTATCTTCTTGGTCCGTAAAGGGTTCTGATGTTATTTACACTACTAAAACATTAATCAAGGGTCAAATTTACAGCACGACTCTATAAATAAGGTCACGGTAGGTCAGACTTACATAATACAGAAAAAGAAGGTAGGTCAGACTTATCTAATACGATTTCCAGAGGGAAAAGAAAAACACTCTTCCTACACTTTTGCCCCTGGGATAAGGCAGCAGCTAAACTACTACATAAATGCTACTCCAGAATCTATTCTTACATAAACTGATTTACCCTTTGATATTTATTTAATCCATTTACTTATAAAACTTAGCCCTGGTTTAATTCCTTGAAAAATATAATCAACCCATTAAATTACTAATAAAAATTGCAAATATACCTCTCCAATTTATTAATAAATCTAAATGTTATTTCCACCAGTTTATTTTTAATACTTACTTAAAATATAAAGGCTGAATACTTTCTATTGTATAAGCACTGAGTAAAGCCGACAACTCTTAACCATGAGAGACTCGCAAATTCAAATAGAATAAGGAAATCATAGAAAGAACATTATAAAAATCTAGCAGCAGACACAACATAAAAATACATTATTCAAATAATTATTTTTTCAAATAATATGTGAGGAGACTTCAAAAAGTTCATGGAAAACGGAATAAGTTCATAGAATGTTTTTCATGAAACTTCTGAAGCCCACTCATATAAAAAACAATCTAAAGTCTTGAATCTGGATACTTGAGAACTTGGAAGTTCATTTCTTCACACAATGTGGAAATAATTGTCAAATATGTATATATCACACTATATATGTGCCTTTTCCCCTGATTAGAATAAGCAAGGAATTATTTGATTACTATCAGGATTATCTCTACTAAATAAACTTATGTTTAAAATGGAATGTCAAAAACCTACAAAAGTTCACATAAATGAATTTTTAAAATCATTGGTTGAATTAAAATTATCAATGATGTATTAAACACAGAATTAGGTACTTCTCTGGGAGAAAGAGTAACAAACCCAGGGCCCTGCATGCAGACCTTTTCCTGGGAGAGAGAGGCAATAAAGGTCAACTCCAGAAAGGAGCACATAAAGAAACGATCTTTCTCATAGAAATGAGGTGAAAGGGCCTCTCCAACAGGCTTCAGGGAAGAATTCTCTAAGAAGATGACAGTTGTCTCTGAGATAATAAAGCAGCGCACATGTTAAAAATAAGAGTTGTACGAGTCCCCAATAAAATGATTTTAAAAAGAGAGGTTGGGGGGCGGGGGTGGGGGGCAGAGAACCTTCCATATATGAAGAAGTAAAGAGATAAACAAATCCTATCCCAGAAAAGCAAGTCTAGAACTAGACCAAAATACCAATAACTAACCTTTTAGGAGAGAGAAAATTTGCTATCAACAAAATTGCTAATAATTTTATCCACAAAAACACTGCTACATTGGGCAGAACGGGAAGCCCTACCCTCCACCCAGGTTCTGGATGAACAGTGAACCTTCTTCTCTTCTTTCTACGCCACAGAGGCTGGTATCCTGGATGTTGCCCTACAAAAGACTACGAGGCATTATCCAGAATTATAATATTTAACTGGTCTTTTTTTCCTAAGATATTTCTATATTTCTTCTTTTTTTAAACTGATCTTTTTGTCAACATAAAACAAAATGAAATTTAAAACTTTAACAGGAAGCAAAACAAGCAATGGAAATTGTCTCTGAGAATGCCCTGAATAATGCATTTAGGGGGGAAAATATTCATAATAACTATTTTACATATGTTCATAGATTTGAATGCAATCACATTATTTAAGTAAAAGAAAAAAGATAATACAAACACAGAATATAAATAAAGATATAGAATTTATTAAAAGAACCAAATGAAAATTCATTCTGAACTTGAAAAATATAAATTCCAGATGGACTGACCAGTAAATTGAAGATATCAGAGAAAGAATCAGTGAACTTGAAGGCTGAGCAATAAGGTTAGACAATGGAATGGAAGTGGGGGAAAAATGAAAAAAAGAGAAGAGTATTTCAGAAGCACATGGGACACAGTCATGAAGAATCAGTCTATGTTTTTCTCTACTTTTAAGTTAAGAAGTTGGCCCATCACAATGTTCATGGATGCTGACAGAACATATAAGAGTCCCAGGTCAAAAATTAATGACAGTTTATGATCCTGAGCAATAGCAGTAGCCAGAGTATCGATACTTGCATGGCTACCTGCAAGTCCACCTTCCCACAAGTCAACAAGAAGAGGCCCGGAAGATAACTACAAGTGCAGTTGAATGCATTATTGGAAAGGGTCTTCAAATAAAGCAAATTTTAATCTTTTTTAGTGGTCAGTATACCAAAACACTTTTGGCTCAAAGGTAGGTTTCCAAAATTTCATAGTAAACTTCTATTCTTATTCCATGAACATCTTGAAGTAACATCATGCATACTATTCTGTATAGTGAACAATCCTGACTAGATCTCTATATTCCAAGGCTGTTCAATGCTTTGGAAAAGATAACCCGGAACAGAGGAATTTAGTTCCTCTACTTGCAAGATGTAAGAAGTATGAGAAACTAATGTAGAACTGCCTTCCAATATACACAGACCTTTACCAAGATACCCACCCACTACCAATTCTAATTCACAGCAATCCTATAGGACAGAATAAAACTGCTCCACAATGTTTCCAAGGCTATGCATGTTTAAGAAACCAGGCTACCTAACTCCTCTCCCACTGAGCAGGCAGTAAGCTGAAGCCACTAATCTATTGGTGAGCAGCTCAACAGTTAAGCCACTGTGTCACCTGGGCTCCTTTCACCAAGATACATCATTGCAAATGCCGAAACCAAAGAGAAAAAAGAAAAGAAGTTGACAGTACCAAGAAAAAAATGATTTCTCAGGAGAAAAAAAAAAAAATTTATCATTCAAAATCCCCAGAGAACAAAAAATGCTAACAAAGAACTCAATATGCATAAAAATTACCATTTAAAGTTGAAAGGAAACACCTTAGGGGAAAGTTTCACAATGCCTCACAATGTAAAACAGAGTTAACGCATCACCCAACAATGCTACTAAGCATATATCTATGATAAAAACAAGTCCCAAGACACTTGCCCACATGGATGCTCACCAACTCACTGTGTGCAACAGCCAAAAGTAGGGCACCAAATTTGTTCATTATATTTATCCATCAACAAACGAATACATGAATAAATACAATATACCATGGAATATTAGTAAGCAATAAGGGATTTCCTGTTTCCAGTCCAACATGTAATGAGCTTAGAAGTTATTTCTCCCATCATTCTCAATTTGTTCTGCTTAACAAACTGAAAACTGCCAAACTTTCATAAAATACATTAGAGAATTAAGATGAGTTAAAATTGGTTCCCCTGACGAGAGAAACTTTAACAGGTAAATACAGAGAATCATAAGCTAGGAATAGAGAGGAATTTGGTAAGCAATGTTTATTAACTGAGGATGTTGCTCCAAAACCTACAGCTAGCACTATTCATTTACATATTGATAAGACATATTGACATTATACATATTGATAAGAAAATAGATGCTTTTTCCCAAAGACGAAACTCAAGGCTGTCTCTTTCCAGCACTAGTAATTAAGATCATACTGAATGCTATAAATGAGGGGGGAAGAAATAAAAGTTATACATATTGGGAAGGAAGAAATAAAACTGTCTTTGTTTACAGTTGACAACACTATCTACATAAGAAAATTCAAAAGAATAAAATAATTAAAACATACCGGAACTACCAGGCAATCACGGTAAGGTTTAAGAATATAAAGTGAACGTATAAAAAAAAAACATTTCCCTATATATCAGCAATGAACAGGAATTTATTATTTGTGATAAGCTACATTGGTAGTAGAGTTCAGTGCTAGGAAGTTCTTTCCAAATCATAGCGATTTTAAATACAAGAAAACTAAACACTGCTAAGTCCTGGCGCCATCCTCACAACTGTTATATGTGAGCCTATGGCAGACAATATGTAAATCCATCTCATTGAGGGTCTACCCCGTCTCCTGTGACCTTCCATTTTAACAAGCATGATGTCCTTCTCCAGGGACTGGTGCCTCCTGACAACATGTCCAAGGTACATGAGACAAGTCTCGCCATCCTTGACACTAAGGAGCATTCTGGCTGTACTTCTTCCAAGACAGATCTGTGTTCTTTTGGCAGTTCACGGCATTTTCAATATTCCTCATAAACATCCTGATACAAGTGCCTCCACTCTTCCACAGCCTTCCTGATTCACTGTGCAGCTTTCACACACATGATATTTTCGATCACTTCATAGGCCATGTGAAAGTTGCACAATGAGTAAGGAAGACTGAAAGAAAAAAAAAAAAAACACACAAAAGAACATCTAGATTTAAAAGGAAAATTCTGTTATGAAAATTGAGAATTTCAGAATACTTCATTATACCTCAACACAAAGTGAATTAGAGTGCCGTTTTATAATTTTTGTACAAATTGTTCTGTTGACAGTGGTAACATTTTCACAGTATGTTAGAAATTCCCTTATTTCCATTGTGTTTTTTCTGCTTCCATTGATCTAGTTACCCTGCTCCTCCTTGCCTTTCTCTTTAGTCTTTAAGCGAAAATACTAACTTTGGAGAATTGTGTTCTCCAATTTTGTGCAGTAAATCACAATCCGTGTATATGTAGATGAGTTCGATTCAGGTGGATGGAATCACATTTGAGAATAAGAACTTCTTTGTTAATGAAGCCATTACCAGTGCAAGGAATATATCAAAACCAATCCCTTTTGAGCTATAAAAGGAACAAGCAGGGCACAGAAACGAACAAACAGGAATGGGGAAAAATAGATGTCATGTGGAGCTCTCCAAAGAAAATTGACAAGAACACAAGACTTGAGACAAGGACAATTCCTCAAGTTCAGATACAGTGCCTTCGCCTAGAGCCAGTGCCTTTAACTTAATCTTTTAACATTCTAAATTAAGAGGGACTGCAATGATAAGCTCAAACATAACCATTATGAAGCTGGGGTAAGACCACGGAGTGTTTCACGCAATCGCTGTGTGTCTGAACCAACTAGATAGCATCAACAATAGTAACAAGAACCTGCAAGGAATCTATTTCCGTTCACTAAAAACACTTGGAGTGTTTCTATTATGGCAACATTAAGACACTGAGGGGCCTTTTTTAAGACGATGGCACTGAAGGTGAAGAAGGAAGCCCCTGCCCCTCCCAAAACGGAAGCCAAAGCAAAGGCTTGAAAAGTCAAGACGGCCGTGCTAACAGGCGTCCACAGCCACACACACAAAAAAAGATCTGCAAGTCACCCATCTTCCGGCGGCCCAAGGCCCGAGGCTAAGAAGGCAGCCCAAAGACCCTGGGAAGAGGGCCCCCAGGAGAAACAAGCTGGACCATTATGCCATCATCAAGTTCCCCTTGACCACAGGGTCTGCCAGGAAGATGGAAGGTAACAACACACTTGTGTTCATTGTGGATGTCAAAGCCAACAAACAGCAGATCAAACAGGCTATGAAGAAGCTCTAAGACATTGAGTAGCCAAGGTCAACACCTTGATCAGCCTGATGGTGAGAAGAAGGCATATGTTCGACTAGCTCCTGACTGTGACGCTTTAGATGTTGCCAACAAGATCGGAATCATCTCAAAGTGAGCCCAGCTGGCTAATGCGAAATATAAACCTTTTCAAGATAAAAAAAAAGAAACTAAGAGACTCCCTCCTTTCTCCCACATTACTCATTGAAATAGAAAACAAATCCATTCTACTCCTATCTTTAGGAAAATCTATGACATCAGCAAGACAATAATGACAGGAGAGATAATAATCACATCTTAGCCTAGTTATTGGTTCTATTAACATAATAGGTCATTCAGAAAGTCCCAATAAGTCCCAATCATTTCCATTTATTTTGGTCAAACTCAGCCATAATTATTGAAGAAGAAAGACCGAGTCCTTAACAATAAGCATCTAAGAAGAAAAGTAATTAAAGATTGGCATATCTATATTAATCAATATCTGAGAATTCCACATTATTGACCGCAAAAAGAATTATCAGGCCCAATTTGCTGCAATGGCAAATTACAGAAAGAACTTTAAATAAAATCTATAGAGATATCAAAAAGATTGCTTACCTTCCTTCATTGACAAGTTCAATAAAAGCAAGGCCTGCATTCTTCTGGATAGAATTCTGCCATTCCTAAGAGATAGCAAAAAACAGTTGAATTGTTTTTCTCTCAGCAGCTTATTTCTTTTAAGACAATAAAAAAATCACCCACATCCATTTCATATCTTGACTCTGAAAGGAAATGCATTTTCAAACACGCTGTCAACCCAATACAGCTTCATGAACACATGAACTGTTGATATTGAAAGTACAAAAATAAGTTAGCAGCAGTGTGATTCAATATACACTACATAAACTTATCTATATTCATATAGCCCTTGTTGTTCTTAATCTATACTACGATACACTAGTTTAACTGAAATCACTGCATGCTCCTAAAATGCATGGTTCAAAGGGGTTATATGCAATAGTATCCAATAAGAAAGTTCAAAGTTCACCCTTTGAGGTATTTAGTTTATTGTCCCAACCCGGCCGATAAACACATGTGGGGTTAATTGAAGGGTGGAGGGATAAATGGCTCAGTGAGCCTCGCCTTTCTAGGTCTCGGGTCTCTTGCTTTGTGATGGTTGCACCAGGGTGCAGCTACCTTAGCCAATTCCCTGCTTCAGCTGGCAAGTCTCACTTTCTGCAAGACATCCCTGAGGAGAAGCCACATGGGCCTACTCGATGCAGCACTGGGTGCTGGAGCAACCATGTGGAGACCCCTGCCAGCACTGAGATGCTTAGACTTGGCTTTCCTCCTGCAGTCAGTATCACTGTGTGTATTTTGTGAGATGGAGGAGGACTCTGTGGGTTGGTGTTGGGCATATGGGTTAATGGGTTAATGTTGGACTTGTGGGCTTGGGCAGCACTGGGTTGGGATGTTTTCTTGATGCGCACTTAATCTTTATATAAAACTCTCTCTTATAGAGGAGTTTCTGTGGATTTCTTTCTCTACAGCACCCAGTACTTTAGAATACTACTTTTGTTTCTCTAAAGTACCCAGTAACACACCCTTTACAAGAAATTGTGTCATCAACAGTGATTTGTAAGATCCAGGATCCAAATACCATATTCTAAATATGATAAATATATTAATTTCATCATTACACTGAAATTTTCATGTCTGAAATGAAGTTTTCCTAAATGACATAAATATTATTAAAGCGAGAAAACACATACTCTGTTGGTACAAAATATGACTAATGAAAAGAGATGCATAAAACAATACTGTTTAATCTATGTCAGGTTCATTTGAGTAGATATCTTAACTCCATCTTCGATCTTAATTCCCCATGTCACAGACCACAGTCAAAGGCTACAGCCATCTTTGGGGATTAGAGCTGGTATGTTTGCAACAGTGGGGGAAGGCCCTACAAGCACACCAGGAATTCTGTCCAAGACAGAAAGGCACTGGGTCGAATGGAAAATTTGAAAACATAAACCTTATACAATACCTACATTGTGAAGGAGCAGAAGAGCAACAGGTGAAAGGGCTGACAAGCAGTGGTTACGAGTACAGAAATAACAGCCATGGCTATGCCATAACGAATCATATACATGCCTATCTTTCCGTATGCTATGAAAACTCTACGAGAATAGCACCATTAGATTTGGTTCCTGGTTTAATGAATAGGTTCCAGAACTGTTTCTTGAATTTGGTAAACCCACACTCCATTAATATATGGCACGTCTCAGTATTTTATTTTGCTTTCTTCAGAGTTCTAAATTAAGTCACAATTTACTCTTGTTCCATAGAAAAATAGAATCTAAAAATTGCTTGCCCTTATGCTTAATTTTCATATATATATTTGTCTTGTACCTTCCCCATAAGAGACACTAACACAATACAGTGAAGTAGGAGGATATTTTAAAGAGCTACTGTAACATTCTTTAATTCACAAATGATGTTATTTTGAAGGGTAACTTGATAGCAAAATGATGGGTGAAGAACTTAATACCCAGGTGACCAGGAAAATTGTTGCCTGAGTCATCCAGAAATGGTGGGACAGTGGCTTAAAAACAGGAAAGGCCAACAAAAACGGGTGGAGGTGGAGGTGGGGAAGGGAGTCAAAAATCCTTTCAACGAAAATATTAGCAACACTTTGACTTGTATAAGAATAATTTCATTTGGCTCCTTTCAAATCTCAGGAGCAATAGGGTCCAGCGGCCATTATTAACCACCAATTTTACAGATGAGTGAACTGAAGTTCAAAAGCCAAGTCAACATGCCCAAAGTGAAAAAGCCTATGCAATGTTAGTGCTTATCCAAATCCAGGTTTTAAAGCTAGAAATCTTAAACTCTTTCCAAGCTATTATGCAAGCAATTAAGTCTGACACAAGATGAATCATAGCAGTACCAATCTGACATACATTTAGTGTGATCCTAAGAGTTTGCAAACTGTAGAGATTTACAAAAAAACTGAGTTAGACAGTGACCTCAACACATCCTCTATTAAATAAGTAGTATTACTGCCAATCAAGATTTCAATTAATAGCAGCATATATCAGGGGGCTTCAAAACTGCACAGAAAAATTCCATTATCTTTCAATTCCACGTTTTATCGAACTTTCTGAAGCACCCTTGTATTCATAAAAAAGTAGCAAAAGAGGGAATTATTTAATCTATTTGGGAGACAAAGAATTCACAAGGAGAGGGTATCTTACTTGTGCTTTAAAGACAGAACAGACAGCAGTGTGCAAAAACAAATGTAAAACATGTAATTTTTTTAACATAAGGGTGGGGTGAAAGTAGGGAAGGGAAATATAAAAGAAACTCAAACAGAAAAAAAAAAATTGTTGGCAGAGGACTGGGAAGGGCAGCACGGTGCCTTGAGGTGTCTGCTCCCGGGAGTGAGTTCTGGACCTGGAGAAAGTCCTCCCACTCCTAAGAGGAGATCACAGAATCTAATCAGGAGGCTGCTAATCCAGAACACTATAACACTATAATCCAGAACAGTAAACATCCATTACAGAACAGTTGGGCAAACTTGGCAAGCAAGCCATCGGCTCATCTCTAAGTTTGCTACTGTTGAAGATTTTGGGGTCCTGTACAACCATACCCAGTTGTCTCATAATTTAATGACTGGCTGTGACTACTCACTTTTTAAGGATGGGATTACGCCCGCGTGGGAAGATGAGAAAAACAAACAAGGAGGCCGGTGGCTAATTACACTGAACCCACAGCAGAGACAATGTGACCTTGATGGCTTTGGGCTAGAGACACTGCTGTTTCTTGGTGGAGACTCTTTGGTGACGTATGTGGATCTGTTGTTAATGTTAGAGCTAAGGGTGATAAGACAACAACCTGGACAGCACTGACTGTGACAACAGATGCTGTTACACATACAGGGCAATGTACAAGAAAAGGTTAAGGACGTCTACAAAGACGGCGATTGACACAGCTCAGAGCCACTCCACCACAAAAAATAGGTTTGTTGTTTAAGAAGACAGCTTCTGAGGATCCTCCTAAGAGACTGCGTCAAGTATCTGAGATTTGGAAGCTAAACTTTTTCAGCCCTCTTCAAAAGCAGAATGGACTGCATTTCAATTTGATTTCCATCTAAATGTTACTAAGATATAATGAAAGTCTCCTTTTTTAAAATTTTGGTTACTGTATCTACTTTCCCAATCAAAGTAATACAGTACATATTCTCCCCAGAATCCAGAGATGTGTTCCTGGCCCACTCGGTAACAGCTCAGTAGAATTCACATTACAAAACATTTACTCGCCCACAATATCCCAAAGAAGAACTTGCAATTCTATACCTTATAGGGAAAAAATTAAAAGATTTATATACCACTGTATTCAGGAGCATACTTTGCTAGTTTGAAAAGCATGAATAGAATTTTGTCACAAATTTATTTTTACAGCATTTTTTTTTGCTGTACTCTTGCTGATGGCTGCTAGATTTTAATTTTTTTGTTTCCCTACTTGATCACATTAGTGATTCTGATGTCCGTTTTTCATTTGCTTTGCTTTTCTTCTTTCTCTTCATGTAAGATAGATGAAGGATCCAGGAATATGACACAAAGGTGGAATAAACATTAATTTTGTGCATTCTTTGGTAACTTCTTTTGTCATTTTGTAACTACAAAGCTTTGCTACAAATTTATGCATTTTACTCAAACCAGTGATCTATGTTTGTGTGATTTCCTAAACATAATTGTGGATTTAAAAAATGTAACATAATTACATTAGTATGTCTATTTTTTTTTTTTTAATCTTTTCACTGTATTGTAACACTTTGCATTACTTAGGTTATTTTGCTTTGGTTAAAATGGCTCAAGTAGAAAAGCAGCCCCATTCATACTAAGACAGTGTACAAAACTGTAAATAAAATGTGTACAGTGGAAAAAATTATTTTGCAAGGAGCTATATCACCATGTGATAAAGTCTGTGTGCTGGCATTATGAGCTTCAGTTACCTATGGAACACTCCTATTAAAGCAGAGGTTAGACATTGCTCCACCATCCAAACTTCCTACCAATTCTGCCACCAACCAATAATCCAAAGGCATTCTCTACTTCGCTGCTGGGTTCAAAAGTTCATGGCACCTTCTCCCCCTGCCCCCCACCCTCTTGGTATCATTGCCCCCATTTCTGTTCCTGAGGGGCTTATCTGACCTGGATTCCATGTGTTAAGTGCTCTTGTCTGTACCAGTATACACGCTCCAGCCTAGCTGGATTTGTAAGGTAGAGCTGGGGTAATATTGGAGGTGAGAAAGCCTCAAGGAACCATAGGAATATTGTGTTTTGTTAGTGCTATACTGCACCCTAGCTGACTCGTCCCTTACTTATGACCCTTCTGTGAGGGGATGTCTAATTGTCTACTGATGAGTTTGAGGTCTCCACTCTGACGTCCCTCATTCTCAACAATATGATTAATTTGTTTTGAGTCTTCTGGTGCCTATTACCTGGTCCCGTCACACCTCGTGATCACACATGCTGGTGTGCTTCTTCCATGTGAGCTTGTTGTTTCTCTGCTAGATGGCACTTATTTAACTTCAAGCCTTTAAGACCCCAGATGTTATATGTTTTAATAGCCGGGCACCATCAGCTTTCTTCACCACCTTTGCTTATGCATCCATTTTGTCTTCAGCAACCATGTCGGGAGAGTGAGCATCACAGAATGCTGGATTAATAGAACAAAGTGTTCTTGCGTTGAGAGAGGACTTGAGTTGAGGCCCAAAGTCCATCCACTTTCTCAATATATTGCCATATAAATATACATACATAGGCCAATACCTCCATTTTTATGAAGTAATGTATTTACATATGCACAAAACTGTATTTCTTCCTCTATTAATGGTTTTGCTTCCTAGATCTTTCCTCTGCTTCCTTTTACTTTCCTCCTGCCCCACTATCATGCTCACCCTTCATTTACCTCTCAGTAATTCCTCTTGGCTAGATTACTGTTGTTGCAACACCACCAGAGTCCCTCCACCCCCCTGTTGTTGATTTTAATTCCCTAGTTGTTCCCCTGTGGCATTGTTTGCTCACCGCTTCCTTCGCCCACCACCTCCTCCCTGCACCCCCACCCCAACCGTGGGTCCTGTTGCTTTCTCCTCAGACTTGCTTCTCACACCTATCTTACATAGGCATACCAAACAGCAAGAATGAAGACAAAACAAAACAAAACAAACCCCAAAAGATCATCGGAGAGAAATAACTAAAGAAAAAAGAGGGAAAAAATCATTACAATGGCCACACATTATGCTTGCAATTATGGGATTTATTAGGAAAATTAACTGGCTACAATTAGGTATCAGAAATGTCCAGATTAGCCACATCTGAGGCACCCCTCTCTTTGGTCCTTTGGCCTGTCAGTCACATAGCCCATGCCCAACTTCCCTGCTCCAGCAAGGTTATAGGGCTCTTCTAGTGCTACCAATAACTGCCCAAAGGGCAGACCATTCTGCCCTAACCTTCAACATGAAGGCACTGGGCGATAGCTCCAAGGGGCAGCAAATCCAGTTTCCAGATGCACTGCGTGAAGGCATACCATTGCAAGTAAGCCTCCTGCCCAAAGGCACTCAATTTTGCTCTCTCCATGGTCCAGAGAGCCCTCCACTCGGTCCCATGCTCGGGCTCTGCTGCTTTTCCTCTGGTGCTCTGGCTTTCTGTCTCCTGGATCTAGGAGCTTCACTGAACAGGGATCCTCAAAGCCAAAGGAAGTACTCCACCAGTGACTTGATGGTATAAGATTCTCCTTCCTGCTCCTCAGATGGCTTATTTTATAACCAACAGTAAGGGAAACTGACCAACCCCCACATTAGAGTTCCAAGCTTTTACAATTACAATTTACCCTGTTAACAGTCACTCACAACTGAATCTTACCAGCACCTTCCCCAATGTGCTCTTAAGCAGATCCATCAGGAAAAGTTGTTTGGAATTACAAAGACTGTGACTAAAAGGGCCATATCAAGTAATTTACTGAATCATAAGTACCTTATAATTAGAAATAAACCAAAACACAAAATTCACTGACATAAAGGAGATACCCACTCCTTTAGGACTGGATAGAACTGCCCCAGTGGGCCCGTAAGAGCCTCCGTCTTTCTCCCGGAGAGCACCTGGTGGTTTCGAACCACTGACCTTGCAGATCACAGCCCAGTGCATCAACATTAACCATAACAACAGCCTTTATGAACAATTGGCCTATTTTTAAAATCTAGGAAATCATTGTATCACAAAAAAGGGTAGACGTTCTAAAGGTCAGTCTCTCCACCAATGACAGAACTAGAAAGAACCATTAGAAACAACCATTTTGGAACTCTGCAACTTGATCCAAGACTTAGATACATCATAGAAGTTGTGCCTGATGTAGGGAGAAACCACTGGATCTTTTGAGGTGAACCATGAATGTGACGCAGTTACCATCCCCTCTTCCTTACCTGCCACCTGGTGGGACGTGTGGCCTGCATCCTTAGAGAGACTGGATAGTGCTAGCATGGGACACCAGGAACCTTGCTCTCTAAGAATTAAGGGGAAGTCTGGCATTTAATGTCGAGACCAGCACAGAAGACCGCACAGTTTCAGACTTCTCAGTGCAGCGGTTTCTCTCACAGGCAACAGATAAAGGGCCGGGAACCCTTTTGTGAGGCTGTGTGAAATCAGGGAACTGTCTGCAGAAGTAACACATTCTTCAGTGACCACAGACAAATGGAATACACACGCGCTAAAAGTAACTAAACAGATGACTAGAACCTTCATCAAGTAACAGCAGTCTTTGAGGAATGAGAAAACCAGATTTTCAAAGGTGCCATGTTATAAAAGCCAGAAGTTTTAGTTCTTACCTAGAAATTCCAATGCCTTCCAAGAAACAAGGCAGTATTACCTCCCACTGCCACCCCACCCCTCAAAAAAAGCCTTTCTGCCATCGAGCTGATGCCAGCTCGGTGCAACACTGCAGAGTGTCCCCTGTGAGTTTCCAAGACTATATGGGAGTTGAAAGCCCTGTCTTTCTCCCACGGACTCTGCAGTTATCAGTCCAAAGTGTACGCACTACATCACCAGGGCTACTCGAGGTATGACCCAGTCGTGGGAAAAAATAATTTGACAGAAGCCACCCCGATAGATGGGTGACACACACAACAGAATTATTGGTCCAAGATGATAAATCTACATTACATATATACTTTGACCTGAAGCAAACCATGGAGAGAGAACTGCGGGAAATCAGTAATACAAAGCATGAAGAAAACGTACATTTCACTGGAGAGATTGGGGTTACTGAAAGAACCAAGTACTTTGGCTAAGAAACTACAATGACTGAAATGAGCACACCACCAGAAGGGTTCAACAGCAGATTAGAGCAGGCAGGAGAAATGATCCATAAATTAAGAGAGAATTTTATCAAGTCTAGGGATAAGGAAAATACATGCAGAGGCAGTGAATTATTCAATGAGACTCTTCTAGTCAAAGTCACAAACTTCCACCAAACAACCTTTTCCTACATGGGTCTGGTAAGAAGGATGGAGGGGAGGGCTGGATATTGATAGGATTCACATGTAATTATGAACAGGATTCCCTGGAGTGCCATGCTGCTGTGTATAAAACGAGCCCTCTGAAAAGCAGGAGGGAATTCATTACCAGTAAAGAGTCAGGAGTGGAAAGCATCCTCTGAACTTGAGAATTCTTCACGTGGATCCAAATGGCAGCTATGCCACCGAAGGAGCAACAGCAGAACCAGGAGCCATCGCATGGGGCAGACTTATGGCCTTCCCAACCCGCAAAGCAAGGAAAGCAGTGCTTTTGTGCAGGAGGCCGGCTTTTTGGACTGGGGTGCCTGTGATCACTGAATTAGGAAAGCTGGACTTGCTGTCCCATGGAAGTGGAGCTGAGTGCTTTGGGGCTGAGACTTACTGCAGTCAGCGGGGTGTTGCTGGGTAATTCATTCAGGGAGCTGGGTTTGCTGACCCTGAGAACTTGGACTGCATGCCTTCCAGGTGAGGTTTACAGCAGAGGGGTTATGCCCCTTTGCGCATTATTAATGGACTTGAAGGAACTTTGCAACATGTCCTGATAAACAACCCTGAGCATTTCTCACTGACATTACAGCTAAACTCTTTGAGTATGAATTTGGCTCTGAATTCTATGTAACTATTGCAATGGACGATAGAGATCAACTAGAAGCTAGAGAGAAAATACTAGTGAAAACTATACAGAAACCAATGAAGAAATGTATCTAAGAAATCTGTGACATCGTTAAACATACTAATATAAACATCACAGAACACACACACACACACACACACACACACACACACACACACACAGTGCCTTCCTTGAGTTGATTCTGCCCCACAGCAACTTAACAGGACAAAGAACTGCCTCCAGGGTTTCCAAGGCTGAATAGAAGCAAAGTATCACAACCTTCTCTCATGTTAAAGTTGATGGGTTCCAACTTCTGCCCTTTGGGTGAGCAGCCATGCCCTGAGCCAATGTACCACCAAGCCTCTGTATACATATTATAGATGCCCCAAAATGAGGAGAAAACATGACTTGACTAATGGCCAAAAACTTAAACCCACGAAACACACGCATAGCTACATGCAGACTTTGAAGGGATAAGGGGAACACAGCTACTAAGCTCACTGCAGAGGCAAGAGAACATCAGAAGAGAGTGTTATCTCAGGAGATGCCACAGCAAAAGAGAAGCACCCACTCAATCAAGAGAAATTAAGATCAGTGAAGGAAAATAAGTACAGTTACTGTTAGCCGCCAGAAAGAACACGAGGAATCCACAGCAGTTCCTGTGTAACTTTATTTTGACCAGTGATTGAATTTTAAACAGTATTTACTAATGTTAAATTTTTCATAGTCATTTTGTATCTCCCAAACTGCAATAGTCAGTTATTTCAACACTCAAAATCCAACACAGACAAAATACATAACTGAAGGATACAAATTTTAAGTGAACACCTAATCATCATTTAAAATTTTAATGTAAAATTTCAAAGCATGTTTAGAAAATAACTTCTTAATTTAAAAAAAAACTGAAAATAACTTTTACCTCTACTGTCAAATCAGGAAGTGTGTTATTTTCAGGGATTTAAAAACTACTTGGACCATGCTAAAATTTATCGTGAAAAAATAAACAATCTGACTATGCAAAATTTAACACCTTAGATTTTGTGATCTAAATAATTTGGTATGTGGCACATAATATGTATCTATATTTTTAATTGAAGCTCAATTATATAAAAGGAAGGGTCAAACAGAAATATAAATCTACTCGGCTATTATTATAAAATCACATAATTCTCAAATATATCCTGAGTTTTCAATTGTCGATAGCTCACTCAAAATTTTAAATATTAGCACTTGGTAAATTACATCAAAACATGGATATAAATACATTTTTACAAAAAATGGCTCAGTTAAAAATAACCTAAAATCAGTAAAAATAAACAATTTCAATTGTTCAAAATTTCAATTTCAATTGCTGCTACCTCAAGCAAACAAGAAGTTGCCAAAACTGAAAATAAAATTCATTCATCGTAATATCCTGAAGCATTTTCTCCACTTCAGAGACAATTATCAAAGAAGGCGTTAGTCTAAACAATTTCATAAACCACAGCTCAATATAACCTTTAGTGAGTTTTAATAGTTGAAAGAAAAGCTTAATGGTCATCATCTTTCATGATCATTTCAATATTTCATCACAGTATTTACAATTATATAGAGATGCAAAATGTATAGTACATTTAAAGGTCTTGGTTATCCTTTTCCCAAAGGTACTGGTGAGAAAAAAAAAAACACGATAAAAGCCTCAAATCCAACCACTAATGCAACTAAGTAATTTCAAAGCACATTTCAGCACTCGGGAGAGGAAGGACTCAAAACAAAACAGCAGCGTCAATGATTTCATGCCTGTTCTAAGCTGTATTTAATTGACTATCACTTCCTTAGGCCGTATTTGTTGACTAGTCAGTTTTCACTAAAATATACCTCGCTTATTAATGCTCTTTATGTCACACAACAGTACCAAGGACACTATATGATTGGTATTAAAGATGTTATACATTTGTGCACCAAAATTTTAAATATGTGCTTTTGGTGTTACCAACTTTGGTGAATTGAGGGTGGGAGGTGGGGGGGTGTGGGGAGGGTGTGGGGGGGGAGACTTTAGGAGTATTTATCTTTTGGTGTTAAGTGTCATCCTTAGTTAGGAAAATAAGAACATACCTTTTTTTTCTCAATAGTTAAACCTATTCCACCCTATGCCCAACAATCTAGTAAGGACTCAAAAAAGATATCAATTACTATCTGTGTATTCAGTCATCTTCCTTAAAAGATGCTAACTTCTTTACATGTAAGCACGAGGATTTCCTACGTTTTAAAATCTCCTAAAACATATTTTCGAATCTTAAGCACGCTATATGAATTTTACCTACTTTCAAAATATGTACACTCACTGCCACAGAGTCAACCTGACTCATGGTGACCCTACAAGACAGGGTAGAACTGCCTCCCGCCCCTTTGGGTTTCCAAAATTTTAAACATGTCAAGAGTAGAAAGCCTCAGCTTTCTCCTTCATACTTTTTAAAAGCAACCCCAAATATTGTTTTTAGGAAAAGTGAGCTTTTGGGATACAGAGAAGGGCCAGCTGCTCGGAGGCTATAATCTTCACCAGATAAGACCACCAGGTCTTTTTTCTGTAGTCACGGGATGCATGTGACTCACCAACCTTCTGCACCGCAGCTGAGTGAGCACTCAACCATTGTGCAACCAGGTGCTCCTTAATGCCTGGGTGACAAACCGCTGGCCCAAAGGTAGGCAGTGTGAACACACCCAGAGGTGACTATAAAGACAGGTCGTCCATGTGCTTCGAGAGCCTATGGAGTAGTTCTACTCTACACACATAGGGTTGACTTGAATTGAACTTGACCTCAAAATGAACAACACATTTTTTTTT
>NW_022109768.1:6858713-6867642 GCF_000313985.2 Echinops telfairi | reverse complement strand
TCTTTTCTTCTCTAAGAATCTGGAAACAGGCGGATTTATGATAACTGGCTTTGTTAACTGAGAAAACAAATCCCACACACGATGATAGGGAAATTAACTTCAGGAAGCAACCCCATGCTTGTTGGTGACCCTAGAAAGGTCAAGCATCGAAGGCACTGAGCACACAGAAGAGCAGTTGAGGGGCATGGTTAACAGAAGCTGAAATGATAAAAAGTTTGAAATAAAGCAGATGGAACCCTAGTTCCTCTCCCCCATGCTGTGCTGTCATCCCCACCCCCCCCCAAAAAGAAATCAAGATTTACTTTTCAGAAAAGTTTGCATGATTGAGGACAATATAAAAGGTTAAAAGAAGATAAGCTTACTAATGAATTCTGAGACTTCCAACATCTACCAGTTAGCTCTGATAAAATCTGTCAACCAGGTTTATATCATATTATAGATATTATATTATTACTAGATTATTAGAAAATTTTTCTCTGAGAAAATTGAGAGACCAAGATAACATTTTAGGGTCTAACTGCCCTATGACATCACCACCTCACTCACAAGTCCTACCCAGTCACATTTGTTTTTTTCTGCCTTCTTTTCAAATATGAGCTCACGGCCAAGGGCCATACAATATTTGAACATATGAATGGCAGCAGACACCAAAGCAAGCAAATAGAACAAAGAACTCAGATAAAACATACAATATGTGTTCTTCAAAGAGTGGGGGAAAGACTTTAAAGCAGTCTAACAGCCTCAAAAAAGAAATATTTCATTAAAAAAACAAGGACAAAGACTTTGGGTTATTCATCCTTCAGAAAACTAGAAAAAGCTTTCAGAAAGTGTCATTTTATCAAACACAAAAATTTCAAAAGAAGAAATGAAAGGCATTTTAGGAGGGAAGTCTCTTAGAAAATAAAATAATTATAATGAATGAGAAAATAGATGTTAAAGAAATAAAAAAAGAGGAAATCAATCAAAGTAGCTAAAAAATGATACAAAACAAAAAGAAATAATTCAAGAAACTTTCTCAGAACACAAGGATAAAAATTGTCGGACTGAAAGAGTTTGCATTAAGTACCCAAAACTATGAATCTAAAAAGACCCATTCACACTAAGGCAAATCCAGTAATAAAAATAATGAAGTTTCTAAGAGGGAAACATTTTAGGCAGTAAAATTATTTAGAGCTTGTAATACTAGTACCCAAACAAACTATGGATCGGGTTTCAAAGTAAAAAAATGAAAGACATTATCAGACACGCAAATGCTAACAAAAAGTAACACTCATGCATTCTTCCTCAAAAATCACAAGGCATGTACCTCATCAAAATGAATACTGGACCTCACTAATATCCTCCTTCGCCTTCCTGCTGTGTATCTCCAAGGCATGCTACATGACCACTCAATTTTACTTTTAACTGTATGAAGACGACTCTCTCATATCCACTACTGTACTTCACGACCAGAAGAGTGGCCAATGAGAGCACATTTCAAAAAAAGAAGGCTGCAGTAGTACCCAGGAGACCAGGACTCCATCATAAAGAGAGGAGAGGGAAATTGTAGCTTGGTAATAGAGGAGTCTGCTAACATAAGAGATTTGTATACACCAAGGCCCAGATTCAGACAGGAAAATGGAAAACTCCAGGTACTACATTTCTAATAGTAATCAAATCAATTGATACTATGGATTGTTACTATACTGGTATGTTTTATCATTGAGTGAAAAATGTAGAGATAAACTGTGATGGGTACTAAGGAAAAGGGAGGGCAGCCACATCTGACCTCCAGCTCCTACACAAGAGGAAAAAAGAATCCAACTCCCTGTCTGTCCAAAGAGGATTCCTGTAAGACAGCCATGACACATGACTACCCTCCAACTTCCCTTACTGTGACACCAACTCTCTCTTCCATAGCCCTCTACCTTTCTATGAAGTATGATACTCCATTGCTATGCTCATTATTATGAGGATTTATTAGGGAAGTTAACAAGACACAACAGGTCAAGATCACAAAACATTAAGAATAGTCCTTTTGTCTATAGCACCTCTTCTTAGCCAAGCCAGCAGGCACTTCTCTCTGGTGCTCAGCCTCTCAGCCACACAGTCCCTTGACCTCTGCCCTGCTTATGTAAGGTTTACAAAGCTCCTTTAGCACTGATAAATACCCAAAAGGTACCCCCCCTCTGGAAGACAGCCTCTTGCATGAATACACGAAGCCAGTGGTTCTCAACCTTCCTAATGCCGCCGCCCTTCAATGCAGTTCTTCACATTGTGGTGACCCCCAACCATAAAATTATTTTCGTTGCTATTTCATAACTGTCATTTTGCTACTGTTATGAATCTTAAAGCAAATATCTATATGCAGGATGTATTTTCACTGTTACAAATTGAACACCATTAAGGCATAGTGATGCATCACAAAAACAATATGTAAATATATATTGTGAAATTTCTAATTACAAATACATGAAATTTGTCTTAAAGCATGGTGTAGCATGGGTAACAGGCTTCACACCGGGCACTCATATTTGGCGTATCTGCATGTGGGTGGACCCCCCCTGGAGACGGACAGAGGAGGGGTGTCTCAGTTCATAAGACCATCGAAAATATGTGTTTATACATAGAAAAAATGAGTTGGTGTGCTCCTCAATAAAATGTTCACATTGATTTTTACGGTGTTACAATTACCTACGTCTTTGTAAAACAAATGAAAACTAGAGGAAGGTAGCTCCAGGGACCTAAACAGGGGATAGAACCAAGCTCGTAGTAGCGGAAAGTGAGAAACATAAAAAGTTGAGCTCAAATGAGGAAGGGAACGTACTAACACGCAAGGACTGCAGGTCAAAACTAGACAAAATTTGTTCATGGTCAAGATACAGGCATCTTAAACGCTCAACGTCAACTGTCAAGAACTTTCAACAGGGTTTGTTCTTTGCGGCAGCACTTGCTCAACAACATGTATCACCCAAACTTCAGGAACCACATACCAGCAAGGACTATAGCATCATAGAAAAGGAAAGGTTTTACACCAATATCTCTTTAGAAGGTAAAATAATCACTCAATGAAACATCAAGATCTAATAATGTTATCCTTTGAAAAGTTTGTTTTGTTTTATGTTTTCACATACGCATTCAACATGTACATCTAACTCTTACAAATATTATGACTCACTTTGTAAATTTAATACACACAGAGATAGCTCTAAAGCTTAAGAGAAAAAAATCTAATAAATGCTCGTAAAAAATCATGCATTTTTAATTTTTTATTTAAAAACACATGAATATTACAATGTGCAACTGAATACTGAGAAAGCATTAACATATAGAAAATGAAATACAACTAAAAAATCCAGGATATTAGGAAAAATAATGCAATCAATTATATATATAACCACTATCAATATACTTTTTAATCATTTGGAAAAAATTATTCCCAAACTCGATAATCCTCTGATACTATGTGTAAGCAACCTTTAAATAAACAAAACTAGAATATCTGCAAGTTCCTCTTTATTTAAACTTTCTGCAGAAAAAAATGGCCCCTTGAAAACCTCCAAACTGGCATCAATTTATTGTAGCCAAAATCTTTCAATAATCAATACAGAGCACTTGATTTCAATAAAAGTGACTGTGGTTGCCCTAGCACATCCCAGCCACAAGCCTTCCACAGATAATCATCATTAAGCCTATACCAGGGATCTACATTCAGGAGCTATATAAATGTGTCCTATTAGTACATGGTCAGTCTGTTTGGCAACTCCAGTTCTCTAGACATATGGCAATTGCTGCCCTTTGAGGTCTGAAGTCAAGTCTTTAGGGACTCTCAAAGCCAGCACTGAAATTACAAGGAGTTTTCATTAGAGACTGCTGGAGGGGAAACATAAAAGACTTCCATTAAAACAATATAAAACAGCTAATTATTTTTAAGAGATTTTAAAACCATCTAATGTATTCAGATAGAATAAAAAGTATTTACCAGCTGAATTCTTTTCAAAATCACTACTTTCTGGACATGGGCAGACAAGGCTTTCTTCATGTTTCCCACCCCCCACTTCGACATACCCAGCACAACACATAAGAATGAACAGACCAAGTTTTAATATCACATGCCAATACTTACCTCTAAATTCTTTCTACAGATCACTGTCAAGATATGTCATATTAATGTTTTTGGAGACAATGTTTTCCTTTCTAATATTTAATTTGGATTATTAGAAGATGGAATTTAAATTCAGGCAAAAATATGTGCTTCTTTTGAGATGTCTTTTTTTCCATCTAAAACAAGTTGGTCTTTCACGATTTTCACTCCACTTTAAACTAGCATTCTTAAAATACTATAAGCTTAAAATAATACAAACTGTTAGGCTACATATAAAATAGTATTTCTTAGAAATATTATACAAAAAATACATAAATATATAACTGTTTAACATGAAAGGGAGCTGACAATAAATTGATGAGTGGAAGTTCAATAAAATCTGTTTTGTCAGGAATTTGAAAAACATAAAAACTAGAAATATTTTTAAATTATTAACTGTTGCCATTTTTTAATATCTAGATACTTTTTATCTTGAGAAAGTAAAATGGTTATTTATTAAGTTTCACAAAAGAACAATAGTACTGCAGAATATTTATTTCAGTAACAAATCTATATAAAATGTTACATAAAATTCATTAGTGTGCCTCAATCATTTCTTGGATCCACAGCTATGTTGGTTTTTGACAGTCTAATCCCAAAAAGCAATTACAACCTAATCTTTATGCAAAAAGACAACAGAAAGCAAGTACATGCAAACAGTTTGAAAGAATAAATATCTAAAGAAAACAGATTGAGAATGATTTATATGAATGCCTAGTGGTGAAGTTAATTACAAGTAACCCAATAAAATAGTGCCTTTATTATTGTACAGCAAGTAATAGCTCTAGATGAAAAAAGCAGAACTCTTTTTGCTGACTTTTGCATGCACAATCCCACAGCACACAACATTAAGAATTTAACATGTAGTAAATAAGCCATATAGAAAACAGCAGTTTTTAACTAAAAGCAGAAAACTCTCCAGTTGTTTAACCATTTAATGCCTTCCACTCTGAACAGTGACCACTGCAAACTGACACTTTGTTACATTCAAGTACATTCTTAAATCTAATATAAATTGGCATTTTAATTTCAGTATTCTGAATCTTACTTGAAATGAAAACGTAGCATCACATTTCATTTAAAGCAAATAAGGTATCTTACACTTAAGTTCTGAAGTAATGGTATCTTCAGAATTGAAATTTTCCAAACAATGTCTGCCTATAAAGCTTTGGTTCCCAATCTTCAACAGACCCTGCCTAAGAACAGACCCAGCTTGTTACATGTAAAATGACTTTTCTGGTGAAGGAAAAGACCTTACAGTTGGAATTACTCAATTGTTTTTGTTTCCAAATACAAGTAAAGCAGGTCTCCCCTCCTTTACATCACTTAATTTTTACTAAACCTCTACATGAATACCTATGCTGAACAGTTGAAAATAATCTGAGGAAGATATCCACTGTTTTGAAAAAACGGTTCAGAATTTGTTTTGGAATGAGTTATGAAAAAACATAGGTCACCAAGTTTCTTCCCTACAAACTGAGCTCAGCATCTCAGCGTGTCCCAGCATTAAGCTGCCACAGCGTTGAACTGTGCCTGTGACCACCGTAAGCTAGTGCTATTTCAGGGTCTTTATATGGTTCTGTGTTGCTTACACAGGTTACAAAAAAAGCTTACCGGATAAAGTCACAGTATGTGCTTCTTTACTGAGGCCAGTTGGACTTAGCAAAGGTTTCATAGGCAGGATCTACTTTCAAGAAAACCCGGGTTTGTTTTGCACCTAAATGGCACATTAGTTGATAACAAATTATAATACACAGATGATACTAAATATCATCGTGTAGGCCATTCTTTGATCTGTACTCATAACTGAACTAGTGATATAGTGACATCTTTCGTAATCCAGTTGCCTTTAGCACTCACTCACTAATTGCTATCACGTCAATTCACAGGGACCCTATAGGGCAGTGCCACTGCTTCTCTGGGCTTCAGTACAAGAGCAGAAAACCTCATCTTTCTCCCTCAGGGCTGGTGGGTTTGAACTGCTCACCTTGGGTTGAGCAGCCCAACATGTAACCCACTTTACCACCAGGGCTCCTTTCTGTATAGACCAATCAGGACAATAACCAACCAAAGGCATCTCTCTGGTGGCATTATATCCTTATCAATTCCATTACTATTAGAAAGATGTGCAATATTAGCTGTATCGGGGTAATTTTTTTTCTTTCATTTTCACAGAGCCAAAATCAAGTTGTCTACATGGTAGCACTTAATCTGAGAGCTCTTGGGGAGAAGCCTTTCCTGGCTTCTCTCTCCCCCTGGTTGGCATACAGTATCCCATGGCTCGTATACAGTACGCCTTAGCTTGTGGCCACAACTCAATCGCGCTGGTCCATCTGTATCTTTACGTAGGCTATTCCTCTGCTAGTCTGTCACAAATTGACTCCAGGTTTGCTCACGTTAAGGATTCCTGTGATGGTGTGTATGGCTCATCCACATAATCCAGGATTTTCTTCTCATGTCACTATCTTTAATTTATATCCACCGATTCTTTTTTCCAAGTGCTGGAACATTCACAGGTTCCAGGTATCTTATGTAGAATTTCTTTTCAGGGGCCATGTTTGGCGCCACATGCGGCCCGCCAAGGGCATTTATCCGGCCCACCAAGTGTGTTTGCCCCGTTTGCTTTTTTACTTCAAAATAAGATATGTGCAGTGTGCATAGGAATTTGTTCATACTTTTTTTTTAAACTATAGTCCGGCCCTCCAACAGGTCAGAGGGGCAGTGAACTGGGCCTGTTTAAAAAGTTTGAGAACCCCTGCACTAGGGTAATCAGGTTACAACAGCAGGAGTTATGTTGAAGAAAGGTAGACTTTATTAAAAGTAGAAACAAAGTAGAGGAGATTAAAAAACAAATGCAATATACAAAAGGCAGTATACTGTGACAAGCTGGGAAATAAACCAAGGCACGGCAGGTCAGCTTCTGCTCTAAGTATTGGTTCTGTTTCCAAAATTCAGCTTCATTTGGTAACTATAAAATCTGTCATGTTGCCATGAACTGAAAGCTGCAAAGTTACTAGTGAGTAGCTGATATTCAACTCTAAAAAACTAGGCAAAAGCAGCTGTGGTACTGCCAAATGTCCAAATAAAGAAGGCAGCAGCTCACACCTAGTAAAGAGAGATTGGTAACAGAAAGCTGATTAACAGAATAATTTGACAAACCAGCAGAGCCAACAAGACAATACTGCTGATACAATTAAAAGCTAAATTAAAACTTGAGATTTCAAGTAAAGATTGTGCAGACATTTACAAGGACGTGGGGGTGGTAGAGGGTGTAGAATGGGATCGTGTGTATGAACTGGGTGGCTCACTACAAAGTCAAACCCACGAGCTGCTCCAAGGTAGAAAAACGAGGCTGTCTGTTCTCATAAAGAGTTCCCGCCTTGGAAACTCAAAGGGGCAGTTCTAGTTCTACTCTGCCCTAAAAAGTCACTAGGAATTTGAGTGGTATTGATGGCAGTGGATTAAACAAGGGGACTGGAAATCGTTTGTGAAAAAAGCCATTATCTTTTAATTCCATATTTCTATGAACTTAAAAAAAAATTGTCACCATATCAATTGCACCTGATAGTTGCCCACATAGGCCTGAGAACTGCCCCAAAGGATTCTAGTCTGTAATCTTTACAGTGGCAGCAGTGTACAGCTTCTTTCTCCCAAGGAGCAGCTGGAAGATACGAACCATCAACCTTTTTGGTTAGCAGCTGAGCACTTAACCACTTCACTACCAGAAGTATACCACTACTAATTTAAAAAGGAAGCATTGTGCTTCCAGTATTCCAGATATTAGTAAGTATGTGCATATTCACTATATGTAAAAGCACCCAGTGGTAGCAGGAGAATGTGGACAACAGATTTCGAGTCAAGAGAACTTAATTTTGTAACTTCCCAAAAGATACCAAGGTAGCAGATACCTAAATAGTATTTGCAAGACAGTATAGAAATATACATAAACTAAAGTTGCTATTAGAAAACTTGAAAATAAAACAGAGGAGCTGGAATTAGATAAAGTAGTAAACAACTACAAGTTCTGTGGACAGCAAATATACAGAGACCCTCATTCTCTCTGGAGTGAAAATGGAAGATAATCAGTTTACTACCTTCAAGACCAAACCAGGCCAAATTTCTGATTCCTTACCGAGGACTTTATGAAATGACCCTTCATTTTCTTTCTTTCCATGTGGCTTGGTGGCACTGTGGTTGATCACAAAAGGACCCACCAGACAGTTGCTCTTTGAACTCGGTGGGAGCTCTTTAGGAGAAAGGTGTAGCAGTCGGCTCTAGAGAAGATTCAGAGGTGGAAAATAGGAGAGACAGAGCTACTCTGTCCTACGGGAGGTAAGAAGAGAAATAGACTCACCAGCCAGTCTCTTCCTCCCTCCTCTATGGGACCTAGGTTGAAGATCATCATAATGGGCAACTGTTAATAATTAAGAGGTGTATGGCAAGAATAAAAGGAAAGAAAGTAAAATAATTTAACACTGCTAATAAGCTGGAGGAGAAAATATTTACTGGAATCCAAATGCGACTAAGGTAACATTTTCCCAGTCTCTGCCTCTCACTCAAGATCCTCTTCAAATCATCTTTTGATTTTTTCGCCCCTTTTGTCACCTGTAATGGAGCTAACAGCCAACTCAGTAGACCCAGCAACTCACTGCAGCCAGATCTATTCTGACTCAACAACGATGTGGGCCTGGGCAGAACTGTCCCAGTTTCCTAGACTGCAAATCTTTATGGGAGCGACTCATCCTTCTCCATAGAACAGTGTTTCTCAAACTTCCTTATGCCTCGACCCTTTAATACAGTTCCTCA
>NW_022109768.1:6855553-6857298 GCF_000313985.2 Echinops telfairi | reverse complement strand
TTACATTTTATTTTACAATGTTACTATGGGAATAACAGCCTTCGCAAAGTTTCCACACAGTTTGGTACTGAGCAAAGGCAATCACAGGCTTAAACTTTTAACCTAGCCTTACTGCAGTACTTTACCTCCCAGAGATTGGTTTGAAGCAATGGGGGCAGGGGGCTATTCAAAACTAAGCAATAACAGGTGAGAAAGACGAATCCGCATTCACAGTTACATGAAGACCACAGAATATTCCTAAATGTGTATCCTTCCCTTTTCCTAACTCTTTTCCTAACCCTCAAATTTAAAAGACTAGCTTTAAAAAACGGCAGGGTGCCATATTAAAACTCACTTTATTTTCAGATGTCGCCACACTCATAGGCTGACTTCCTGTCAGGAAGGGCTCCCTTTCACTGAATACCCCAATCAGCAGGGAACTTGCAGAATTAAGTGCCAGTTGATATTACTTTGTTTTCCATTGACCACCCTTGAGAATAATGTTCAAAGATCTAGTTATATAGTCAGCATGGTATCATCCTTCTGACTAGACTGCCAAGCCACAGGGTGTACTCCCTGTTCCATGAAAGTTACCTTAAATGGCTGGGTTTTCTAAATCCTAGTGTGCTGGTGAAGCAACAGGATGCCTTGTATTTCAGAATAAATCCTGCTTGATGTTAAATTATGTTTTTCTTTGGTTGTTGAATATTTGTAACAAAGCGCTTTAAAATTAAAATTATAGACAGGTCTGCATACAAGTTCAAATAAAGATCAATTTAAAATGTCCACTAACAGCAAACTAAATATTTTACATTTAAAAAGAAAATGCAGTACTTTATTTCCACTTTTTTAAAACTATTTTTGTTATGGTTTAAGAGCAAATGTTTCCAACTAATAAAACCAATTTACCTGCTATAAAAATGTGAATAACTTAAAGCCTTAAGATGCTTGGCATACCTAACATAAGCTACTGCTGTTAATTTTATTTCAGGTAAGTTGAAATTGTTAGTATATCTAAGGCTTGTTATGGATAACACATACATCGACCTTTTCTTTGACTAACCTCACCAACTCTAATAGACTTAACTCTTCATGCTTCAAAAGTTGACATTGTCTTCTTGAAGGATGAACGACTTCTCTTACACACAACATTAACAATAGCATTTCAACATGGTTTACCTGGGCTCACAGCTTCCGACCATAAGGTAAAGCAGTTCTAAGGGATATCTTGGTGACTTCCGGCAATACTGGAAGATCGTTTTTCAATCCAATGCAAAGTGTACCCCATTGATTCTCATCCCATTCTTAATCAAAAGGTCATAGTCACTGACAATAACAATGCTCGGAGATAATCAATTTACATCCACTGAATTTATATAACTACATCCTAAAGATGAGGTATAAACAAGTCCATCAAAGGAGTAGGGGGGAGATTTTAATGTTATGAAAATGTTAAAATGTAAAATTGCACTTTTCCCGGTTAGATCATACATATTCACGTAAAAAAGTCTGTTGTCCTCCAAACTTTATTTGCCCCGTTAAAAAGGGCTGATTACAAAGAAAACGGAATAATGTATTAAAGTACATATTTCAATATTTAATACATTTTATAATTTTCTTATAATGCAAGCACCTTTTAGGTCTTAAAAATGCTGAGAAACATTCTTTTTTTTTTTAATTAAATACTTTTATTGGAAGGAACTATATGTGACCTCCTCCCTGGGGGACAGACAACCGAAAAGTGGGTGAAGGGAGACGTCGGACAG
>NW_022109768.1:6831811-6854569 GCF_000313985.2 Echinops telfairi | reverse complement strand
GAGCTAGATGGCCGCTTGTTTATCTTCAAGCCTTTAAGACCCCAGACACTGTATCTTTTGATAGCCAGGCACCATCAGCTTTCTTCATCACATTTGCCTATGCACCCATTTTGTCTTCAGTGATTGTGTCGGGATGGTGAGCATCACAGGATGCCGATTACAACAGCTCATACAACTCTGATCACAAGCCCTACATACATTCATTGTGTCAAGCACATTTGTACATTTGTTGCCATTATCACTTTCAAAACCTATTCTCTTACTCTATTGTGTCTTGACAGAAATTCAACTTCCATTTACATTCTTTCTGACCAGTAACCAACAAAAGTAGCAGCAGCTTTGCCCTCAGGCAGAATGGGTTTGAAAGTAGAACAATTTCCCTAGCCAGCCTAGGGAAGCGCAGCCTCGCCCTCAGGAGATTTGACTGGGGTGTCTTTAAGAGGAAGTTGAGATGTCAGGGCCACATGGTCATGAGTCCTATCCTGACCTTCAGGTAATCAGGTGGCCTAAGGAACCAGAACCAATTCTGTAAACTTTTCCAATCAGCAACTGTGCTTCTATCCCAATCACGGTCCTTTCCCCACTTCATAGTCCCCAAGGCAACAATGATAAATTGATCTGTCATCAATCATGATTTTGTGATGATTTCCTTGGCTTTATATCTCTATAATTAACCTCATGCCCCATGAGTGTGAATCCTTTGGACACCACAATGCCTTCCTGCTGATGGTCTCTCTCATCTGAATGCTATATCTTTCTCTTTGTTCTTTTGAAGGTTTAATAAAAGGGCCCCTAAAAGCCTCGATGGCACAGTGGTTACCTGTGAGCCTGCAGCCCATCAGGGCAACAGTGTGGAACCACCAGCTACTCTTCTGGAGAATGAGGGAAATTTCTATTCCCACAAAGAGTTACAGTGTGGGAAAGCAACAGGGGGAGTTCTAACCTGTGCTCGAGGATTGCTATGAGTCAGCAGTGACTCAATTTTTAAATTTGAAAGGAGTCTCTCTAAAACATACTAGAGTTCTGGTCATGTAGTGGGTTAGACATTAGAATGATCAAGGTCAGTAGTTCAAAACTACCAAGGGATACTTGTGATAAAGATCAGGTTGTCTTCCTAAAGATTTACAGCCTCTAAATCAGTGGTTCTGAACCTTCCTAATGCCTCAACCCTTTAATACAGTTCCTCATGTTGTGGTGACCCCCAACCATAAAATTATTTTCATTGCTACTTCTTAACTATAATTTTGCTACTGTTATGAATTGAGTGACCCCTGTGAGAGGGTAGTTTGACCCCCAAAGGGGTCACGACCGACAGGTTGAGAACCACTGTTCTAAATCCTAGACAGGTTGCATGAGGTAAGTCTGCTGCACAAGACCTCTTTAGAGTACTTAAAAGCAAGGCTGTTACTTTGAGGACAAAGGTGAGCTGACCCAAGTCATGGCATTTTCAATTTCCCCATACGCATGTGAAAGTTGGACAGTGACTAAGGACGACCAATGAAGAACAGATGCATTTAAATTGTGGTGCTGGAGACGGATGTGAAAACTAACCAATCTATCTTGGAAGAAATACTGCCACGGTGCTCCTTATGGGCAAAGATGGCGAGACTTCGTCTTACATACTTTAGACATGTTGTCAAAAGAGACCAGTCCCTGGAGAAAGACCTTTCTTTGCTGAGATACACTGACTATGATAATGGGCTTAGGCACAGAACAAGTGTGAGAATGGAACAGGGCGGGGGAAGTTCTTCCATCTGTTGCCCCGATGGGTCAAAATGGACTCGATGGTGCCCAATAACAACCAACATTAGAGAGCAGGTCTAATGTTTTATAGCGTCATTGTGAGTCAGAACCGCAGACAGGTTTTAATCTTATGAATTATATCTGAATTTGGGCTTCTCTTTCCCCTGAACCAGCATATAAGTTATTCATATACCTTGGTATATTCATCATTTTAAAAATGTATTCAACATTTGTCACATTCTCTTTGGTAAGAGAAGTTGTATTGAAATACTGAACAATTTGAGCAGTAACTTCAAAGTAATCCAAGAAATTCTACAGAGAAATTTTAAGCTAACAAATTTTGAGTTCTTCATAGTGTGTCATCAGTAATACTTCCTTTCCTCAGAGCCTTTAAAGACCCAGAGGATCAGGTAAAAAGGATTTGGAATGTACCATTCTCTCCTCTCAAAACCTAATAGCAGTTCAGGATGAGATTTCAGAATTAAGACTTGAAGTCTTAACTTGACTTTCAAGAATTAACTTGACTTTCAAGGTCATAGAAAACTGACTACAAGACAACTATTAAATGTAACGATAGCTATTCTTCATCTAAAGTAAATATTAATAAATAAGCAATTCAAGAATTAATTTTAAGGAAAAGAACCTACCAAAATGCAAGCATCTACTAAATATTCCAATGGTGTAGTTTGGTAAAAGCATTGCTACCTGCAACACAGGAAGTTCAAATTCACTCACTGCTCTGTGGGAGAAAGATGAGATTGGATGCGCCCATAAAGATTTACAGTCGTGGCAACCCTGTCCAGGCAGCCCTCCATGTCATTCTGAATTGGATCAATGGTAGTGCATTTAGTTTGGTTACATATCTAAAGGTACCCCTGGATGGTGTCAACAGCTAAGCTCTGGGCTATAACTGAAAAGGCACGCAGAGGTGCCTCAGAAAAAAGGGGTGGCTCTAGGCTTCCAAAACCCTTAGTGAGCACAGACCAAGGCTGACACACAGGACATCTATGGAGCTGCCATGAGTCAGGGTCAGCTCCACGGTAACAAGTATGAGTATTTGGTTTATGTGACCAAAACTGGTAAGCACTAAAGACCACATGGAAAATAAGGACTTTCCTACCTACAGGAGCTTACAATTAAGAAAGTCGAAAAACTGCCATATGACAAGTCTTAAAACATTTCTTATTCGTGTATTTTGCTTTTAGTACATAGCTCAGTGAGAAGGAGCTATGGTGTCATAGGGGGTTCTCAGTGGGGCGGCTAACCACAAGGCCAGCAGTTTGAGACCACCAGCCACTCTGTGAGAGAAAGATGAGACTTTCTGTTCCAGTAAAGATTTACAGCCCTGGAAACCTAGAGAGGCAGCTGCTTCTCCTTTGCTCCACAGGGTTGGAATCAATCCTATTGGAATCTTGATAGAAATGAGTTAGTTTGGTTTTGGCTTATCTCTGTGAATTTAACAATAAGACATTTCACATTCATAAATTCTTAACACATAACCCAATATTGGAGGCATTTAAATCAAGAACTTCAGATGGGTAAAAGTTATTTGACAAGATTTGGAATTCTTTATTCCAGATAAGAATGTACATATTGGAGATCCACTTGAAGAGGGGTCTCAGGGAGGAGACGAGCCAGTCAGGGTGCAATGTAGCAACAATGAAAAATACAACTTTCCTCTAGTTCCTAAATGCTTCCTCCCTGCCCCCACTATCATGATCCGAATTCTACCTTGAAAGTCCGGCTAGACCAGAGGATGTACACTGGTACAGATAAGAACTGGAAATCCAGGGAATCCAGGCCGGATGAGCCCTACAGGACCAGTGGTGTGAGTGGCGATACTGGGAGGGTAGAGGGAGAGTGGGTTGGAAAGAGGGAACCGGTTACAAGGATCTATATGTGACCTCCTCCCTGGGGGACGGACAACAGAAAAGTGGGTGAAGGGAGACGTCGGACAGGGCAAGATAAGACAAAATAATAATTTATAAATTATCAAGGGCTCATGAGGGAGGGGGAAGCGGGGAGGGAGGGGAAAAATGAAGACCTAATGCCGGGGGCTTAAGTGGAGAGCAAATGTTTTGAGAATGAACAGGGCAATGAATGTACAAATACGCTTTACACAATTGATGTATATATGGATTGTGATAAGAGTTGTATGAGCCCCTAATAAAACGATTAAAAAAAAAAAGAATGTACATATTTTTGTCCCAGTTTACAATAAGAGCAAAGAAAACATATTAAATGAGAATACATGCTTTAATATATTTTGTTATTTTGTCTAATGATTAAAAAATCTGTATACAACAATAATTAAGTTTTTCAGATAATCTCAAAACAATAGAAAATCCCCCTCCCTCACAATAATGCTTGTCCCTAAACATGCAAAGATAAATTTTAATGGCTTGCCCTACTACCTATGTCCTTCCCTCAAAGTTTAGGGATTACCAAGATAGATCTTACTGTATAGTAGTATTTTTAGGAGTTGTCTTAGATATAAATTGTATTTTCTAAAACATAAAATTGCTACACATTCCAGTTTTTAAAACCATGCTCTTCATTTAGCAGAATCCATTCTTTACTTTTTTAAAAAAGTTTTAATGACATAATTCACAAAACATACAATTCAGTGGTTTCAATATCTTTTCATGACTTAGTGCTTATCTGTATCAATTTTCTCACTATTTCCTATGTTTATTATACTTAGGTTTACTACACTTAACTCTTCACTGACAGCTGCCTCAAATTCTGCATATTTTGGATGAATACATGAATAAGTATGTGGAGAGCCCAGTGTCTGTATTGTACAAAAAAACCAACAACAACATTTAGCTGTATATATTCTATCATTGATATTTTCATTCATCTAGTTGACAAATATTTATTGCAAATCTCTTAATGTTAGATGCCTGTATTAAGAGCTTAAATTCTAAACACAAGGTTTGCTGAAGGCTACAGTTTACAGTGCACTCCCTAAATCCATTTTTGGGTCTCCACAAAGATCCAGCCTCAATTGAACTCTTTTTGTTCACTGACCAGTAATTTGAAAAGCTTTGCCCTCATGCAGGGTGTGTTTGAAAGTGGATTACTACCTCTCACCTACCCAGTCCAGAAGCCTAGCCTTTAGGGAACTGCCTGGGTATGCGCTAGATGGAATTTGGTGTACCAAGGTTTGCATAATCATGAGTCATATACTGACCTTCTTAGTTGACAGGCCCTGAACCAATCTGAAAAAGCTTTTCTTCAATGTCAGTGAATTTGGGGGTGAGTTTTTCTCCCCTACATCAGGTGGGAAATGCATAGGCTGACTGATTCTTTTCTGGATTTATTAAAGTCCATTTCAGGGTTTACTTTTAATAAATGGGTCATTAATAATATATAATTTCCTACTAATACAAAATCCATTCTGTCACAAGTTTCTAGAACACATGCTATATACTTAACCATGACTGCCCCAAATAAATTGAAAAAATATTGATAAAATTTACAACTATGATTGACTGAACATTAAGAAAATTAGTATATGAGCAATTGATATCAAAACAGTTTAACTTCCCTACTCCCACTATCATGACACGAATTCTACCTTGCAAGTCTGGCTAGACCAGAGGATATATACTGGTACAATTAGGAACTGGAAATCCAGGGAATCCAGGGCGGATGAGCCCTACAGGACCAGTGGTGTGAGTGGCGATACTGGGAGAGTAGAGGGAGAGTGGATAGGAAAGACGGAACCCATTACAAGGAACTCTATGTGACCTCCTCCCTGGGGGACGGACAACAGAAAAGTGGGTGAAGGGAGACGTCGGACAGGGCAAGATATGACAAAATAACAATTTATAAATTATCAAGGGCTCATGAGGGAGGGGGAAGCGGGGAGGGAGGGGAAAAATGAGGACCTAATGTCGGGGGTTTAAATGGAGAGAAAATGTTTTGAGAAATGATGTACAAATACGCTTTACACAATTGATGTGTGTATGGATTGGGATAACAGTTGTATGAGCCCCTAATAAAATGTTAAAAAAAAAAAAAGAAATTATGGAAACATATACACTACCCAGAAAAAGTAAAAATGTACAGGGTCGGGGGAAATAAAATGATCTACTACTCAAAAACATAAGTAAAATTTGCAATAGTTTAAGTAAGGATTGATAAATAGCTTTTTGTGCTTCATCCCTAACTGCATTCCCTATTCCTATGTTTTACTGTGCTTCTCTTAAAGCCCTTATTAAATTCTCTCTTATATTCCAAGCATTTGCTTCCTCCAGGAGGTTACAGTTCCCTTCAGGGTAAAGGCTTGTCGTAAAAGCATTCAATCCATGTTTTCTAAAGAATAATACCACCACAAGCAAGCATTAAGAGGAAAGATCAGTTAGGGCAAAGGTGTTTGCACAAGTATAGGAGAGACAGAAAGCATTTGAACGGAGCTTTATTTAGAATGAAAACACAAGTCGTACCACAGGGGCTCCTGGTAGGTGAGACCAATACAAAATGCAGAGCATTCACTTCAATTTTCATGAAGCAACTTCGTGTCCAATTTCCAATTTTGTGGCTGGCAAAAATGCCATCTTTTGTTTCACTGATTCAATCATTTAAAAATAAAGACCTAAGCATCTACATTTAAAAAATGTACACATTAAAAAATAAATAAAATAAATTTTAAAATTTACACATGAACAAGACTATAGTATTTGATAATATTATAGCTGACTTAATGAAAATGAAGATAAAATTAATACTAAAAGAAATTGTCTACCGAAATTATGGCTATTTCATAATCAACATGAAGCATATGGCCAAAAATATGGTTATTTCAAAATGAACAAGAAGCAAAAAGCCTAACTATGGTGATGCATTATCCATCTTACCATTCATTTATTATGTATGAATTTTGTTGAACAGTAATTGTGGTGCTACATCTTAGAGAACAAAAAATGCCTAAGAGAATAATACAAAACACACTACTTTCCCTCAAGATGCTTACAGTCACTAGGAGAGAAAAAATCATACATTGTTCAGAGAGAGAACAAGATTATACACTCATCCCTCACTTACTGGCTAGCGTTTTGTTAAAATAGGCCATGAAAGCATTAGATCGAAAAGTGGAGGATCACTACCTGACATCATACTGTCAAATTTTTATCATTACATACCAAGTTATCATAATAATCTTAACCATCACAGCAAGCATTACTCTAACCTTGTGTGTGTCTCAGCATTTGTTAATACTAGTTGCACTCCTTAGACACAAATCAGTCAGGTAGTAAATATTTTACTATGAACAGAAAAGTGAACGGTGAGGCACAAGACAGTCATTAAGTGAGGAGCAGATGAATACGGGCCGGGCATGCTCTGCAGGAGTATTTCATGTGCTTCACGGGGAAGAGAGGAGTCAAGGTTTCTTTGTAGAGGAGACCGTAACTTAGCTGGGAGACGAATGACTTATTTGGTCAAGAAATACTAATTCAACAGCCGTCGTACGTCAGGATTGTGTTGAAGACTAAGTATGCAATCATACACAAAACAAAAAATAGCTGTTATCCTCATAAAACAGATTACACAGAGAAAGTCTGATAAAAAAACAAATACATACATAAATACAAATCTCTGGTCAATGCTATGATGGGTACTAAACTGACAATAAACAGAAGAGGTATCAACTATCGAGACAAAGTCTGAGAAAGAGATCGTTAACCAGAGCACTCAGCATGATGAGAAGGCAACAATAAGACCAGAGTTGGAGGGGAAGTTAAGAGAAAGAAAAATCCTGTGCCTAGACACGGACACATCACGGCACCGTTGGGCAACTATAAATATTTCAGCCTGACTTGAGATTTAATATGAAATTATATGTGATATGATATATACTATATTATATATAGTATAGACGATGAGAAACAAGCAGTAACAGAGACCTAATGATAAAGCTTTGTGTCATACACAGAGTTAATTTGTGGTGCTGTTTGGTTAGTGCTTTACCCAGAACCAAAATATCTATCAAATCTTTATCAAGGAAAAACTTATGAAGATGTCAAAGCCAGCATTAGTGTAACATATTCAGAATGGCTAATCTCAAAAATGAAAGGAAAACTAGAAGTAAGGAAAAGAAATTCTAGGAGAGGAACATTTTGTGATAAAATTGAAAGGGGTAACTAAGGAGGTAAAAATTTAAACACAAAAATTGATAAAAAAGAAGAATAGGAGTGAATGCTATTTCTTTCTAATTGTGAATATTATCATTTTAAGTGAATAATTCATAGATGTAGAAAGGAAAATATAACCAGTCAAGAATGGTCAGACCTTACATTACAGGAAGGCAATGGTTCCCAATTAGCAACATTGTATATACTTTGGTGAAATTTGTTTCAAAAAAGTATCAGACAGTGTTCTAAATTAACTTTTGCTGGTAATTAATAACTCAGACAGAATTGCGAGGCCAGACTACCTAGTGCTTCTAGTTTTTCTATATACTGTATGCATTTCTGATAAATGGGAAAAGAATAGATGACCTGGCAGAAGACTCAGACAATAATATGTGATTTACAGGACATGAATGCAGCTACCACAAGATTTATCTGACAGCCCTCTCCGATAGTGGACTGTTGAGTATCCGATGGAATGATTTCTAGTCTAGAAAGTCTACTACTGAGTAGCCATACACATTATTTATTTATTAGATGTTTTGGGTTGAAACCATTTTTAAATGATGCACTTCACAATGCACAGTCATAAATTTAGCTTTAAACCCAAGAAGGGAGGTAGTGTTATTGGAATGTATGTCAGGCTGAATTAGGATGAGCAACGCAACGCTTTTATAAAGTGGCCTTGAACGCAATGTCAATTCTTTCAAAAATGATATTAATGTCAAATAAGCAAGAAACAAACACTTTATACAGTGCCCGAGTATTATTATTTGAAACAATCATTTAACATTTTCTTTAAATGCATATGGATTTTTACAAGATTTTTAACATATGCAATATGCGGCACATTGAATTGCATTAAAAAAAACTGAATCTGAAAAACAGCTGAGAACTTGTTCATTTTGTGTGTGCATTAGACAATGCATCATTTACTGAAGGATGTATGCCGTTTTATTTGAAAGATTTTAAAACCCCAAAGCAAACCCACTACCCTTCCAACCATTCTGACCCACCGCGACCCTGTAGGCAGAACAGGACTGCCCCACAGGGTTCCCAAGGCTGTAAATCCTCAGAGAAGCAGACTATCACATCCTTCTCTAGAGCAGCAGCATGTAGGTTCGAAATGCTGACCTGTAATATGAGCAGTTGAATGCACATCGACGGCCCCTCCTACAGATGTACAAAGACTCTAAAGCCGTCTTTTAGGCCGAAACAGACCTTTGATTATTTTATATGTGGTTAGTTATATAAACAACCTAATTTAGTAAACCTCTACACAAAAATACCTGTATATACAGGCAGTCACAGATTATGAATGTCCAATTTATGTATAACCCATCGTTTTGAATCAACCACCATAAAGCCTTCACAATTTTGAGCTAATTTTGGTTCATAATAACAAATGCGCACTGCTTTTCAATGTGCATCAAGATGTTAACACTGTTGTTGTTATTGTACCATTATGTTAAACAGGTTTCAGTATATCTAAAGGTGTTTCACTGATGTTTTTAAGCATAATATGGTACACTATATACTATATAAGTAATTCTGACTGTACTGTAGGATAAGCATTGCCTATTAATCAAAAAGTTGTGAATGTAAATCCACCAGCTGCTCCACAGCAGAAAAAAGTGGCTGTCTGCTCACATAAAGATTTATACTCAGAAACCCTATGTAGGGAGTGGAAATCCATTCGATGGCAGTGAATTTGATTTTGGTATTAACTATACATACTAAGACAAACATTTGACTAACTTATATTGACACAAACTGTACCCAATTGTTCCAATTTACATGCACATTTGTCTTAAAGGGCAGATTTAGAAATGAAAGAGGTTCCCAATCTGGATTGTGTTGTATTAGAAAAGTGACATTATTGTTGCGTTAGTTCGGTAACATTATTGTAATAGTATTATAGGACATTATAATAAGGAAACTCTTCAGCTTTCTAATATATTTGGCCTAAATAATGTTAAAATGTAAATATAATTAAGTATGAAATGTTCCCCAATCAACTATTAATGATTGACTGAACATTTGAAAACTTAACCCAATTAAGCTTTATGAAAAGACGTAGCCATCATCTGTGTAGTGATGTGCTGTTTAGTGCTCGCAGCATATCAAACGTGATCATTTCCTACTTTCTTAAATTTTGGCTGTAAACTCTATCGTAATAAAACACATTTCCTTTAAATAATTTGTTTAAAAAGAAGCACCAAAAAAAAAAAAAAAAAGAGTTTGGAATAGATTAAAAAAACAATAATCAGACATGGCTGATTGTCATGAATTAACATCAACTAATTTGTAAAGTTCTAAATCAAATTTGCAGATGTTAAGTTCATAAGCATATCCCATTATTTATGTGATTAAAAAGGAGTTTTTGACCTGATCTTTCGATCTTTGGCACTCAATCCTCTCCATCTCCTCTTAAAAAATTAATTAAAATTTTAGCAAGATGGTAGCTTTTCACTTCCCACTCTATCTCAGAGTAGCAAAAAAATTATCAATCAAACTCAAGCCATCCCCACCCAGTATCTGCAAAATGTCGACTTAAAATTCAATTTCATATCTCTTAAGCTTTCGTGTAGAAAAAGACAGTTCACTTCTTAACAGAATAAATCACTTTTGTGATTGCCAAGCTGACCTCTTTGAATTAGGAAAATTCAAAGTGAAAAATGTAATTATCACCCCGGAACAATCTGTATACATCTGGAGCTAATTCTGGCTTCATTTTTCACATCATTCTTCACACTGTGCTACATCTTGTGAAGGTGCCGTGGAACTTTTGAAGACCTCATAAAAATGCTCAGGACTTCAAATAACCACTAATGTATTTTATGCACACAAAAACCTTGAGAATTTCTGACTTTGGCAACGAACTCTCCATTTGATTAAGTTAGTATTAAAGGAATGACAAATAGCCATATGAAGGCATCTCATTCTTTATCGCATTAGCTTCAAACATTCAATTATATAATATACACAACTAAAATGTCTTCCATGCCAAAGATATGTTCAAATCTCTAGGAACGTACAATCTCATTATCTAAATTCACCTATGAAACAGTTTTATCACTATGAGTGACAAACTTATCCTCTCGTAGAGAATTATCTCCCACTGTGAATGACTTCTTCTGAAAAATAAGGATAATTTCATGCAGTTATAAAAAAAAAAGTAAATAGTAATTCTATCCGAGACATAAACAAGCAATTATTTCAAGTCATAATGGAAAATTTTATCCAGTCAGCTTTTGAAGAAATGAGTTTCTGAAGGAGATGATTAAGTTTAAAAACAAGATTCACTAAATCTAAGAATAATAGTCCCACTAGAAATATACATAGCTACTTTTCACAAGTTCATTATAAAAATCCATTTGTTGTTATCTTTCGAAGTAACTGTTCTTATTGCACTTTACTGACAATGCATAGTATTGATTTTTTACACCTTCTATGATTCTTTAATTTGTATTCATGAAATGTCCATCAGCACAGCCTAAATAAATTTGGCAATATAGGCAGTAAAATGAATAAATCGATGCAAAGAAACATTAATTTTGCATTATCCTTATTCGTCAGGCAAGTAAACCAAGAGAGCTGTAAATGAAGGTCAAAGGTTTTGAAATGGGTCAGAACCCTTGACCTCTAGACCAATACCCTTCCTATTAAAAAAGGCTATTTTAAAGTTTTAAGTAGGGGAATTTACTACCATCAAGATATCATTTTTAAATGACTACAAAGAAAACTCTCAATGAAAACATTCATCTGTTTAATTGCAAAACAGAAAACATCACAGGAAACATGATTTCTAGATGGGTTTCTAAAAAATCATTAGTTTACTACACAAAACACAAGGTTATACTGAAAACAATTTTCCTTTTAAGAATTTATTTTCACATCTTATTATGATAAGTGCCATGTTTTTGTTAAAGTTTTCCCAAATCTATTGTGTATGTCAAAAATAATTAGCAATGACAAGGATTCAGGAGTATTTCTCACTCGTTTTATAGCCTCTGCACGAAAGGGAAGTAAACCCATTATTCCCAGGGGAGTCAGGGTGCCACTACACAAAGTACAGAAATAAATCTGTTTTCATGACCTTAATATACATAGCACAAAGATTTAGTCATCTCAAGATCAAGGTTATGTATAATCTGGACATTTTAATTTGACTCTATAAACCTCTGTATATCATTCAGCTAGTTGGATTTCTCAGCACTGTCTTATAAGTTATCTAAATACTAGTACTGTAAACAAGAAGTATTCCTTTTTCAATGCAAATAAAATCAAAATGCTATTACAGAAATGTTTCTGCATTATACCAAAGGAAATCCACAAGAATTTACTTTTAATTCCGTATTTATTCTTGTCACTCACCTGAGAACACAGTAGCATAACCAATTCCACAACTGAACTACTAGACTTCATGCAAACCAGACCTATTTTAAAGAGAATTTTTAAAATTACCAACAACAAATATAAGAGATTTATTACATACAATTTTCTCAAAATTATCTTTACAAAATAAATTGTTAACATTTTGCTAACAACCCAAACCATAGTCATTTCACTACGTTGTTTAACAAAGTACTCTATAGTTCCTTTAACCTAGGTAACAAAGCTATCACTTTGTTTTGTAAATGATTTCATTCTAGCTTTCAAAATACTAAAACACCTATTACAACTTCATATATAACAACATTTCAGAATACTCATAGAAATGTGCACAACACATGCCATATTGATCAATATCATCTACATTTTGTTTTGGAGGGGGTTGATCGTTACACATACAGAGAAGGGAAATGGCTCCCTGACCTTTGCTTTCTGCACCACACTCTCTCCCTTCCACCCTCTAGCTATCAATCAAGTTTCCATTTTGTTTCATGGCAGCAGACATCCCAAACACTCTTATTAGTACCTTGACCTATAACCTCCCACTAAACCTTAACAGAAGTGCAAGCCGTTGTCTGTTATGTATTTGAGATTTCTTATAAATTAATTCATTTACATTTTCTTTTATGTTTCCTTTGCTTCATCAAAAATATTCTAAAAAGAGAACTTTTATACAGTTAATACCCATCTAAAGAAGTCTTTGTTTTTGATTACCAGTAAAATTTAAAGTAGTTCACTGGGAAAACATTTTCAGTGAACTATCTAAAAATCTAAAAAAAAAAAGCAGCACAGATACTTAAAAGAACTAAATTGTTAAATGGCATTACTAAAACTAAAAAACAACAACACAAAAACCATTTTTCATTATATATTTTGCTAGACAAACATGATCTTGAGTTCAAGGGTATCACGTGTAAAGTAATTATTGATAGCCCGCAGGCGCACTACCCATGTTTTTTGCTTCCCATGATGGTTCTTCTAGGTATTTTCTATCACTCCCTCTCCTTGTCTGGTTCTGTCTTCCTTTCCTTCCTTCCCTTTTTATGACATTGCTTCACATCTACTGATGGTTCTTGTTTGAATTTTGTAGTCCAGCAAGTAGAATTCATGTTAAACATTTGTAGTTTATTTTTTAGAACAAGTTGACTAATTTTCCCAATTTCTCAAAAATAATATAGAAACTATGGTAACAGTCAGCACTGAAATAAAAGTTAGCCTGGAAGATTTGCACTTTGTTCTAGGAGAGAAGGCTATTAATTAACGTGTGTTTCCACGAGGCCAAGATCCGCATCATTCCTCAAGGTAAAGCTGCTAAGCCCCTCAAGAAGGACAAAGCAGTATCACGTCTCTTAATTACTGGCATACCCCTGTGTTGGTCTGAAATCTAATTTCTTAAAACTTAGCCCAGCTATCACAAAGCTGAGTTTACCGCACTATCAACCCATTCACTCCCAGCAAATAAAAATAGATACTTCTACCATTATATCATTATCCCTTATTACTCTCAGGAACTGAAATTCCTTTTATGACAAATAATTTGGTCTCTTATCTGGCTCAAATTATAAACAGTAACGATAAATAGAACCTTGGGTAGTCAAAGTTAGAAAGATTTATAGTTAAATACTTACACAGTTCTCAAATATATATATATATATTTAAATATGTAGGTATATGAATGTTTTTAGATGAGCCTATCTGCTCCCATAAAAATCTACAGCCTTGGAAACCCTGCATTGGGCCACAATGGGTTGGAACAGACCAGGCGGCAGTGGATTTACTATTCATATATATTAGACTTGTAATCCAATACACATTTACATATAAATACATACACACACAAGTTATTTCATCTTACATCTACTTCCCATTAATACAGTTATGTAAACCAGAGGAAGGTTGATAGTTGCTACCGAGTCTGATTTAAAGAATCAGGGAACAATCATACATCTACTAACCAGTGATTTGAGGGCTCAGAATACTAAATCTGTTGTTAGAGTTCTTGAGTCAATTCCAACTCACAGTGACCCTATAGGAGAGTAGCACGCCCCACAGCAGTGCTCTAGGCTATATAGTTTATGGTAGCAGACCACCAGATCTTTTCTTCCTTTGGGCCACTAGTGCGTTTGGACCATGAGCCTTTTCTCAAAGGTTCATAGGAGCCAAGTGTTTAGCCCATGAGCTACTTCTTAACCAGTTCTAGTAATGATCAAATAAAATGTAGTCATATTAAAACAGCTAATGTGAATATTTGTAAGCTTTTGGAAGATGATGGTGGGGACAAAGGTGATGGCAGGTTTCAGAGACTAAGAGAGACGTAATGTCAGATCTGCAGTGCGAAATTCACTGCCTGAAGGACTATCAATACTTATATAATTCAATGAAATATGAAAATACATAATAAGATACGTAGTATAAAATTATATAATCCAAACTGAATTTATGTCTCACCCAAATTTCTGCCCTAGTTGACGACTGCATATATGAAAAGACAACTATAAAAAGATAATTATAATCCAATAAAGCTGTCTTTAGTTTTATAGTCCAATTTTAAGGACTATCCAAATAGAAGGCCCTAGAACAACCATTGGTGTCAGATTGTAAATTGTGCTAAGAATCATCAATTTTCTCTTGCATGTTAAAGAAACGCACACATAGACATTCTCAAACATGCACACCACTTCAACAGAAAGAGACAAAAAGCATATTGCAGGTTCAAGAAGCCAACCTATCTAAAACATCCTGTAATACGTCTGGGTCACAGGTCAGAGAGCTGCCTTCTCTGTAAGTTGCTCTGACCAGTAAGTAGGTTCAGTGTATTTGGTTCTATCTTTTGGTCTAGTTCTTACACACATGAAACTTCCGTTTCTCCCAAAATGGTAAATAAGTCAAAAGTTTTACAAATCTAACAACATGATCTAGTAGGCTGTCCTCAGGAGTCTCATAACAAAAGACTACTTCAATTAGTCGAGACTGGCCCAGAATTTTGTCTCTAGGTTCTATTTACCTCACATCTATAGCCTATTCTTTCTCAATGGGCTGCTCTCCGTAAGGTCTTAAGTTTGAAACTATCAGCTACTCTGAGAAAGATGATGCTTGCTACACTCTTAAATAGTTTCAGTTTCAGAAACCCACAGAGGCAGTTCTACCCTGTCCTATAGAGTCGCTGAGTCCAATTGGCCTTGATGGCAGTGTTTAGTTTTGGAAGCCAGCATTATTCTAACCCAATTATGCTCTCTTAACTCTCAGTGTGCCTGAACTAATCATTTAAAGAAGAACAAAGGAATGGCGATAAATATTAGAAACTTTAATAAGAATTTATGCATAGTAATCCCAAATTCATATTACATTTCCCAGACGTAGGAGCATACAGACACACAGGCGCACACAGACCACGACACCACATTAAACCAAGCCCGGAGCCATCAGGTCAATTTCAACTCACAGCAAGACCACAGCACTGGGCAGAACTTCCCTACAAGGTCTCCAAAGCTGTAAATCAGTATTAATATCTATCTATACATCTACCTAGAGATACTAATTATATGAGGGTAGCCCGCCCTAAAATGCTGCAGCTGCACTGCACATAATACTCTACACACACACACACACACACACACACACACACACACACGGAAGCTTCCCAGTGGAATCCTCTGGGAAAATCCTCTATGGTCACAGTGAATTTCTTTGTGAAAGCAGTTTTGCTGGTTGTCATTTTTTGTAATTGCCAATTTTGTGATGGCGCCTGTGAAATTTTGTTTTCTGCTCGAGAAAAATGTCGCAGAAACTGTTGTGATGTTGAACACAGCTTACAAGGACAATGCCAGTGGAAAAACTCAAGTGTACAAGTGGTTTTCTGAGCTCAAAAAAGTTAAAATGTTGATTGATGTTAAGCCTCGTTCTGGACATCGATCAACTTCCCAAAAGGATGAAAATGTCCACTTCTAGTGCATTTGGAGTTTGATCCACCAGGTCAGACTGTTAATCAAGTTTTCTATTTAGAGGTTCTGAAAAGAATGCTGAACAGTGTGTGACAAACCAGGCCTGATTTGTGGCAGACGGGGGACTGGTTTTGCTACCACAACATCGTTCCTGCTCATGCAGCCATGTCAGTGTGCCAGTTTTGGGCTAAAAAAAGCATGCCTCTCTTGCCCTACACACCTGACTCATCTGACCTCACTCCATGACTTCTTTTTGTTTCTCCAAAAGGGGGCCATGAAAAAGTACAGCAATTGGGCTGACGACTTAGAAGAGGTGAAGAAAAAAATGAGAAGATGATGTCAGCCATAGAAACAGATGAGTTTGAAAACCGTTTCCAAGAATGGAATCGCATATTTGACAAATGTATTATGTGTGACGGAAAGTACTTGAAGGTGATAAGGTTGTTTTGTAAAAAATAATTAAATACCTAACTTTGGGGAAAAAATCCATTTGGGGGGTACCCCCCTCATATATAGATAGATAAATAGATATACAGATTTACAGGATATAGATAGATAGATAGATAGATAATCCCTTGGGTTCATAATGAGCAGCATTTAGCTGAATCCTAAGACACTTGATCATCCAAAGTGGACAATGTCTTTTAATACAACTAACTACTCATCACAAATCTGGAAAATATTCATCTTGAAAACACAAATTCCAAATATATTTCTAATAGGTTCTGTTGGTGGTGGTGTTCCTCCTACTGACCCTGTGAACAAAACACAGGCCAATCCCGTACCATTTTTACAACTGTTACATTTTAATCCACTGTTACAGCCACTGTGTCCATCTATTGTTGAGGGTACAGCTTCTTAAACTTGCATTCTGCTTGACAAACTTGCATCACCGAAACAAAATGGATTACTACTGCTCACTGCCATGGAATCAATGCCAACTCAGAGTGACCCTACAGGACAGAGTTGAACTGCTCCTTGGGGTTTTTCAGACGAAAAACCTTTACAGGAGCAGAAAACCTCTCCTTTCTCCTGCAAGGTGACTTGGTGGGTTCAAATCTTGGGGTTAGCAGCTCTGTGTTTTGTCCACTACACAACCAAGGTTCCTCTCCAAAACACAGTACTGGTTGCAAATTTCAAATACATTTCTAAAAGGCTCTAAGTTAACTTTGATTCTGGATCTCCTTGTACTTACCCCAAAAGAGCATGATAATTTGGAAAATATTGATGATTCATAATTTTGTTGATGGGAAATCAACCATTTCTTTGCTCCGGGCTTAGGAAATATCTTGTTTATTTATCGACATCATTTAGAATTTATCATTTAGAATGATCAATCCATTGAGTTTCTAAGCTTATATGTGATTTCCGCTAGCCCACCCTCCACCCACTTCTAATCACCTATAGTTTAGGTGTTGGCCTGTAAACCACCAGGTTAATGAGTTCGCAGCCATTCCATGGGAGAAAGATACAATTGTCAGTTTCTGTAAAGATTTAGAATCTGGGAAACTATAGCAGTGGTTCTCAACCTGTGGGTCACGACCCCTTTGGAGGTCACAGGGGTCGCCCGATTCATAACAGTAGCAAAATTACAGTTATGAAGTAGCAATGAAAATAATTGTATGGTTGGGGGGGGGTGGTCACCACAACATGAGGAACTGTATGAAAGGGTCCCGGCATTAGGAAAGTTGAGAACCACTGCTCTATAGGGTCACTCTGAGTTGGAAGTTAACTGATGGCTGTTGGTTTGGTTTGGGGTTAATCACCTTTGTATCCACATTTGCCTCATTTATGGAAGAAATTGTGGTGCACAATGATCACAAATGGAGCACTGATGATTCAGGGGTAAAATCTGTGACTTCCATGCAGGGGACTCAAGTTCAATTCCCAGCCAATGCACATCATGCACAGGCACTACTCATTTATCAGTGGAGGCTTGTGTGTTGCTAAAATGCTAAAGAGGTTTCAGTGGAGCTTCCAGATTAACAAGAAAGGCCTGACAATCTATTTCCAATATTAAGTCAATGAAATCTCTATGGATCACACACAAATATCAGGTCCACAACCAATGGTGGGAATAATGCTGGCCAAGGCAGCTACTTGTTACATTGTGTATGATTCTATCATGAGTTGGGGGCTAATTTAACAACAGTTATAATCAACAATCATCACAAAAGATTAAAGAAACTGTCACCAAAATAGGATATATCCCAGGTTTTTGTCACAAAGTAAACCTAAAGTCTCTCCGAACTCATTGCCATCAAGTTGATTCCAATTCATAGTGACCCTGCATGACAAAGTAGAACTGCCTTGTGAGCTTCCAAGACTGTAATTCTCCATGAGAGAGAGCCCTATCTTTCTCCCATAAAGTGGCAGGTAGTTTTGAATGATGATGTGATTAGCAATTCAATTCACAGTCCACTATGCCACCAAAGCTACTTTGTCGCAAGACATCACATGGTAAGAACCTTGCACAATGAAGCTCTTCCCATCTAATGACTTGCTAAGAAAGCAATTTCCCGTTCCCTTGGGAGATACACTGTTCACTCATTTGTACCCTGGTGGGACTGGCAAATAAGAAGCTGGACTAATCACCGTAAGGTTGGTGGTCAGATCCACCAGTTGTTCCACAAGAAAGAAGGAGACTATCCTGATCTGACAAAGATTACAGTCTCTGAAACACTGCAAAAGATCACAACGAGTCCAACAGAGTCAGAATCTGCTTTTGCGCTGGATACCATTGAGAAAGTGGTTTTCCCGGTATCTTTAAATACATCTTCACATTTGCGAATCATTTAAAATATCTCCTTCTATCACTTCTTCTTTGGCTATCATGGGTAAAACACAAAATTTTCTGAATTCTAAACTGTGTTCAATAAGACTACAAACATGGCGCCTACAGGGTTCTTACACCAATGTTTCTCAAAATTTTCTTAATTTAGAATATTCTTTTCTTAATACCCCCATCAAATCTTAATACAAAAGATATTCTGTGTGTCTGTATATTTTGAAAGGCCATAAATTACTTAACATCTAGAAGAATTTTGCCTTCTCTAAATATTAGTTGTTGCCAGTATATACATTGTTAAAATATGATAGTACTTTTAGATAAAGCTGCTTAAGAGGAAACTCTGCAGATGATACAAGAGTAAAGATTTATTTACACTTATACCCTCATTCTATGGACAATTCAAAACTTATTCTTTTAGGTATTAGCAGATTTAGGAGCAAACGAGTAATGAAGAAACAGCAAATGTTCCCTTTGCTGTTTCTAAGACTTCATTTTTAAAAAAGAATAAAACAGAAATCCGTATAGAGCTTTATCTACTTGGGGAAAATGGGTACTATCACTACGTTAGGACAATCAGACAGGAAAGATCTCCCAGCATGATGGACGATGTGGTTTTTTTTTAAAAAATCATGAAAAAAATGAAATGGAAAGATGAGAGTTTTCCATAGACTTTTTAAAATCCCCAATATTATTATCATATATCATTAGAGGTGCCCTGATGGTGCAGCAATTAAGCACTTCCGCAGTTAAGCAGTTCAAGTCTACCAGATTTCCTTGGGAGAAGAACATGGGCAATTCTACTCGCCCGACACGTTCACTACTAGTCACAATGGAGTAGAAGGCAAGGAGGTTCCTACATCTAAGAGAAATCTTATATGTACTGTACATACACGTGTATAAACCACGTTTGTCGGCACATTTTTAATGCAGTTTTCGTGGTTAAATTGGGTGCCGCGGATGATATTCAGGTCAGCTTATACTCGAGTAGATGTGGTCATTTAAAGTCCAGGGGACTTGTGGGATAGAGGAACTGCTCAACGATCTCACAAAGAAACAGCACCCAAGGAAGACCACGATAAGGAACATTCTCCAGGAAAAAAATTTGCATTTTGTCAAGAAGCACTTGAGATTCATAGGAATATAAAAGAGGCTTATGAGATACAGTCAAGGGCAGTGAAGACTTTGGGATCTGACTGGGAGTGCTGAAAAAAAGGCCATTTTGTTGGGTATCCAGAAGCAAATGAAGGCTGGGTTATCAATGATACCCAGATATATTAGGGATTGTCGTAGGTGTAGTAAACGACATTGTGACTGTGAAAGAAATTTTCTTTTTCAGATGCAGTATGGCTTATTAAGGACTAAACAGATTAACTATCACAATGGATTATTTTTAAATAATCTATCGCAAAATAAAAGGAAGAAGTGAACAAGGTAAACAATTACAGCAAAATGAAGAGAGCTTCAGTAATAAATTCATGGTGCTGTACAGTCTAACTATGGTGATAGTTTTATGACTAAGAAAAAAGAAAGCAGTATTAAAAAAAACTCCTAAAACTTGCCAAGACCTGGTCACATACCTGGTCACTGGCACGGACAGAATTAAAAGGGCTCCTGGCTTTATACAATGTTTTTATACAAATATTTATACAATGTTTTTTGGTGTAACACTATGCTATAAGACACCATGGGTGGCAAAAATGGTTACGCATTTGACTAGTAGCCAAAAGGCAGGTGATTCAAACCCACAGGAAAGTGCCTCAGAAGGCAGGCGCGGAGACCTGCTGCTGGGAAGATCACAGTCTTAGAAATCCTATGAAGTGGTTTAGATTGCACACTCCATTCCATGAGTTCTGACTTCATGACAATAACAATGCTATAACTACCTTTATGTAAAACCTTTCTGTTTTACATTGCACAACGCTAGCAGCCCAAAACACGTTAGGTTCGAGTCTGTAAAACAGAACAAAACTACCGGGTCCTGCACCTTCTCACCATTATTCTATGTTTGACCCTATTGTTGTAGCCATCTTCTCAAAAGGTTACCTCTTTTCCTTTGCTTTTCTACTTTACCAAGCATGATGTCCTTCTCTACGGATTGGTCTCTTCTGACATGCCCAAAATATGTGAAAATAGTCTTCCCTTCCTTGCCCATATGGATCATTTTGGCTGAACTTCTTCAGAGTTGTTTGTTCTTTTGGTACAACCTGGTACCTTCGTCATAATTCAAACATATCGAGTCTTCTTTGGTCTTCCTTATGCAATGTCCAACTTCCACGTGTACATGAGGCAATTAGGTGCACCTTAGTCCTCAAAGTAACATCCTTGTTTTCAACACTTCAAAGAGATCCTGTGCAGCAGATTTACCCAGTGCAATGCATCACCTGATATCATGCAATGCTGCTTCCATCAGCATTGACTGTTGAAATCTTTGACACCAATCTTTTCCTCCATTTATCATGATGTTACATCCAGTTGTGAGGATTTGTGTCTTCTTTACAGTGAGTTCTAATCCACAATGAAGGCTGCAGTCCTTGGTCTTTATCAGCAAGTGCCTCCAGTCCTCCTCTATTTCAGGTTCTATCGTCTGCATATCTCAGGTTATTAATAAGCACTCCTCCGATCCTGATGCCACATTCTTCATCATAAAATATAGCTTTTCCGATGATTTGCTCAGCATAAAGACTGAATGGAGAGAGGACACAATCCTGACGCACACCTTTCCTGATTTTAAACCATGCAGTATTCCCTTTTCAATTATCACAGTGCCTCGATTCATATACAAGTTTCACAGGAGCACAATGAAGTGTTCTGGAATTCTCATTCTTCTCAAGGCTATCCATAGTTTATGATCCACACAGTTGAATGTCTTCATTTATTCAGTAAAATCCAAGTAAACATCTTTCTGGTATGCTCAACTTTCAGACAATTTCTAACTGACAACAGCAATGTTATCTTTTGTTTTACATCCTGTTTTGAATCTGGCCAGAATGTACTCTTGCAATCATTGTTGAATGATCTTCAACAAAGTTTTACTTGTATGTGATATCAGTGATATTGCTTTATAATTTGAGCAATCTGTGGGGTCACCTCTCTTTAGAATGGGTACAAATATGGATCTCCTTCAAGCAGTTATCCAAATTTCCAAGCAGAGATGAGTGAGTCCTTCAGCTTATTGAATATTTCAATTGTTATTCTATCAATTCCTAGATCCTTGTTTTTGGCTAATGCTTTCAGTGCAGCTTGAACTACTCCCTTGAACTATACCATTGGTTCTTGCTCATATGCTACTTCCAGAAATAATGAAATGCCAATTATTTATTTTTGGTATAGTAACTCTGCATTCTTTTGATGCTTCTTATATCCTCAGTATTTGCCCAAGGAATTTTCATGATTTCGACTAGGGGATGGATCTTGAGAGTTCTTTCCATGTAAGATATGCTGTGTTTTTCTTTTTGGTTTTCTAACTTTAGGTCTTTGCACATTTCATTATAATATTTTATTTTGTCTTCTACAGCTGTCCTTCTAATTTTTTTGCTCAGCACTGTAACTTCATCATTCCTCCATTTGCCTTAGCTACTCCACTTTAATCTTTCCTTCTTTCCTGTCTGTTTAATGACCTTTTGGCTTTATTCATGACTGATGTTGGGTTTTTTATTAATTGGGATTAATATATTGATCAATTCATTCCAAAGGTCAATCACATCCCACAGAATTGTACATTTGCTACCACAATCAGTTTCCAAACATTCTT
>NW_022109768.1:6808178-6831636 GCF_000313985.2 Echinops telfairi | reverse complement strand
CATTCTTAACATCATAAACCATGATTTTCTGATTCAAAATAGCCAATATCAATCTATTTCAGCTCACTAACACTTTTCAATTTTGATGCATTCCACTGCATTTTTGATGACTGCCAATTTTCTTAGTTTCATACTTTGCACATTCCAAATCCTGATTAGCAGATTTTCGCAGCTGTCTTTCTCACGTTGGGTTGGTCAGGTTATATAAGTTGCAAATGAAGGTCCCACAGGCTTCACTCTCATTCGCTCCATTACTTCTCCACTTTGAGAAGGCAGCTCTTCATCAGTTGTATTTTGAGTGCCTCCTGGCCTGAGGGGCTTATCTTTGGGCACTATTTCTGGCAATGTTCCATTTCTATTCATTAGGCCTTCAGGATTTGACAATGTTTTGTTCCTATCCATCTGGTTTTCTGTGGCTAATTCCTCCTAAATAGAAAGCCTACTCCTTCATAGTCTATTCTTAGTGTGGAAGGAAGCGCTCTTAAAATCTGTTCCCTTTGAGTGACCCTGCTGGTGTTTGAAATACCAGTGACATAGTTTCCAGCATCACAGCTACACACAAGCTACCACATTTCGACAAACTGACAAGTGATGGCCCAAAACACCACTTCCCACTTAAAAAAAAGTTTTTTTCACCACTTCCCACTTAAAATACTTATGTTACAAAAAAAACCTTATATTTACTTGCTATTTTTATAAGCTCAATCCAATGAGAAGGGTACTTCTCAAGTTTATAATTGACACAGTACATCTTCTTCTTTGATACTATTTTGTCAGAATGTATAAAAAATTGGTTTTAGGTCAAGTTTTATTGAATGATTTAGAATTGTCAATTTCTAATACTTTGGGGGATCTAAAGTGATCTTTATTTTGTTGGTTTTCTTATATAATTCAAAAACGAATATTCATTTTACTTACATTTTTATGATAATGAAATGAAATGTAGTTTATAAGTTTAACACCCCTTTGAAAACTAATGTGTAATATATGGAGTATAAATGCTAATTAAAAAACCAAACTCACTACCATTGAGTCAATGTTGACTCATAGTAGAATGCCCAATCTTTCTTCCATGGAGCTGGTGGTGGTTTTGAACCGGTGACCATACAGATCACAGGCCAATGCAAAACCACTACATCACCAGGGCTCCTATAAATCCAGAAGAGACCTTTTAATATACTCTCTTCAACTTTCAGATTTGTTTCCTTTAGAATTTTATTACTTCATGAGCTAAAAATATATACAGATCCTCCAACAGAGGAAAATAAATTCCATGCCAAACTTAAATATTTCACATAAACCCAGTGCTACTTTTTCATGTAAGTATTCTGAAACATTCTCATTACTCCAAAATGAACCTTCTCTTCCACTGTGCAGTATTCGAGGTCTCACTCCCTGCAAGCTCTGGGAAATCACCAGTCTGTTGTTTTCTGTTTCTCGGGAGTCGGAAAATTTTGAAGACAAAAAGCCCGTTCTAGATCAACTGTTATCAAAGTCACTTAGCAACAGATGATATAAAACGTTCTTCTTACATCAATGAAGGCTTCATTTTGAAGTCAGTCTGCTAAACTTTTAAAATGCTCAACTTTAAAAAATCATTCTGTATTGAACTAAAATCTGCTTTCTGGGCAAACTTCCATTTATGTCTAGTTCTACTTGGATAAGTCATCCTTTCTAATATTTCAAGGTTATTTTCTACAAGTGCCCCATGATAAGAAAACGGAAAGAAAAAAAGTCCAATATTCTTGACCCGCTCTTTAAAAAGCATGGTTTCCAACATCTTCAAAATCATACACCTACATGATACTGATTTGCTACAATCTCAAAGTATACCACTTAGATAAAGCCTATTCACCTATCCGTAATGTAAGCAGACTAGATAACACTACTACTGTTTACTCTCTTAGGAAATTAGAATTTCGGTAATTGAGACAAATAATGCATTCCTCATTTCCCTAATAGACAACAAAACACAATGACTTAGTGGAGGTTTAAGCAAAAACTTAATGGCTAATTACCATGAAATTAGTAATCTATCCAATTCCCTACTCTCAAAGTTAATTTTGGTGTGTTTTTAAAGCAACATAGCTTTCTGTTATTACATTTTTATTGGTATCTAACCCACAAATTATACAATTCAGTATAAAACAATATAATTTACTTCTCAGATTCCACACTTTATTTTCTGATTCATTCAAGCCATCAAAATATTGACCAGATATATAACAAAGACATATATTTGTCAAAAGATACAAGGTCTCTTAGAAGCAAGGTTGGAAACCAAATTCCGTGCATTTTTTTACTATCAATTTAATGTTTTTAATAACTTGAAATTTAAATGTACATATAAAGACTAAAGGAAAAGAACTTACTTGTTCCTTCTATAAGCAGTTCTTGTCCATGGCTACCCAAAAGTGTACGAGAAAGAAAAGGTGCAAAATCCACAAAAATCTCTCGCAGAAGAGGTGCCGCCTTTTCCAGAGCATGTTCAAGTCTCTCGGTAATACTAATTGAAAGGAGATAAATAGTTAAAGCAATTGGCTGCTAACCCACGATCAGTGCTTCAAACTCAATGGGAAAAGTTGTGGCAGTCGGCTTCATAATGATTTACTGCCCTGGAATCCCTAAGGGTCAGTTCGACTCTTTACAGGGTTGCTATAGCCAGAATCAACTTAATGGCAATGGGTATAGACACGTGTCCTGGAACTATCAGCTGGCAAAACAGTGGAAGTATAGGGTGTCATTAACAATCTCTTACCATAGAATAACTTCAGTAATGTACCTCCCTATGTAACACAGAATAGCTTGAGTTGTTTGTTTTTTTAAATATATCTCAAAGAACCAGGATCTCTTATCCATGGAGGGCATCACAACTACTGTGCCACATGTATGGAATGCTATGGATGTTTAATTTTCAGTAAGAAAAATTTCCAACACTTCGGTCACTAAGACTCAAATGTTAAAAATGCTTCATAGCATCCGAAACTAGAATTTGAAGTGCATAATTCACATCAAGCAACATAAATGTGGCCATTAGATTTTGTGTCAGCTTGTACCTGTGTGACAGTGTAGGGGTGGAGTCCTACCAATCCATGAGGTCACAGTCTGATGATGCCTGTTTTGGTGGTGGTAGTGGGGCCTGTGGTCCTTTGTCTTCCACCTTGCTGGAACACTGTGTCTGCATCCAAGTGCCGCACCATGAGGGTCACTGACTGTGGTAGTTACATAATCGTATCAACGTGAGGTTATTAAGAATGAGGGGGTGGAGTCTAGCTTTTCAAACAGGACACAGCCTGATGATGCTTCCTTGTGGGCGTGAGCTTCTCAGGATTCTGGGAACTTCTCCTCCTCCCTGGAGGTGGGACACAGTTTGTCTTTGTCTTCCTGTTAGCAAGCCACATGGAGCCACCCTGAAGGCAGCCAGAGCCCTGAAAATGTTTCCACCACCATTGGATCCACAAGACTTTTCACTCACCAGCCTGTGATCTTCCTGCATTTGGCATCATTGCAAGTAGCTGCGTGGGTCTGAAGAGGAATTTATGGGCTAGTATTGAACATGGGGGCTAATATCAGACTTATGGACTTGATGCAGAATGGGCTGGAATGTTTTCTCATATACAATTGCTCTAGGATATAAAGATCTCTTTTACACACATATGAGTGTCTCTGGTTTTGTTTCTCTAGTCAACCCGGACTAACACTTTTACCATGGGAGCCAACCTCTGAGCTATCTGTATCCTGCCATGTTTCCACAGATCTTGGAGCCACATGACTCTGCACCTACCAGCCTGTGATCTCCCTGCTTTGAGTTTCATCTTTTTATGATATCAGTCTGAAGCTACTTGAGTCTGGAGAGGGCTCTGCTAGCATCAGCCCAATGGACTTGAGTTGAACTGAGCTGTGATGCCTTCTTGATATAAGATTATTTGACATAAAGCCCTTTCTCATACATATATGACTGTCACTGGCTTTCTCTCGACTACCTTGTCCACACAGTAAACAACAGGAAAATGTATCTATAATACAGCATCACTGAAGCTTTGGTTGATTGGCCTTCGGCCACTATCACAGAAACTCTACAAAAGTGGAACTCCAATGATGATGGCAACATATGTATCAAATTGCTTGACACATGGATGTATGTATGGGTTGTGATAAAAGCTATAAGAAGCCCCAATAAAATGATAAAAAATAAAGATAATTAATTTGTTCCCTTAAAAAAAAGTGGAACTCCAAACCACAAGCTATTAATTTATAATCATTTGAAATAAAAGCTATATGTAACGGTGTGACTAAAATATTTGTTAAATACATAGCATTTATAATTTATCACAAATTGACACCTGGTTCATCATCTTCCAAAGAAAAGAAACTCTTAACATATTCCAAACCCTTTAAGTGTCATTTATGTTGAGAAAGAGAAAGAAGAAGAAAAGCAATGTAGGCAGGTTAAAAGGGTCATCAAGAGGAATAAATCACAAATATCTGATTTAGCAGCGTTTACCTCATATTTGAAACTGGGTCTTGTGGAACTGAACCAACTGCTGGGACTGTGGGTAGTTTTGCTTGAGATGACCGACTACCTATGAAAGAAAAGTGTCTATTACTGCTTCAGTAACACTGGCATCTAACAATTAAGAAAGAGTTCCTGAACTCTTTCTTATACAAATTAAAAGTGTAATGACCACTGCAAGCAATCTTTACATGTAGGAGCTGAAAAGGCAAAAGTAAATTCTGACTCACTTAAGTAGGTTCAGTAGTCCCTTCTATTCAGCATCAAACTTTAATGACTTTACAAGTATTAAATTTTTTAAATCAAGGCAAAAAACAGAAATAGCTATTTATAAATTTAGCCTCGGATAATTATGGCTCCATCACCATGAAAACAAGTCTCTACTTAGGCATCAAATAACTTCTGTCACATCCCAACCGCTCCTGAGACCAGTGTGGAAAACATAATCCAATGCATAGCTGAGGGGGCCTCTAAATGACTTAAGGGGAATTTATTACTTACTCATTTGTGCCCTCACTGCAATTAGTGCATAACCTTTTGTTGCATTTTTCATATTATGATCAATAGAATTTTAAAATGTTTTCTTTCTACTATATTGCCCTCTTTAATATCAGAGCCCTCATCTTTCTCAGGTATCTAAACCTTGAGCCTAGGAAAACCTGCTACAATAAGAGGTCTACAACTAATACTTGTTACAGAATATTAAGCATGCCATATATACTCGTGGATAAGCTGAGTTTTTCAGCATGTTTTTAGTGCAGTTTTTGTGGTAAAATCAGGTGCCATGGCTGATATTCGGATCAGTTTATACTCGAGGATATACGGTGCTTTTCTCCATATTTTCAGAGGCTAATCTTCCCACGTGGCATACACAGCCTTCTCCATTTCCTACCACCTTTTATCTTTATATTTGTTCAAACTACAGCATAAAAGCAATTTCAACAAAGATATCCTATTTCACCCATTGCAATCAATACTTATAATTACCCCTATAGATTCTTATCCCTATATATCATATATTCATAGGGCATATATTTACCCATATATAACCCTGTATTGTTAAATCATGAATTAATTCAACCTCTTGCTAAAGTATAAAATTTTGAAACTATTTTGTCCGATGTACCATCATCATTATGTTCTCAATAAATAACTGTGCTAATAAATTTTACCTGGCAAGAGAAAATTAGTCACAAGAAAATTAGCATTGACAAATATAATGAATAATGAAAGACTGCACGTGTGTGTTGGTGGTGGGAGTGCAGGTGGATGAATAGGAACTGAAACAGCCTATGACAAATATAGAACGTGAATTTGGGGGACAATTGAAGAGTTCTAAACAGCTTAAAGAAGTCAGCGAAAAAAGTAAAGTTTCTCTGTAAGATTCAAGAAATATAGTGATAGAAAGATCATTCAATTTAAGCTACGGATTTAAGCTAAAGATATAAAAGAGACATTTCTTTGTAAAACCAATGTTTAATTAAAATGAGATGTAGTCAATTACTTAAGATGGCCCTTTTAGCCACAACCCCCTTTTGTGTAAATGTAAATTCTGGTCTCCATATATTATAATTTCTGTGTAATATGAAATCTACCCACCATGCCTACGGTTTTAATCTCATTGTGGAGAGAGTTCTCTGTTCAGGATTAAAGTGTGATGATCCTTAAGTCGGCACCTCACTGGAGAATGTGACATAAATCACTACCCCTTGAGGGTATGGTCTTCTAAGAGACAAAAACTGCATCTCCACCAACGCAAGCCCTTGTATGACCTTTGTTTCCTGACTGTTTTCCTTGCCCTACATGCTCATCAACTCCGAGGACTTGAGGATTATCACCGGAGCTGGATTCAACAGCTTACTCAGCTTTGTGGACGAGGAGGCTCCTCTAGACACACGTGGGGCTACCCCCGCCCTGAAACTGGAACCAACCCTCATCCCCCCAGAGCTGTGCATTTAAAAAACATTTTAAGGCTTTTTTATAAAACCTTTCCACCATTATACTCAATACATTTGTCAAATCTTGCAATTCCATTTTTGGAAACATTTTTCACACTCATCTGTTTGGATGACTGACAGCACCTCCTCGTTTTTTCTATTCACCTCTTCTATATTGTCAAATCCCTGTCCTTTCATGTCCCTCTTCATTCACAGAAACAAAAAAGAAGTTGCACAGAGAAAGGACAGGTGAGTAAGGTGTGTAGGGCAATAGAGGCATGCTGGGTTGTTTTCTTTTTACCAAAAACTGGCACATTGAGATAGCTACATAAGCAGATGCATTGTCGTGGTGACAAAACCAGTCCCCCATCTGCCACAAATCAGGCCTTTTTGGTTATATGCATTAGGTAATCTTTTCAGAACCTCTAAAGAGAAAGCTTGATTAACAGTCAGACTTGGTGGAGCAAACTCTATCTGTACTACATGTAACATTTTCATCCATTTGGGAAGTTGACGGACATCCAGAACAAGTCTGCCATCAGTTGATATTTCACCCTTTTGGAAACAAGAAAACAGCTCGTACACTTGAGTTGTTCCCGTAGTGCTGTCCTTGTAAGCTGTGCTCAACATCACAACAGTTTCTGCAGCACTTTTCCCAAGCAGGAAACAGAATTTCACAGTTCTCTTAAATTGGCCATCACAAAAAAAAATAAAAACAAGGTTCAAGTGAAACTGCTTTTACAAAAAAACTTACTGTGACCAGGAAAAAAAACCTTCCCAGGCAATGCCCGAGGGTGCACTAAGTCAGAGAGAGTTGGTCGATGCTTGCCTAAAAAAAAAAATGCATACTCCGAAAGCTCTGCTCCGTCCAGCACAATTGTGTTGTTTGGTTTGGTTTGGTTTGGTTTGGTTTGGTTTGGTATACCCTCGTATGTCTGAGCTTTTGATTTAGGACTTGACAGAAACTGCAACCTCATGAAACATTTCCTTAAAGTTCTGTGAGTTCTATGAGGTGTCCCATAGAGCTACAGATCCTAGAGATGAAACATCCTGAAAAAGCTGGACATTTGGCACATATTTAATCTCCAACTGCTTTGGACTAGTCTGGTACTAATTATTCTATAAGGAATTATTCCCATAAAGAAGCTAGAAAAAGTTTGGCCACCTACAGTGTCAAGTTCCTCTCTATGACACACACAGAGGGGAGGTGCTGTAAACACCTGGAGGGTTTAGGTACAGGTGTGTAGACCTTGCCTGCAGCTCAATGTGCCAGTCGAATTCCAGAACCCTTTTCAACGTCTGAAAGCAGTATCTAAACACAAATTGAAATTCCATCACAAAATCTAGAGCTCTAAGCTAAAAAAAAGTAGCAAATGCAAAACAAAAACAAAACTAAAAAGAAAGCTAGTAAACTAAGAGGAAAGGGGCTCAAGGGATCCCAGAATCTATACATTAACATAGGCCTGACATTCATACTCTGTTCTTTGGGGATGATTATGATGGGAGCGCTTCTGGGGACTAAATGGAATAAGCAGAAAGATTATAAAATTACTTAACTAGTATATAGAGACATAAGGGAAACAGATAAGGAAAAAGCAGCCCCTGGTATCCAGGAATTGGCCTTGTTCAATGAGCAAGGTGTGGGTTCTTAGGCACTGGCTTGAAACCTAGAGCTAGGTCTTGGTATTTCTTGTTGGATATAAAAAAAAAATCCCCATAAAACATCAGTACGTCATTCTATAACCATGATGAATCAAGATAAAAACAATACGATTCTGCAATCATGTCTGAGGATAGACACAAATAACTGTTGTCAGAGTAACACATGCAGTCACACATTCAGAGTCACACAATCCCAATTGTACGAGTCACTGCCGCATCTTTAAGTCTAAGAAACCTGTTAGCCTACCCCAAGGTTCTCCACAGTGTACAAACATCCTCCCGAAAAGAGCAGCACATCAGCTGGGCTAACCAAAAGTGTGTTCCCGGTGGCCTTCAGGTGTAGGACATTGACAGAGACTTCAGATCATATGAAGTCAGGCAGAGAAAGAATTGGGGAAAAAATTTGAGAATTAAAAAACAAAACAAAAAAAAAACACAGGAGTAAGGGGGAACTGATCACAATAATCGATGTATGGCCCCCTCCCAGGGAGACGGACAGCAGAAGAGTGGGTGAAGAGAGACAGTGGTTGGTGTAAGACCAGAAAAAAAAAGAAATATTTATAAATTATCAAAAGGACATGGAGGAGGGAGGGAGGGGAGGGAGCAAAAAATGAGGAGTTGATGCCAAGGGCTCGAGAAAGAAAATATTTTGAAAAAGATGATGACAACATATGTACAGATGCGTTTGACACAACAGATATATGTCTAGATTGTGATAAGAGCTGTTAAGATACCCCAATAAAATAAAATAATTTTTTTAATTTTTTAAAAGCCAAAGTAAAAAACAACAACAACAAACAAGCAACAGAGACAAAAAGAAAAATCAAAAAGTGGTCAAAGGATTTTAAAAGATGATTTCACCCAAGAACATATACATGTGGCCAATGAACATGTGAAAAGATGCTCAAAATCGCTAGTCATTAAAGCAATAAAAATACATCAAATGATTTTAATTATACAAATGAACATATACAGATCTAACAAGATTAATATATCCAAGAGAGATAAACCCTTCAGAAACAGTAACAGGAGTAATGGTTCTCTGAGGGTACGGGAAGAGGCGGGAGAAGGGGACTGATAGCAATGCTGACTCTATAACCCCATTCTAGGGGAATGGATAACAGAACTGTAGATGAATGGACACATTGGATGATGTTAAGATATGGAAAAAATAAAATAATAATATAATAAGGGTGCTGGGGGAGCAGGGTGGGGGAAGGAAGGGGATAAAGGGGAACTGATATCAAAGAGTTTAAGAAGAAAGATAATGTTTTGAAACTAATGATGATACTAATTGTACAATTATGCTTGATCTAATTGAATTGTGGATCATTATAATCTCTGTAAGAGCTCCCAATAAAAAAAATTTTTTTAAAGATACAAATGAAAAGAGTCAAATTCAATACCACTAGCGAATTTGGGGTCCATGGATTACACAGCAACTACTAACCAAGCCACTGATGGAAAGGTTTGCAGTGGAAAGCCATCCAGGGAGATGCCTTGGCATTAAGATCTGGTGATCTTTCTGTAAAGCGACATCCTTAAAAACCCTACGGAGCACAGTTCAATTTTATTCAGAGAGATAATATGAATCACAATGGATTTAATCTAAATGGTTTGGTTTGTTTTTTTCAGAAATTAATACAACTCAACAGCCCATACTATGTTTTAAAAGTATTATAATCCCCTTCAAAATAATCTCAGTGAAGAGATCTATAAAAAATGGTCAATGTAGCAGCAATTAGCATCCTTAGCAAATAAACAAACTGCAGCTTTGGGAAAGGAGCAAGTTTGAGTCCAGGGCAGGAAATGAAGATTCAAGTGGCACATGTTATTCCAGACAGAAAATAGGTTTCCAAACATCAATGGAGTTTCGTTTTGTTTTTTAAAGATCAATAAAGTTAAAGTGGCTTACGCTGTCCAAGAATGAAAAGAAATTTTTAAAAGAACATCGGAAAGGACACAGCCGCATTGAAAGGAAATCCACCAAATACAAATACACTAAATCCAAGATACAAAAACTGAAACCTAACCATCTTACATGGCCAACTTAGAAAGATGCTAGGGGAGAAACTCTTGTTTTCTCTCATTTAGAATTTCAAGTTCACTTTTTTTGTTTTTTCAGATCTATATTTATTTATTTAATCATTTTATTGGGGGCTAATACAACTCATCACAATCCATACACACATCAATTGTGTAAAGCACATTTGTACATTCATTACCCTCATCATTCTCAAAACATTTGCTCTCCACTTAAGCCCCTGGCATCAGGTCCTCATTTTTTCCCTTCCCTGCCCGCTCCCCTCTCCCTCATGAACTCTTGATAATTTATAAATTATTATTTTGTCATATCTTACACTGTCCAACGTATCCCTTCACCCACTTTTCTGTTGCCTGTCCCCCAGAGAGAAGGTTATATGTAGATCCTTCTAATCAGTTCCCCCTCTCTACCCTACCCTCCCTCCACCCTCCCGGTATCGCCACTCTCACCACTGGTCCTGAAGGGATCATCAGCTGTCCTGGATTTCCTGTGTTTCCACTTCCTATCTGTACCAGTGTACATTCTCTGGTCTAGCCAGATTTGTAAGGTAGAATTGGGATCATGATAACAAGTGGGGATGAAACATTTAGGGACTAGAGGAAAGTTGTATGTTTCATCGTTGCTACACTGCACCCTGACTGGCTTGTCTCCTCCCCGTGACCCTTCTGCAACGAGATGTCAGGTCGCCTACAGATGGGCTTTGGGTCTCCACTCCACATTCCCCCTCACTCACAATGATAAGGTTTTTTGGTTTTTTTTGATGCCTGATACCTCATCCCTTCAACACCCCATGATCACACAGGCTGGTGTGCTTTTTCCATGTGGGCTTTGATGCTTCTGAGCTAGATGGCTGCTTGTTTACCTTCAAGCCTTTACGACCCCAGAACGTGTATCTTTTGATAGCTGGGCGCCATCAGCTTTCTTCACCACATTTGCTTATGCACCCATTTGTCTTCAGCGATCGTGTCAGGTAGGTGAGCATCATGGATTGCCAATTTAATAGAACAAAGCATTCTTGTATTGAGGGAGTATCAAGTTCACTTTTTAAATAGACACATTTTGAATAGTCTTAGGCTTACAGAAAAATTATACCAAAAATATAGAAAGCATCCAAACTATTTAAATTAACACGGCAGGGAAAACCCAAGGATTTACCATGCCTTTATCATAAGACCCATACCACTAGGTAACAAAATGTCAAAATAGGAGCTTCTCTATGTAAAAATATACCAACAAACAAATCAAGTCAGGATGGTAACATTCACGATCATGGTTTTGCTACCCTCAATGATGTAACAATCAAAGCAGAGCGTTCAACTGTCACAAATACAAAAAGAAAGAAACCAGACATGCAGCTCTTGATAAAGAGTACAATCCCATCTATGAACATCACCATCTATGAAGTCGTTTTTGCTGAAATTTTACATCTTAATCGGCAAAGTCCGTGAAGTAGTGCTATTTATTCATTAGAGAATTTCCTGCAATGCTAGAAATATTCTATTCTATTCTATATCTGTGCTGTTCAACAGAATATCCACTAAGCTATGCATGGCTGCTGAGCACTTGATATATGGCTGATGCAATCAAGAAACTGCATTCTAAACTTTATTCCATTTTCATTCATTTATATAGCCACATGTCTCATGTAGCTACTGATATTGGGCAGTGCAGCTTCCAAAGAACACAGGATATTTAATACTTCATCGTGGGAATGCAATTATCCCTCCATATCTGCAGAGTACTGGTTCTAAGATCAAAATTTGTGGATGTTCTTATTTGCACAGGCCCCAAGCACATCCTCCATAAACTTTAAAGCATCCCTAGATCACTTATAATACAAAATACAGCGTCACTGCTATGTAAATTTACTTTGTTCTCCCTTTTAGCCTTTGAAGGAGTCCTTGATAACTTGTAAATTGTTATTTTGTCATAACTTACACGGTCCGATGTCTCCCTTCACCGACTTTTCTATTGTCCATCCCATCCCCTAGGGAGGAGGTTATATGTAAATCCTTGTAATCGGTTCCCCCTTTCTACCCCACCTTCCCTCCACCCTCCCAGTATAGGAGTACTGCAAGTAATTGGCCTCATCCTCCAAACTTTTAAATCCAAGGTTGATGAATGTACAAATATGGAGGACCTACTGTGTAAGATCCAATATGCTTAAGAGTAGAGATGGAAATTATCATGAAATTATCTTGAGTTGTGTAAACCAACCCTAATTTAAGCAAGTTAAATGCAAACTGTAAAAAATATTGTTTAAAGAGAAGTTCACTGTTTGCTCATAAAGCCATAACAAAAACATTTGTCTGGTACTATTCTAGAAACGTTTACTTCAAAAATTTTAAAAATATAGACCAGAAAAGATTTTTACAAAGCATTATTTTAAACTATGAAGAAACACTTCACCATTAAAAATAATTAATTAGCAGTAGTCACACTTTTTTAAAAAGATGAAACAAACTAATATATTTATCACAGTAATTTCACACCAGATTGTCCTTCAGTCCTACCAGTGAGAGAATGTATTTCAAAATACAAGCTCATCTTTTATCAATTAATATAAAAATCATTTACCACAAATGCATTCCTACAAATCTTTACATTAAAGACTTTAATGTAAAATCTTTACCAATCTTTATATCTCTTAGGAACTCCTAGGAGATTATGTCACATATAAAACTACAGAAGCTACTGCCAACATGTAGACTGACACTGTCTTATCTGTTCCTTATCGTCGTACTGATAAACTGGCTCCATCAAAATGACCTTTCTCCAGACATTTCCAGAGAACCAAAAAGAAAATGCAAATAGATCATCAGGGAGTAGCCAATTGCTTATTTAAGGCCCTTATGGGTATAAATAAATAATGTCCCGTAGGATAATGCATCATTAAAACAAATGCCAATATTTAATCCTTAAACACTATCTGCTCATTATTTTACATACCACTCTAGACCAGCTTAAATCTACAAAGGTTAGTCTGTATGACCAGTGAAAAGTGATCATTAAATAACTGACATGTACTAAAAGAATAAAGATAAGTCTCGGAGCCAAAATTTTAAATTAAACAGAGAATAAAATTTTATAGGAATCAAATATTTTCCCCATTTAAAAATAACTAATTTAAAAATGTGGATGGCCCTGATAAACAGATTAGAGTGTAATATCCTAGTAAGCAATAAAATTACTGAGTTTTGTAAATGACTATCACCTATCACATAGATAACTATATTTCATTCCTTTGGGGCTAGCATTAATTACTGGTATTGTTAGGTACGAAGAATAGGGCATGGGGCGTCCATTGCACATGCTCAGAGGTTCGAGCTTCTGGCCAGGAAGGGGTAGTACACCTAGGTGGGCGTTACACCTGGATTGGCCCATGTGGGCCAGGTGAATTCAATTCAACCAATGGGGTCGACCAGGATTGACGACCACGCCTCCCAGTGGAGGACCTGAAAACTCAAGTCTTGCAGTCACTTCTGCTTCTCAAGCTGCTCCTCAAAGGTGGTGCTGTGATCTCCTATGGCCTCAGGACGCCATGTGCAGTGGTGAAGTGCCCTGAGGTGCTTGTGTAAACCTGAAGCTTCTTTTACCTTTCATAATGTGTAGAGGGAGAGTGGGTTGAAAAGGGTCTACATGTGACTTCTTCCCTGGGGTACGGACAACATAAAAGTGGGCGAAGGGAGCCGTCGGACAGGGCAAGATATGACAAAATAATAATTTATAAATTATCAAGGGTTTATAAGGGAGGAGGGAGTAGGGAGGGAGGGGAAAAAAAGAGGACCTGATGCCGGGGGCTTAAGTGGAGAGCAAATGTTTTGAGAATGATGAGGGCAATGAATGTACAAGTGTGCTTTACACAACTGATGTATGTATGGGTTGGATAAGAGTTGTATGATCCCCTAATAAAACGATTAAAAAAAAAAGAAAACTCACTTGGATCATGAACCAGGCTTTGGCATGAATTCTTTCTCCCAGAGAGCCCGTGAGAGCCAGAGATCTAACGCTATATTTTAATATGCTTCACAACAAGGCAGAAAAACACGGAGGTATATTTGAAAGAATGTCATCTTACCAGGCCATATCATATTACAGTGAACCCTCGTTTATCGCGGTTAATCGGTTCTAGGCCCTACCGTGATAAATGAAATTCCACGAAGTAGGATTCCTTATTTGTAAATCAAATATTTTCGTAGTTAGAGCATAGAGGACATGAAAAAACACCCTTTAGTCGCCATTACACTCGTATTACCCAATTTATTAAACGAAAAAGGGAAAATACAGCAAAACATTTTGGACGTTACAATTATCTATTATTTATTATATTATTTATGGCATCAAGTGTGTACAGTATGAGCCAATCAGTGGCAGTAATGACAGAGCATGCGCTGTTACACAAAAACCGGGATAGAGTGAAGCCGCGGAAGTTGAAGCGCGAAGTGGCGAGGGTTCACTGTATATCTCCAGCTATAAATCTTTGGTGATGAGGAACTTGGAAATTTCTAAGTGTTGATGTATTCACTGAAACTGTTTTCTCGTGAACTTTTCTTTGAAAACATGAGCAGAGAGGTTTACCCTGTTCTTTGATGTATATCATTCACCACTTACTAAGACGACTTGCTGTGGGATACAAAAGGGTTTTCCCCCAGGTTGTCCCCCATATTGTATGCCAGGCCTAGGACTCTGCCTGCTAATATATGGTGGTGACTATACACTAGGAGGTCAGCTGCTCAGAGGTTATAGCCCTCAGGGTATCAGCCATGTAGAGCAATCAGACCCTATGGTCTGTCCCGTGCTATGTGAGGCCCACTCCCTGATAATATGGATAGTGGATTGATTCCCTGATGGAGAGCCCAGAGACAAGGTCAAGCCAACTCAAGGATGACCAATGTTAGGCTGCCACCTTGAATCTAGGATCCACCTATCTTGTCACATGTCCACCCCTAATACCTCTCCTTTCTACTGTATGTAACACCCCTAGCTCATCGTCTTCCTATCCCACGTATGCCTATTGGACAGCCCCTTCCTGTTACATATGTGGTTCTCTATAATTAGGGGGGCTTGCATGCCCTCTAAGTGTATATAAGCCTTGGTTAGAACTATATTCTCACTCTCTGCACAGACCTGGCTGCTAAGATCATGGCCCTTCCGGAGGTGAGCATGCTACCATGAAATGTGTCTGACTCCATTATTTTACTCACCTATTTTCTATGACTTTACTGTAAGCTTTATATTATTATAGCCGTACATTTGTGCCTACAGACCCTTCGGTTGTAAGAGGCTGGTTTCCTCTGACAACTTGCCATTACAGCTACTGTACTTGTCTATAGATAAAACACTGAACGTCTTTCAACTCCAAATCTGAGATTTGTATATTCAACAGAACCCTAGTTGTACTGTGGCTAATCAAAAGGTCAGCAGTTAGAAACCACTATTCCATGGGTGAAAGATTTGGCAATCAGCTGCTATAAAGATAGAGCACAGCAAAATGGGGCAGTTCTGTTAGGCAGTTCTCCACTGGCTATGCGGTTGAGAGAGAGTCAAAATTCACTCAAGAGTTCAGAGTCATCTATCTGATTCCAACTCACAGTGACCCTATGCAACTCAATGGCAGTGGGTTTTGTAAAATAAAACAAAAATACAAATTATAGTTTTGATAATGTTTTCAAACACAAATGTACAAATCCACAAATTTTCTACTAAAATATAAAATTATCTGGGAGATAATATTTTAACAAAGATTACATATACTTAATTTGACCTCATATATTTTAACATCACATAAAGTAGAAACCTTTAATTTTGGTGTACTTAAGAATCTATCCTAGATTTTTTTATAGCAAAAATTTCATGTGGTTTAAACTTTTGTGCTATTAAACTCATGTTATAGTCTTCCAATGAAATTTTTATTTTTAATAAAGTTATGTACTATCAAGTTAATGTTTTATTAGCCAAGTTTATTCCTTTTTGTTGATTCATCATAAAATTCAGAAATGTGGTTTGTTGTTTTGGTTATATAAACTGAAACTAGAGAGTAATAAAAACAAGAGGAAAAGATCAAAAATGACTACATTTTGAATGAGAAGTTAATGAGAAATTCACTATTACGGAATATAAAAGGTAGCATATAAGCACCACTGGGTGGAAATTTTGTCCCTTTCACCACAGGGGCTAATCGAGGAAGCAAGCAGACGATACAGAAATAGGCTTTAGATAAGAGTACATGTGTAGGGATTTGGATAACTAACCAAATCTGAATTACCAAATTGCTTCTTCTCTTTAAAAAACAAAAACCAGGGATATCAGAGTATACAGGAACAGTCTGAAAGAAGAAACATCTGGTAGAGGGCTGCACTCATTGTCCTTTACATTTTCTCACGAAGATGGAGATAAGGCAGACTAAAACTATGTCTACTACCTTTGCAGTTTTCATTTCCAGAGGGAAAATACATGACTACTAAGAGAATTTGAAATAAACACTGATATTATATTTCAAACGTAAAAAATGCCAAAAATCCCCAAACATGGAGAAAGAGAGAATGTGATAATACATTGTCTTGCTTTGTTTTCTCAATGTACAAGGGGATTCAAAAAGTTTGTGGAAACTTTTCATTACCTTTAATTCCTTTTTTTTCTTCATGAACATTTACAAACCCTCTCACATAAAAAGAATAAATTGACATAGTAATGATTATGATACATTTTTTTCAATAAATCTACCATTAGAATTTTGTCATCTTTAAATGCTATAAAATCTCTAAGAAAATAATTGCACTTAAAATTCCCAAAAAATTTTTTTCTATTAGCAAAATAAAATAGCTTAGAGGGGGAAAAGACAACAAAATTATCAATAATGCATTTTTCAATGTTACCAATGTACTAAACTTTACCAAAATTGGTCCTGAATGTTTGTCTGTTTACATCACTGACAACTTACCAGGTGACTCTCCTCCGACATCTAAGGGCTGGGCAGGGTCTACTGAAGAGACCACACTGACAGCATTGGTGGGCATACTTGAACTTGGTGTGGGAGACAAGACTGACGATTTTTTTGTTGCAATTATGACACTTCTGTAATGAAAAAGGAAAATAAATTTTTAAAAATACAAATGATCACTCAGGTTAATTAATTATATGCACTTCCCAACAGAAAACAGAAATAAATTTCTTTTTCAAACTTTCTTTTCTCTATTACAACATACAATTTAAAATTTGTGGAATATTCTCAATTGAAGATCAATGATCAATTATCATCATTTCAAGTTTTAGAATGAAGACAATACACTTTGATACAAATTTTTTTTTTTCATTTGGAACTGTCTTTGTTCAACTTAAACTGTGTATAACCAAAGAGTTGTGTGTATATATGTGTGTGACTACATACACACACACACACACACACATATTGATGTGAAACATTGTAGCACTCAAGTGGAAAAACAATTAACTTTTTCTTAATCTCAGATTTGAAATAGAAAATCCAATATTTATCTAAAATATTTAAAGGAATTCTAACATGAAATCATAAAAACTTAGAAATCCTATAAAGCAACAATACCGATATTAAAAATTTTAAAACATGTATACAACCCAAATCTTTCAGTAACTTCACAAAAATGATATTTTTTGAAAGATACTATATAGAAAAACAATGCATAAGTATAAAAACTACTAGAAGCAAAAGTATCAAATGAAAGTTGTACATCATATATATTATTCAAACACAGGTATTTATGAAATACCAATTTTCAATTAAAGTGTAATACTTTATGCCAAAATAGTACCTAAAAGACCTTGTTAGGCATACCTTAAAGACATTCTTAATTGAAGTTAGTCCCATAAACATGCAAAAAAAAACCTTAATGAGGTAAAGAGGACAGCTGATATATAATGCACTCCCACAGCAGTGCTTACTTTTAATTACCTGGTGTTAACCATAAGACTAAAGTCTTCAACATTCAATTTATTTAATCACATCTTTTGTTGACAATATTGTTTAACTGCAAGCAGCAAGTATTCCCTCAGCAGCTTTAAAGTATTCAGTTTCTAAATAAAGTTAGTTAGATACATGATCCGAATAAATATATTTAAAAATGAAAATTATGTATTTCTAACACTTTTAGAAAACTGTTTTCATTATTTCAGAAAGAGATAACACAATCCAAATGTGTTTCGTTTTACTCCAGTGCTTTATCACGTGAGGGCAAACAGTGTTGCCAATTAAATCAAGTTCTCTTGTGCTAGGAATGGTTTATTCAATGTACTTGGAGGTAGCTGGTGTCACATCATTATAAGGGTGACTGCCAATGTTAACTATATACTAAAAAATAGAAGCAACAGCCACCTGAGCCCCCAATCCAAAACTATGCGCTTAAATCATGGCAGCTTATATCAGATGAAGATTATTGACTTTAGAGAGAGTAGATATGACCTCTGAGTGTGTGTGTATGTGTAAGCTGCATGTGCATGCTCGAGGGGATGAGGGCAGGATAATTACTTTGGGCAAAAAATTGATGAACCCATTGTTTAAGAAAACCCTATTTCCCATTTACTTCTTTTGAGGGGGAGAGGGAGTGTTAAGACAGCAAAGTGCAGATATGGTGAATTTACACTCACATTTGATCACAAAAAAAAGGAAACAGCAATATCTAGTTTATACATATAATAGGTAAATACAGTAAGAGCAAAATAAAGGATAATATTTCAAAATGTAATACTGCTTTTTCTATATTTAAAATTTATGACACATACACACCTACCTTTTATGACCTAACAATTCGACCCCTAGCTATTTACCCAAGAAAATAGATATTCACAAAAACATTTGTCTAATAATGATCTTAGAAGCTTTACTTATGATAGCCCCCAAATGGTAAAAGCCCAGCTACCCTTCAAACAGGAAAATAAGCAAATGGTTTGGGGGAAGTGGCAAAAGAGCTCTCAAGAGTGCTTTTACCTTGTATGTTTACTTTAAAATAGTTTATTATATTTTTTGTAATGTTTAACAAAGTAAACAATTCAACAATTTTTTTCAACAATTTCTATACATAATATTCAAGGGTTGATTTTATCTCAGTGGGAGTTTTTGATTATAGAGGTTATCAGAATTTGTCAAAACTATCAAAAGTACACATAAGAGAAGTGTCTTTCATTTTATGTCTATTTTACAATAAAAGGAAAAAAGTATAAATCTCTAAACAGCTCTACACATTCAAGTGTTCTAGATGAAGTGTGCTGATGCCTACAACTTTGAAATGCATCCAAAAATAAATAACATTGACTGACAGAGGATGGACAGATGAAGTGTTATATAAAGAGATATAAAGCAAATGTAGTAAAGGGTTAAGTTTAGATTTTACAGTGAGGGGTACACTGCAATTATTTCAATTTCTCTGTATAAAGATTTTCATAATACAATGAGAAAACCAAATAAAAACCACACCAAGCTCACTGCTATGGAGTAGACGTGACTAATGGTTACCCTATAGCACCAGTTCTCAACAACCCTTGGATTGAATGACCCTTTCACAGGGGTCATAACAGTAGCAAAATTACAGTCATGAAGTAGCAAGGAAAATAATTTTATGGTTGAGGGTCACCACATCATGAGGAACTGTAAAGGATCTTGGTATTAGAAAGGTTGAGAACCACTGCCCTAAAACTGGCCCTATGGGTTTCTGAGACTAATTCTTTTTTTTCTTTACCTTGTGTAATTTTATTTTTTAAAATCATTTTATTAAAGGCTCATACAACTCTTATCACAATCCACACATACATCAACTATGTAAAGCACATTTGTACATTCATTGCCCTCATCATTCTCAAAACATCTGCTCTCCACTTCAAGGTCCTGGCATCAGCTCTATTCAATTCTAAGGCACAGAGCTAAAGTTATTTTCTGAAATTACTTGGTCAAACTGTCCTACAGATGGAGATGAGTGTGCAAACCGCCTCTGTGCCCAACTGTTTCCTCACATGAACTTCTTTTTGCCTAATTTACTGAGATATAATCCATACCTGATACAATTTAGCCATTTAACATACAGAATTAAATAATATTTGTTGTCAATTAGTTAATTCTGACTTAGCGTAATTAGGGACAAGTAGAACACCCCACAGGATTTCCAAGGCTGTTAAGTGGATGGTAGACAAGTTCTCTTTCTTTGGTCCTGTTAGGATGTTTTTGGGAAAAGGGCCCAATCAAAGCAATGGCTTACAAGAGGGATATGCTCAGCCAGTTTAATTCAAGGCTTAGAAGGTTATGTATGGTGACTCTTTGGGGAGCCTCCAAAGGGTAATATTTATTGATTTTCTTGAAGGACACAGAAAGATCATGAGGTTTATTATCAAGAAATTTTAAGAAAATGGAAACAGTAAAAAAAAAAAAAAAAGACAAGCTACACAAAAGAAAGTTCCCCCGTCACAACACACATGCTCATTCTTTGAGTAGCAAGGGCGGTCTTATGAGAATTTCAATGAGAAACATGAGCCCATTCAATGTACAGCCCTTACCTTACCCCTTCTGGCTTCATTCTTTCCCCAAACTCACAAAAGTCAATTCTGACTTGAACCTACCAATGTAATAGACTAGCACTGCTGATGTGGGTTTCCAAGGCTGTAAATCTTTACAGGAATAGAGAGCCTCATCTTACTCCCGCAGAGCAATTGGCGATTCCAACTGCTGACCTTGCAGCTAGCAGAGCTGAGTGTAATGCAACCAGGGCTCCTTAGAAACACCTCCTTCAGAAGTGTATAGACCTAAGCAGCAGACATATTGAGAAACAAGAGCTTCACGTTTTGATTTTATGTTTAATAAAAATACGGTTCTGTAGCAATATTTTTTTACTTACTCTAGCATTTTACAAATGAAAACAGCTTCATTATCTAGCTATATAATTCTAGATAAGAGCGAAAAAGGAACCCAGGAAACCATAAGTGGCAGCTCTACTCTGTCCTACAGGGTCACTATGATTCGAATCAGCACAATAGTAATGGGTTGGGTTTGGGGTTAGTGAAAGATACTTCCAAATCCACTGACAAATTCTAATACGTTACGAGGAACGCTCATAACACTGTATAGCGATAGTTCACATCAGAACACAGAAAACACAAACAGAAACTGAAAGGACTTCAAACAATAGGCAGTGTGGGTGTTATTTTCATTCCTTTCACAAACTATTTTCATAATTACAAAGTTAAGGAACAAAAGACTAAACTCTCCGACAAAAAGGACCTTTCGCCTATTGTGTAGACAATAGGAGTAAATCTAAAATGGCAAACATATATTGGTTGAAAAAAATAATATAGAATTTAAATACATATTTTAGTTCAGCCTGGTGGTGCTTACAGGGCCAGCGATAGACGGCTAACATCAAGGTCAGCAGTTCAAACCCAACAGACACTCTGTGGAAGACAGATGAGGCTTCTGTAAAGATATACAGCCTTGTAAACTGTATAGGGAGACGATGAGCCAGAGTCAACTGGATGGCAGTGAGCGGCTATATGCAAAGACTGAGCATCTCACATATAGTATAAAATACTTTGTTTGGAAAATGCAACACTCATTCAAGAAAACTTTGAACTAGATGGCAGGAATATGCTAGGGATATTTCTGACATTTGTCAGACGTATTTAGGAACCAAAGCTGAAATCATTTATCATATTTGAAAAACAAATATCTGGGTTTTTGATATGTCATAAATTTTCACAAAACCACTTCAATTTTCACCCCCAAGAATGTGGTAGACAGATAACCAGTGATGTAAGCTCATTTTCCAAACGTAAACTCAGAATCTTATTTCATTTAATATTTATAACCACTGAGTTAAGTGCTATCAGTTGTCATCCCCTTTTCATACGTGAGGAAAGGAGGTCAAGTAAAAACTGTGATCTTTATTTCTTTCCAACTACGGTGATTTTTTTGTTTTGTTTTGAAATTTTATTTATTAACAAATAGCAACAGTCCTTGAAACGACTGAGGCTCGGAAGTTCTATTTCAGTATTCTATCAGTTTCAAGCTGCTTCGTCATAAGCCTTCACAAAAATGCTATTTTATTTAATGTGCCAACAGTTCACTAAAGGAGGAAAAAAAACAAACTTCGTTCTAGCACTTGGTCCCTAAGGATCTAGCTGAAAAATCTGGCCAGCCCTTGAACTTTATCAAGATAAATCCCTGGCATGTACTAATCGCCAGAGAGGATCTTCAAATCAGATAAAAGCAAGAATTTGGGCATGGGAATGGACACAAACACCTTGCTGTTTACAGAGGTCCACAACCTGGCAGCCTTTCAGCAAGGCTTCACTCACAGAGCTGTTACTCTAAACGTTCCAGCTATAGCTTGGAAGTTGATAATTCTAAAGATATGAGGAGAGTTGTGATTTCTGACACAGCATTCCTGAGATAAACACATGATCTGAGGGATGCTTTGAAATTCCCAGAGATATCCCACTCTTCTACGGCTGCATGAAAATAGTCTTTCAAAAAGTGACTCTCGCTTTAACAAAAAGGAAGTGGGAAGGAGGGAACCGAGAAAATCACGTATCAGTTTGCTTGCCACCAAACAAAACGCTGAATGTATAGCAGGCAAGGAAGTTCCACAGAACAAACACAAAGTACATGCTAGCACCCAAGTTTAACTTTAGCTTTCCACTTCTATCAACCTCTTAAAATGTATCACCCAAGCAGAGTCCCAAATAAGTTACTCACCCAAAGCACTAAGGTATACATTTAATTTCTACACTATTTAAAAAGAAATACTAAAAAAAAATTCAATTTTGTTCCTGTTTTAAGAAATAGTATTCTTCAACTATATTAATAAAATATATCAAAATTAGAAATCTAGTCTCACTTAAATTTTCTTGATGACAACACAAAGTTAATATAAATACAAAGCGTAAAAATTGAGCAGCTGATAAAATACAACTGACCACTCATAATTCTTCCCAATCTCGTAAGTAAAACTGTGTTCATTAGCTGAGTTGTGCTTTGTTTAAATCCTTTTATTGGGGGTGCACACAACTCTTATCACAATCCATACATACATCAAATTGTATCAAGCATATTTGTACATTCGTTGCCATTATCATTCTCAAAATTTTTGCTCTCTGCTTAAACCCTTAGTATCAGCTCTTCATTTTTCTCCCTCCCTCCCTGCACCCCTCTGCCTCATGAACCCTTGATACTTTAGAAATTATTATTTTGTCATATCTTACACTGTCCAATGTCTCCCTTCACCCACTTTTCTGTTGTCAGTCCCCCAGGGAGGTTATATGTAGATCTTGTGATCGGTTCACCCTTTA
>NW_022109768.1:6805177-6807283 GCF_000313985.2 Echinops telfairi | reverse complement strand
AAGGAGGAGCTGATGCCAGCGGCTTAAGTGGAAACAAATGTTTTGAGAATGATGAGGGTAGCGAATGTAAAAACGTACTTTATACAATTGATGTATGCATGGATTGCAATAAGAGTTGTATGAGCCCCCAATAAAATGATTTTTTAAAAGCGGGGGATTGGAAGGAAATCAGGCTCACTAGACGTCTATCTATGGGAACATCCAGATCTGAGCAGGCTGACCCAAGCCACCTAGGCCCAGGTGAGAGGTCCACCTGGGTGCACAGACTACGCAGCCATGACATGACATCACACAGGTGTGCCTAAACTCAGCCAATAAGATCAGCCAATACCCTCAACCACCTCTCCCCAGCCAGTGGAGATAGCAGTGGATAAAAGCAGGCCACAGGCAGGCTGAGCTTTTTTCTCTTGCTTGGGTGTGCTCTGCAAGCAGAGGGTGGAAATCTCTCCCTTGCGCATGGCGCGTAAGTGCCTGTGGGACCTCTTGGGACCTGCATTCTCTTGGCTCTTGGGATTTCCTGCTGTTGGTTCCACATGCAGGTTCCAAGTTCCTGTCCTGGTATTCTCTCCACGTGTTTTTCTGTGCTCCCCTAAAATGACCATTTTCAATCGTGAACTTTCCCACGGCCCCACCCTGTGGCCTTGCACACTTTTTAAGGGAAACTGTACTTTCTGTGGATCTCTTACCCTCAACTCCCTTTCCCTCAAAAAAGTTACTTGGATTTACACAAGTGCTTCTGCCACATGAATGCTTTCACTGTTGAGAAGCAAGAACCGAGGTAAACCACGCTAGATACCTAACAATTTCACATAAAATCATATGCTCTTTCCTCCTTAATGGCCACAAAGTATTTACTTATAGATAACACACGTACACAATTCTTCACAGGTGGGCAACGATGAATAAACCAATTGTTCATCACCGCACAGCAGTGTTGTTGTCAAATGCTACCCAGGAAACCTTAGACTCACTGATTCCGTGCACAGTCCTCACTACTTAATATATCAACGACTCGGTCTGTCCTTCGCTAACATAGGTCTGATGGTCAGGCAGAGGGCTGTGGTCTGTGTGGCTGGCAGCTGAAAAGCATCAGCAGCTCTGTGGGAGAAAACCTGGGTTTGTGGACCTGTAAACAGTCTCGGGAACCCGCAGGGGTTGCTATGAGCCAGGACTGACTGGACTGCAGTGAGAAAGTAGGCATTTAGGTTAAAACTTCACAGAATAACAATTTGACTATGAAATTCTTCAAGGGGGGAAAACCCATTTATACGTGCATGGCTCTTCCGGTAAAGGTCTAGCAGTAGAAATACTAACTTTATATCATTAAAATTTTAATCAATGCCACCGATCTGTGCTCCAGTAGATACTAAAACCCTCTCAGTACAAAAGGAAACATTGTTCTTCATACTTTTACAAACAGGTAGCACAATCATCTTTTATATCTCTGCTAGTTTAACAGAATCTCATGATTACCTTAATATGTATTACTTTACAGGGCTGCGATGAGTCAGAAGCAATTCAATGACGGGATTTTTCTTTTCATCATTAATGCTATAAACCGTCTTTACTTAGCATGTTGATGGTGTACTGTCTTTTACGATCTATTGTTCTTACTGTCAAATTTCCTAGCACATTAAACATTTCATTCAATTCATAGTATTAAATGTATAGATTAGATTTTGAATCGCTTCTCAGCCTTTTGGTTAAGATCTAATGTAGATTAGATTTTGATCCTTTTTTACCTGTAATATGCATTCCCAGGATGTAAAGCCTACACAGACATACATGGGGCTGTCACTTGCCAGCAGCTGCCTGAAGAGCAGATACCAACAAATCACACATACACACTAACAGAAAGAAGCCAGGAGTAAATATATCAATCTATGTGTGTGTTAGTCTGGGTTGGCTAGAGAAAAAGTTCATAGACACTCATGTATATAAGAAAGAGCTTTCAAAATACCAATTTATAAACTATCAAGGGCTCATGAGAGAGAGGGGAGCGGGGAGGAAGGGGAAAAATGAGGACCTAATGTCGGGGGTTTAAGTGGAGAAAAAATGTTTTGAGAATGATGTACAAATGCGCTTTACACAATTGATGTGTGTATG
>NW_022109768.1:6788873-6805067 GCF_000313985.2 Echinops telfairi | reverse complement strand
AGAAAGAAAGAGCTTTATATACAAGAGCAATTGAATATTGAGAAAACATCCCAGCCCAGTCCAGATCAAGTCCATAAGTCCGATATTAGCCCATATATCCAATATCTTGTGGATCCCATGGCAGTAGAAGCATCTTTGCACTGGCGTGGGTCTCCATATGGCTCCTCCAGCTCCAAGGCTCTGGCTCCATCAATGTGTGTCCATGTAGCTTGTTGTCAGTAATGTCTCACAGGGAGTTAGCGTGTGCCCCGCCTCCAACGAGCTATTTTATCTCCATAGCGCCTCCAAATGAGGTCATCAAGCTGCAACCTGACTGACAGGCTAAGCTCCATCCCTTCACTTTCGAGTCTCAAATTAATTACAGATTATATAACTACCACAATACAAGAGCCAATCTGACCTCTAAAGTGATTTCTTCATATCGACAATAATAGATTAATTATAAGCAATATCACTATTCACAATTAAGTGATGGAGAAATTTTGGCTTACAGATAGGGGTTGTTTTTTCAAATCCACAAATAAGTGCTACAACCAGGGCTAAAAGCCAGCTTAGGTTGATTTCTAGAGCCAGTATTCTAATTCCTACATTAGGCTGTCATGTTGTAAAATTTATAACTGAATTAACTTTCACAAAATTTGACATGCATATGGTACTAATGATCTTGTTCTATAATTTCTACATAATATTAGAAATACTATTATATAGTCTATTTTATAAATAAAGACATTTGAATTTAGTAATAAATATAGCTGTGATTCTATATACTCTACAAATATGTCATTTCCCTTAAATAAACAGAACTTCTACCTGTCTCATCCCTCCAAGACTATGGTAGCTACATAATCTCATGACAACTTCAAACTATACAGCAGTGTAGGGGTGGTATTCAACATGTCAATCAGTTCACAGCCTGATGCTGCCTCCTTGTGGGCATGACCTTCTCATCAAGGGGGTCCTGGGAACACCCCCTTCTCTCTCTGCCTTCACCTTCCTGCTAGCAACTCACTATGGGACCTGCCAGAGTCCTGTGATGATTTTGCCACTTTTGGATCCACAAGACTTTGCACCTACCAGCCTCTGATATTTCTGCATTCTGCATCGTTGCATGTGGCTGTATGAGTCTGAAGAGGGACTTATGGACTAGTATCGGACTAGGTTGGGATGTTTTCCTGATATACAATTACTTCTTGATATAAAAGTTCTTTCTTACATATATAAAGTGTCACTGAATTTGTTTCTCTAGTCAACCCAGCCTAACACAAAAATAGTGCTCAAACACTGAAGTAGATAAAAGAAGTCAAAAGGGCAGATGATTCCAAAAAGAACTGTTAGGCATGTAGTTAGATTCAGGGAGAAGGGGGATGGTCTCTCCCATGCCTGCACAGGCCCCCTAGAGAAGGATGGAAGGAAATCAGGAGACTTATTACACACCAGTGAAGACACCCAAACTGAGCATGCTCAAATTCAAGCCCCGGAGCCATGTGGGAGATACACCTTGGGAGGTCCAAACTAGGCCAAGGCCCATGACATCACCCAGGTGGCCTTAACACACCAATGGGATCAACCAGTACCATCACCCATGGCTCCCCAGCCAGAGGTTTTAAAGATCCTGGCTGTGGGAAGGCAGCCGCTCTTTTACCCTGTTCCTCAACAGAATCAGGACACACTGCTGCCTGGGCATGTCCCCTTAGGGCCCACTCTGGGCCCGCTTGGGGTGCAAAGCCTCTGGGCTAAGCCTTTGCCTTGGCCTCTAGGTTTCTTGGGCTTCTGGCCTCCTGGGACTCCCGCCAATCCGAACATGTGGGTGAGCTGTTCCATGAGGTTGCTTATGTTCAGCTGTTCAGCCCAGTGCAGCTTGGCACTCTTCCCTGAAATAGCGTGTACCCTTTTGAGACTGTTAAACCTGACACTTATTCTGTCCTTCATAAAAACCGACTTGGATAACAAAGTGGACTTCGGTGTGAATACTTTCATCCGTGCAAAGCCAAGGACCAAGGTATTATTCACTCGGGAAATCTTATAGACCCTCTACTGAGGTAACTATTTCCTATGTTCTTTCAGAGAATCTTCTTGTTGCTGTTACCTGCCACCAAGTTGGTTCTGAAAGATAGCAACCCTATGCACAACAATTATTATCATGTTTGATCTCACTGTTGCAGTCAATGTGTCATTGTGTCTCTTCCTCTTTATCACTGATAATCTGCCAAATGTGATGTCCATCTCTAGGGACTGGTGCCCCCTGACAACATCCAAAGTATACAACATAAAGGCCACGGAATTTTCTCTCCTAAAAAAAAAATTTGGTAGCACTTCATCCAAGACAGATCAAGAAGTCACCGGTCTTGCAAAATGTTACCATGCAATCTCCAGCTTTGCTTTTATTACCCCAAGGCCATGTTTTCCAACCACTGCCATTCCTCTTTGGTGTCAACTTTCACATTGTAATTGCCAATAATCCTCAATGCATCTTTACTGCATGGTTGATCAATCTCAGAAAATGTTGGTAGAATTCTTCAGTTTCTTTATCATTAGCTTTAGCGGTTGGTACACAACATTAACTGGACTTCTTCAGAGGCGAATAGATGTTGTCTTATCAAAAACAGCAGTATACTTCAAGACAGACTTTGAAATATTCTTTTTGAAGATGAATGGGACACCATTTCTCTTAGATTTGTCATTCCCAGCGTAGTAAACCATAGGACTGTCTGTCTGAAAATGACCAACATCAATCCATTTCAGTTCACTCATGTCTGGGAAGCTCCACTGAAACCTGTCCCCTGCAGTGGCCCTGATAGTATCTGAAATACCAGTGGCACAAGCTACAAAATCACATGGATACACATGCCATCACAGTAGAGCCAACACAGTGAGAAATGTGTTGTTAGCTTTCCCAAGCTTTCAGGGCGCTGAGAATCTTCAATTCCTCAATCTGTTAGAATCCACCATTACAAACCACAGCGACAAGTCGAATGGAGTTGGTTCCGACTCCTGGACACCCTATAGGACAGGGTAGAACTGCGCCTCTAGGTTTCTAAGACTTTTTGTGAGAGTAGAAAGTCTTGCTTTTCTCTCCCAGAGCAGCTGGTGGTTTCTAACTGCTAAACTTGCAGCCCAACACATAACCACCATGCTACCAGGGCTCCTCTTCAAATGCAGATCTCGATTTTTCCCCCACAAAGGAAAAATCTTTTTTAGTACTGTACTGGTATCAAGGGGGTCAATGATAGCCATCGGAAAGTACAGAATATTTCAGTTTCAACAACAACAAAAAAAGCATTGTAGTTCATCGTGCAAACTTAATATATTCTTAAATCACCTATTAATAAATAAAACTTTGAAATGGAAAATAAGCCATATTAAAAAAATCCTTGTAATGTTTATCAACTAGAACAAAACATCTCTTTCGGGTGCTGAAGTTACAACGCTTAGCAGAGTTAAACTGAATTCCAGTTTAACTTTAAATCTTCATCATTTTGAAATATACTTATCTCAAAGGCAAACACTGTTCACAGTACCTGTCAAAAGACCGGAACTGCACAGGCTGTTCGACTGAAAGGTCACCCAGGGCTCCAAGGCAGGCTGGCGGCAGGAGGGCAGGATCCACTGTGACTCCATCAGCTGGTATGTTGACCAAGCTTCGGAGAATGTCCTTCACGTTCACATTTTTTGAAACTGGAACTGATGGTGCTGCCTTGTTCTCCGACTCATTTCCTCCATCATTTTTGGTTTCCTGAGATTTATTGACTTCTAAAGAAAGAGTGCAAAGCACCTCACTAACTGCATCAGGCCCAGCACTGACACTAGAAGGTGCCGCCTGAGGGGTCACACCCGCACTGCTTCCTGCTCCAGTAGCTGTTTCTTCCCCAGTGCCCGAATCTCTCCTCCTCCGTGCAGCTGACATCCTTTCTGATTCTTCCCCAGGGGCCACAGGCACAGGGCTGACCGCTGGTGGTGTATTCTCTACATCTTAGACAGAAAGAGAAGAAAAAAAATTTAAAGTATTCAGAATAAAATTTTTAAGGTACAGCTCTAACTGCTGCTTTATTCTATTATTTCAAATTATAGAACATGTAAGATATCCTAAAAGGCAAAAGCCAAATAGATAATGTATGAAATGTGCTACAACTATGCCTATCGTTAAAATTCAGAGTAAAACTAAAGAATAAATACAGCCACTACCATATAAAGCCCCACATAAAATCTATATAGACAGTCAACCACTTCTCTGCTATATTTATTAGAAATAAAATAATTCTGAAAATACAGGTGTTTCAAAATCAGAGGCTTGCAATTTGAGATACTTCTGGGTAAGAAAGATCAATGTCATATAAAGAGCTCCATTGCCAAGGACTTACTTCTCTCATTGGGTTCAGTCATTCCTATATTTCCAAACTATGTCATTTGTTCCAAACAACAACTGCAAATCATTTATCCTACTTGAATTCCTCTTCATCTCTCACATAGACCATGACACTAGCCTAGTCTATCCTTTCATATCACAGTAAGTCATTTCCAGACATGAAGCATTTGGATGGAGTCCCCACTAGTTACATTTTTTTCTAATCCAACATACATGCAACAAGATGTTGACAGGATAAGCCAGTACTCTAAGGAATGGGACCAACATTACAGTCTGTTGGTACTTCCTTCTAAATCAAGAAAGCCTACCATTCTGTGAAAGAAGTCTTAATAGGAATCATACTTTTATGGTAAATGTATATTATAGTTGAGGATAAAATTAATTATAGACAAATATGGATTTTTTTTCTTTAATCATTTTATTGGGGGCTCTTACAGCTTTTATAACATTCCATACATCAATCATCAATTGTATCAAGCATATGTGTACATATATTGCCATCATCATCATTTCCAAAACATTTTCTACTTGAGCCCTTGGTATAAGCAACTCATTTTTCCCCTCCCTCCCCTACACTCCCACCTTCATGAGTCCTTGATCAGTTATATATTGTTATTATTATTTTGTATCTTACATTCACCCACATTTCTGTTATTCGTCCCCTTGGGGGTGGGGGGCTACATATCCAAACATGGATTTCATAATTATGATTGATAATAAAACTCAAGAGAAAACCCTCCAAGCTACAACAGGTAGCCAAATAAGGCTGCTAATTACCGATCTTGATAAAGTTCCAAATCCTAAGGATAGAGGTAAAGGATCTTTAATAATATGAATATATGGTATTACTTTGAGGACTAAGGTGTGCCTGACCCAAACCACAGCATTTTCTGTTGCATCATACACATGTGAGAGTTGGACATTGAATAAAGCAGACCAAAGCAGAATCAATGAATTTGAACTGTGGTGCTAGAGAAGAGTATTGAAAGTACCATGGACAGCTAAAAGGACAAGCCAATCCGTTTGGGAAGAAGTACTGCACAGCACCATGCAGTGTTTCGCTCTGTTGTGCACAGGGTCCCTATGGGTCCGAGCTGACTGGATGGCCCCTGACAACAACAATATATAAAAATCCTGTTGTCTAGACCTTCAAAATATATCTGGAATTTGCTTTTCACCATCTCAAATATGACCACGGGTGTAGTCCCATAGGGTCACTCTGAGTCAAATAGTTTATTTGTTTTATTTTGTATTTTTGGTTTGGGAAGCCAACAGAGGTCAGACATGATTTTTCTTTTCTTAAAAATACACTATCCTGCAACTCTACCCTGTCCAGGAGAGTTAGTGAGTCTGAAATTACTCGATGCCTGTGAGTTAGGTTGAGTTTTTCGTAGTATAGACTGAGGTACTTTAAAGAGCCTATTGAGCCATGCCTCCTAATACACATCCTCTTGCAAAATTCTCCAATCAGGGCTGAACTTAACTTACGTTAACCAATAGAATACCTAAATTGCATGATGCCAGTAATGGGCCCAAGCTCTAAGAAGATCTAAAAGCTTTTGTACTCTTGGAATCCCAGAGCTGCTCTGTAATAAAATCGGGCTACCTTGCCAGACAGAACATGTAGAAATAACATTCAGAGAAGCCATGGGGAGAAAAAGAGGTTGTGGTAGTTACGTAACATTGTGTCAACTTGAAGATATAGAAGTGAAGGGGTGGAGTTTAGCCTGTCAATCAGGTCACACCCTGATGGTACCTCCTGGTGGGCATGGAAAATCTCACAAGGAGGATCTTGATAACTCTCTTTCTCTCTCTCTCCCTCACTCCCTCCCTCTCTCTCTCTCTCTCTCTCTCTGTTTCACCTTCCTGTTGGCAAGCCCTGAGGCTGAGACCTGCCAGAGCCCTGGAGATCCATCCACCACCACTGGATCCACATGAATTTGCACCAACTGGCCTATGACCTTCCAGCATTTTGCATTATTGCACGTGGTTGCATGAATCTGTACAGCAGAGGTTCTCAACTCTGGGTTTCTTTCTCTAGTGAACTCAGCCTAACACAAAGGTTCTCAGAATTAATGGAGTAAAATCTAGAAATCCAACTAACAGCAAGTACCACACCCTTAGATAGAGCTACAAATGAGCTGTTTCCATCAGTTATCCTCAGCTACAAAGGCATCCTAGCAAAGGTAATAGCATGTGAACCAAGAAGCCACCTGAGACTTTTTACCCCAGCAAGCATCATCTGGAGCAGAGATATGTCACCCCCACTGTGACCTGACAAATGCAACTCATACAATCATGAAAAGGAGTGAGATGCTGTGGTCTTAAGCTTCTAAGCTTGCAGGGAGTTATGCAACAACAGATAACCAAACCCCTGATTTTCCTTGCTTTCGCATTCGTGATATCAACCAAAAATTCAGAAGGCTATTTTAAAATACAAGTTGGAAGACATGCACATACTCTCAAAGCCTTCAAATGGTTCCTGTTTCCCTTAAATTAAAACCTATCCCCATTTCTAATTCCCGGTGTTTTTATCCTATTCTATTTTGTGAATTAGCACTTAATCACCTTCTAAAATACTCTTCAATTATTAAAATATACTCATTGACCACGCCTTCTCCTCCCAAGTAATCAATATATTTTTAAAATATGTATAGAATAAATGGAAAGCAAATGTTTTGAGAATGAAGAGGGCAATGAATGTACAAATGTGCTTTACACAATTGATGTATGTATGGATTGTGTTAAGAGTTGTATGAGCCCCTAATAAAATGATTTAAAAAATATGTATAGTAGAAAAAGTCAAGAACATGTTTTCACAATAAAAGGAACATTAATGGCTACAAAGGATGGGATGGGCTAGAAAACTGGCAAGTGATAACTACTCTAAAGGGGAAAGAATAAGATGTAGATTAGGAAAAAATGATGGAGGCAGAGGGAGGCACTGGGAGGCTTCCAAAAGTTAAAGACAACAAAGGCAAATGCTGTTAAATACATGGAATACAGTGACGTCTTTAATATGGCTCTTCTTCCCCTAACCTTTATTAATTCCACCAATGGCCTCCAGTTTTCCTGATGGGCCTGGTAAAAGGTGAGGAAATATATTAATTAGCTTATATGATTCATCTGTGAGTGATTGTTAACAGGGTCCACTGTAATCACCATCCTTCTGAGTACAAACTCAGACATATCAGAAAGAAGAAAAGGAATCTCGCTACCAGAAGAGCTAGGCTTGGAACGCATCCCTTTGACTCTGAGGTCCCTGCACATTGAAGCTCCTTGAACCAGGAGATAGCTTTGACACGAGAGGAGAAGCAGAGCAGCAGAACCAGGAGCCAGAGTATCAGAGTGGGGGGCTTCCCCGCCTAGATCAAGTAAAGCTGGAGGTGGGGTGCTGTGTCTCTGAGCACTTAATTGGATGAGCTAGGGTTGCTAACCCATGGATCTAGAGTGGAGTGCCTTTGGATTGAGCCTTATGCTAAACCAGCATGCCCTTTGGACATTTATTAAACAACCCTAAAAGAGCTTTGCAGTATTGCTCAAGCAGGAGAGACCAGGCCAGGAGGCTGAGTGCCAGAGAGAAATCTACTTACACAGATGGCAGAGAAGAAACAGTGCTGGCTGAACAAGTGTATCCTGAGCATTTCTCACCTGAATTGTAACCTGTTAGCCTCCCATATAAACCCTATAATCATGGGCACCGTCTGTGAATTGTGTGTGGCCAATGCTATGAATTCTCGAAACCAGCTGAGACTCAGAGTGCCTTGTGAGGGATGGATGGAAATCAGTCACGTAGAAATTAGCCTGGGGCAGTGCTACTAATGAGTTTGATTTTCCTTACCCCTGTGGAGCCATGTAGGAACCCTGGTGGCATAGTTCTATCTCTGTGGGAGAAAGATGAGGCTCTCTACTCCCATAAAGAGTTATAGTCTCAGAAACCCACACTGTCCCGTAAGGTTGCTGTCATTCAAATGGACTCAATGGCAGTGAATTTGGGTTTGTTTTGTTGTTGGTTGGTTGGTTGGTTGGCTGGTTGGTTGGTTTGTGTAGCCAAGTGAGGTCAGACATGGCCCCTAAACAATTTTCTTATTTTATAATACACTATCTTACAATAGTGGGACAGTAGTTACACACTGAGCTGCTAACAGCAAGACCAGCAGTTTGAAACCACCAGCCGCTACACAGGAAAAAGACGAGGCTTTCTACTCCTGTGAAAAGGTAAGTCTTGCGTCGGACAGGGCAAGATATGACAAAATACCCATTTATAAACTATCAAGGACTCATGAGGGAGGGGGGAGCGGGGAGGGAGGGGAAAAATGAGGACCTAATGTCGGGGGTTTAAATGGAGAGAAAATGTTTTGAGAAACGATGTACAAATGCGCTTTACACAACTGATGTGTGTATGGACTGGGATAACAGTTGTATGAGCCCCTAATAAAATGTTAAAAAAGAAAAGGTAAGTCTTGGAAACCTGTACGGGTAGTTCTAACAGGGTCATTCAGAGTTGGAATTGACTCAATGGCAGTGAGTTTGGTTTTTTGGTTTTGATCTCACATTAGTGGTGGTAGATGCTTGGATAGACATGCAGGTGGAACAAGTGTAGGAATAAGAATGGGAGTATACCCATGAACACATATAGGTTTGACAGACGGTATCTGTATATGTGGATTCATTTTTGCAGGAAATAAATATGGTGGAATATACAGGGTACAAAATTATTCAAACTTCTTACAAACAACCAAAGACTAAAGTTTAAGTGAATGGGTCCCTGGGCCTGGAGTATCAGGACCAACATCATGGGGGACACCAGGTTCAACTGGCAAAATGTAGTTAGCTAAGTCAATTCTACATCCCAATTCAGTGAGTATCAAATAGAGTCTTAAAATTCATCTAAGATGCAACTACTGGTCTCTCCACATCCGGACATAAAAAGCCCCCCCCCAAATAGAAAACTACACGGACCCTATTAGTCCAGTGGACTAATGGACTATGCAAACATTAGTATCCACAACCCTAAAGCCAGAAGAACTAGATGGTGCCTGACTACGACTACTCACTGTTCTGAAAAAACGATCTGAATAAAGTAGTGAAAAAAAAAAAAAAAGATGGAGCAAAACTGACAGTCATAAAAGAGACCAGACTTACTGATCAGATGGAGAATGGTGTGACCCCAAAGACTATGGCTTTTAGCCACCCCTCAGGTCTGGAAATAAATTCCCCTCCATGATAGAATTATCAACCATTTAAAATCAAAAGGGCAGCATTTCCCCAAGAACCAAAGTCAGAGGATCCAAAAAGGAGGAGACTCAAGGAGGAAGTGAGATAAGCAATAGCTACGTCAAATCAGAATGTGTGTGAACTTCTGAAGCCAAACTATGAAAACCTTCTTAAATCTTCATCTAATTAACAAAACAAAGTTTGAAATACTTCTATTCATTGCTACTTTCTATATTCTCACATAAAAATATAAGTTTTATGAGAACAAAGATATGTGTTTTATTCAAGCATCTATTTGGTACTGAAAAAAAATTTTTCTTGAACAAATAAATCTCTCTTTTAACAGACTTTTATTAACTAAATTAATAACTTCAATAATTCAGACTTTAAAAAATTATACTTCTATAACTGAGAGCTACTTATGAAATTCCAATTATTAATTACTTATAAACATTCTACCTCTCCTAAGAGAAAGTGAGTTTCTCATTCTTAGAAAATTCTTCAATAAGCAAAACATTTTAACTTTTTATGGTAAACAATAACATTTTCTTATCTTTTAAGCAGATGGCTTAATTTAAAGAAAACAATTATTTCTCGACTGAAATTACTTGCATAATAATTTAAAACTATTTAGCTTAGTCTTTAGTAGAAAGAAATATATATGTTTTTGTTTCATATATAAATATTTAAATTACAAAAACACTGTGAAGTGGACGTAATAATTTACCTGAGCTTTGGACGTTAGGGAACAAAATTCAAAAACTTACCACGGAGGGACACATTCCCACTTTCCCGGCTTGTCTCCTTAAATGATTGGCTACGCTTTTCATTTTGAGGTTCCAGAATGTCTCTATATTTCGAGACCATCAAAACAGAGATAAAGTACACAACAGCCAAGGCCAAGAATTGGGCTTGTTTACTATCCTCCTGAGAAAAAGGAAAAGAAATTGATTATGCCACTTACACAGTAGGTTTTCATTTTCTTTTGTATGACAGTATTTTAAAATAAATATGTACAAATCCATCAAGAATCACAGGAAAATTTCTAAATTCCCCAGAGCAAATATTAAACAGATTTTTTTAAATGCGTAGTTTTATATTTGCATAGCATGAAAAATCAGAGGCTGACATGTAAATAATGGAGTCTAAAAAGATAGATTCTAATGTCTTTTATAAGATTAAATCAAAATTATCACTATATGTAAACAGCTGATTACTTACACTTCAAATCACAAAAATTAAAAAACATAAAAACTACGATACCAGTTTTGCTAAAACACCAACATCAATGAGGGGGAAAAAAGTGAGACTATCAGATACACATCGGATACACAAGAGGATGACAGAGGACCGTTAAAGAGTGCTTTTACTCGCCCGACAAGCACATGTCCAGGATTGAACATAAAGTGTTTGCGAGACAGAGCAGGAGGCCCTTCCTCCTGACTACAACTCACCTTTACTCAAACGTTCATCTGAATATCAGTGGCCTATCCAAAGGGGCCCCTGCCATATCAGTATTCTTCTGATAACTTTTACAAAATAGTCTTTTTGAAGTTAACCCCATTTAGATAATCCTTTCCAGTTGCCTAATGTTTACAAATCATTGTCAAGAGAACTCCCTACCTCAAATAGACTATCAACACACACACACACACACACACACACCAGTGTTCTTACTCTAAATGCTTTGGAATTAGAAAGAAAAATGTATAAGCCAATAAAGTGTATGAAAGAAATAACTTACTATGTCTCTGAAGACTACTGCCCTGAGCCGATTAATATCCATGTCTTGTAGGAGTCTGTCCAGATCTCTTACTGGAGATATGCCACCAGTTACAATATCCACTGGGCTCTATAGACCAAAAATATGTACACACACATTGAGACATCATTTCAAAAATAAACACAGTATTCTCTTTTTAAAATCCAGTTGATTTTATTCTTTAATAGTTTTACTGGCATATAATTCACTTATCATTCAATAGTTCAATCATATTAAAAGTTGTACAATCATCTCCACAATCAATTTTAGAACCATTTCTTCTGTCTTGTACTCACTGTTATCAGCTCCCCCTTTACCCCAACTTCCCCTGCCAGAGTCTGCAAGAAACCTGCATTCCCTGTCTTGATAGCTTCACTTGCCCTGGATTTCATTGACAGGAAACATACAACAATACAAAAACAAAAGACAGCTGCAGTGTGCACGACAGCACTATCCACATCCCTGGTCTGTGGTCAGAGGGGATTGACCAGAGGCTTACTCCATATGTGGACCCTGCAAATGGAATTTGGCTTCCCATTGTCATCCACCACCTTCAGCAAGCTGGTAACACAGTATTCTAAGTGCTACATTTTGTACTAATGCTACAACAATCCTTTCTCCAATTTTGTTGTGTTTCTCCTACTCATATCTTTCTTTTTTGGAGGGGTTCAGGTGAGGGGTGTGACGCACAAGGTGAAGATAAGGTATAGGGCAGGTACAGCAGAGTCACACAGAGAGAACCAAGCTGCAAAATACCTCACCAAGTACAAGAAATACAAATAGACATCTCTGAAGGAAAAGGAATCATCAAGGAAAGTAAACATTTAGAAAAGCAGACAAGATTAAGTATAATCAAATCTTTACTGTATATTTAGACACAAATATTTGAATGTTATATCCAAAGCTTAAAATAACTATACAGGGAACCCTCGCCACTTCGCGCTTCGACTTCTGCAGCTTCACTCTATCGCGGTTTTTGCGTAACAGCGCATGCTCTGTCATTACTGCCACTGATTGGCTCATACTGTACACGCTTCTGTCTGCATCGCTACGTATCGGAGCTACATATCAGATGCATTTTTGCTTTTGTTCAGTGTACTGTAATTGTTTGCGATTTTTAAGAAATTTTATCCAAGCCCTATGATGGCTCCTAAACGAGCTGCTTCTTCTAAGCCTTCTGACAATAAAAATAAGCGCCAGAGGAAGATGCTCACCATCCAGGAAAAGGTAAAACTTTTGGATATGATCAAAGATGGCAAGAAAATCGTGGAGGTTGCACGCCATTTCGACTTGAATGAGTCTTCCGTTCGTAAAGAGGAAAAACATCCGTGCTACGGCTACTTTCACTTTCAACAAGGAAGCAAAGCGCATCATGACAAGTCCTAATAAGGAATCCTACTTCACGGAATTTCATTTATCACGGTAGGGTCTAGAACCAATTAACCGCGATAAACGAGGGTTCACTGTACTGGGAATCCTGTCAGATTTATTTAACTTTAGGTTGGAATGAACAAATAATTTTCAGATCTCAATAATGAAATCAGAACTGCATTCTGTATTCTTACCTTTGCTGCAGACTTCCCCATGGGAATCAGGCCAGGGATTGCCTTCGGGCCCCTGGCTGTATCCCCTTGAGTTTTCCGCTGTGAATGCTGCTGACACTCTAAGCAGTTCCTTACTGCCACTGCACACACTATCAGGGAAAAACAGGGTCAGAAGAGAAAAGTATGCTTAAGAATACAGAATGGATAAAAGTCACCTACATGATACACTTTACATAAGATTTTATTTCAAACAGATTACCTTCATCAAAATGCTAAAATATCACCTGGATTTTTCCAGTGGTATCATCTGACTCTATTACCTTCAGACCTAGTGCCTTTATAGGACGAACAGGCAAACTTTCAGAACTCAGAAAATAGAGTACTGTTTCTTAGGCCTCACCTAACTAAGCTTGCTGAAAAATAATTTATTATAAAATTGATAAAGAATTAAAAGAAATGTGGAAGAAAATAGAAAGTACATAAACTAGTCTAAGATGACAACCATCTATTACCTTCATTAAGGTAAAAGATTTTAACCAGGCAATGTTCCTATTTTCCTGGCATTCTATCATTAGAAATGACATAGAAACTAACAGATAATAAATATGGTACTTACAGCATCTTCCTATTACTGAATTTCATTCAAAATATTTAGGAGGTAGGAGATAGGAGGGCAAATAAATAAATAAAAATAAATACAGATTGTACAAAATGGTCTCTCTAAAGCTCTGCTAACTAGGCAAATGCCTGATTATTTAGAAAATTATTTTGACATTTAAATGGCCAATTGGTCATTTACACTTAACCACAAATTGCTTCTTATCAAGTAATCATTCGGATTCCAAGCCAAAGAAGTTTGAACTGATCAACAATGAGCGAAAAAATTAGGAACAAGATTAAAATTTACGTAAAGTAGGGATTTTAAATACCACCATACCATTACGTAGCTAACAGAGAAAAGAAATGAGAAAAAGTCCTACAGGATGCCAAAATAGGGCAACAGAAGTTGAAAGGAAGGAAGGAACAGAAGCAGAGGCAGAAAAAAGAATATAAAATACAAACTGTCACGTTTGGAAATCCTGTCCATAAAACAACTTTTAATACTAGCATTCTCATGGGTTATATACAATCCAATTATAGTTTGCACTGGAAAGTTAAACCACATCAGAGTTCCTAATACCCATCCTACTGGTACTAGATACTATGTTTGTTTTGCCATCTCCACTACTTACCCATACTCCCCAAGAATGAATGGAAATAGATTTTCATTCCATTCCCCTCCCCTCCCCTCCCCTCCTCCCCCTCCCCTCCCATCCAGGCACTAGAGGCCGAGCCCAGTCACTCTGGGTCCCTCCCTTAGCACTAACCTTTGACTAATACATAACTTTCTATTAAGCATTTGATACATTTTTATAACATTCCCTTCTTCCTCCTTCAAATACAGCCTCTCTCTCTTTTTCTCTCAGAGGCCGATGACCGTTGGAGCCTCAGAGCTGAAGGAACCACGTGGAGACCCCTGCCAGCTCTGAGATACTTACACCACCACTGGATCCACAAGACTTCCCACCCACTGGCCTGTAATCTTCCTACATTCGGTGTCATGGCATGTTTTTTGTGACTTTGAAGAGGACTTTCTAGTTCGGTATCAGACATATAGGCTAATATCGGACTTATGGACTGGACTGGGATGTTTTCTTAATGTTCAATTACTCTTGTATATAAAGCTCTTTCCTACACACATATAAGTGTCTATGAATTTGTTTCTCTAGTCTACCCAGATGAACACAGTTAGTGTGGTTCAAATCCATCCAGGAGATCCAGGAAGAAAAGTCTGAAAAATCTGTTCTTTCGAGACAATCGCCATGAAAACCCTATGGGGCAATTCTATTCTGGAGCACACGGGAGTGGTGCATTCACCATGAGTGATGGCAACAGACCGGTACCATAATCTGTGAAGTGATCTTGAACAGTTTACATTCGGAGTCTCATTTCAATATATAAAATACAAGTGATGCTGGGATAATTAAATGACCACTTTTCTTTCTTCTAGCCACAAAATAAGGAAAACAGAATACTCCCTTAGCTTCTAAATCTAATGCCCCTTGAACTTAGTATAAATCATTTCTAGTGCAGTCTTGTGCTTTTAATTCTAGAAAGTCACTCTTTGGGGTTTTTTTGGGGTTTTTTTGTAAAGTAGAAAGAGTTAAGAATAATAATACACGGGATGTGAGGGCGATCTGGCTGCAACATCTGTCACCCCATTGACCTCCAGGGTTAAGATGGCTAGGTCCCCTTCCTCCATCATCACTCCATGTACGTCCTCGGTTGAAGAGGACGACCTTCCCCGATAGAAGGAGGACCGTCCTTCAGTCAAGGGTGTACAAGTGCTGTGCTCTCCTGCTAGAACCTCCAAACAAGTCTCAAAATAGTAATACAAAAAAGCAATGGAGATAAAATATTTTAATTACATTACTAATAAGAAGTTTAAGGAATGATACCATAGCATAAAGTATTACCTAGAAAAAATATTCAGTACCAAAAATAGACTTTGGGGCCAGGGCTCAGGACCCCACAGACTTGACCAGAAAACACTCCTAAAGGTCAACAAACACATCTTGAACTAACTACAAGCTTTTCTTTCTCGTTGTTTGTTTTTTGGGTTTTTTTGCCATTGGCTAGTTGTTATTTTGTTTTCTTTTGTTGCTTTGTTTTGCTCTGTCTTGTTTTTGTGCATGTTACTATCTCTGCAGGTCTGTCTAAATAAGATAGGCTGGATGAACAATCTGGTGGAGAAAACAACGGGACCAACAGTTCTGGGGGGGGTACATGGGAGAAGGGGAGGTAGGGGGAAAGGAAGTGGTGTTAACAAACCCAGGGACAAGGGAACAACAAGGGATCCAAATCGGTGGTGAGGAGGGTGTAGGAGGAGGCCTGGTAGGGCATGAGCAAGGGTAATGTAACCGAGAGGAATTACTGAAACCCAAATGAGGGCTGAACATTATAGTGGGACAAGAGGAAGGTGAAAGGAAATAAGAGGAAAGAGCTAGGAGGCAAAGGGCATTTATATTGGTCTAAATAAAGGCATGTACATAGGCAAATATATTTATATATGAGAAATAGATCTATATGCATACATGTATAGGTTTACTGTTAAGGTAGCACATGGACATTGGACCTCCAAGTACTCCCTCAATGCAAAAATACTTTGTTCTATTAAACTGGCACTCCATGATGCTCACCTTCCCGACACAATCACTGAAGACAAAGCAGGTGTATAAGCAAATGTGGTGAAGAAAGCTGATGGTGCC
>NW_022109768.1:6744890-6788319 GCF_000313985.2 Echinops telfairi | reverse complement strand
GCTTTAAACAATTGATGTATGTATGGATTGTGATAAGAGTTGTATGAACCGCCAATAAAATGACTGAAAAAAAATATTCAGATTCCAACGTCATAAATGACAGCTTTGAAGTATTGGGTTAGTTTGCTACAAAGTAATACCCGATTCACTGTATGAAGATCAGCAATAAATGGCAGTGGTCAATAAAGGATAACCTTTGCTATGTTGCACTCACCAATTTGATTTTTATCTTAAAATCTGACAGACTCTTTATAAACTACTGCAAGAAATGTTATGCATCATCCTAAGTCTAAAAGTACTCTGAATACGTTTTGAACAAAAATAGAAATTGCATCCAAAAGGTATACCTCAGTTTATGTAGCTGATAATCTAAACTATGATATGGAATACGATTTAACTAACTTGATTTTATAATTGTGATGTTTACATTAGCGCCTAATTTCTCATCTATTTTCACATAGCCATGGTACCTACTCATTTAGCTTCCAATTCATTGTTGCCTTCCTTTTCTGAATTTATTAAGAAAATTAATGAATAAAGTCTCAGTTTTACAACTGTCTCAAAAATCTTCTATAAAGAGAATGAATTTTCCCTTCCTTCACATATTTTTACTTTCAGCTAAAAAGGGGGAAAAAACTGCTTCCAAATGAGGAGCTAATAGTTACAAGAAAGAAAATATGTTCTCAAAATGACTGTGGTGATGATTACACAACTCTCTTTAATATGATTAACCACTGAACTGTATGCAAATTATGTCAATAAACTGTTATAAATTGTAAGAGTCATTTGAGCCCCTAATAAAACGATTAAAAATAATAATCTAATTAAATTAAAAAATAAAGAAAAAAAAAAAAGGAAAAACTGGCTTCTGGTTTAACAAATTAACGCAGTCATCTAAATGAAGTTTGTGCTTAAATGCTGCCAGTTTACAATCTTGCTACTCAAGTGTGTTTGGAAACATCTATCTTCTGGAATGTCTTCAAAAACCATAATTTTCAGCTCTACTAAAGACCAACAGTATCGAATCTAGATTTTAACCAAATCTTAAGTGATTCATATGCACCTTAGAGCAGGGAAGGGAAGGGAAGAAGGAGGACCAGACCACCTTAGTAGGTTTTTCAAATCCCAGGTCTTTTTCCTCTACCAAACTTGACAACTGCTGCAGCATGGTGCAGAACAGTCCTTCACTCTTTGCAGGTTAAAAAGTTGTCACATGCAGATTTCCTAGCACGCTGGTTTTCCCGCCAATCGGAACAATGATAATTTAAAACTCAGTATGTCTGGATGACACATATAGGTCTAATAAGTGGAACAGCTCACCTAGGCGGAGACACTGCCGCAAAATCCCTCCAGATGACATGTTTTTTTCAGCTTCAATTTCAGTGAAGCCAAGAGAACTTGCAAATATGAGCACATCCACAAGACTGATTAGCCTCTGCAAAAAGGTCACAGAGGCTTCTATCGAAAGGCCTTGAGTAGGCTCAATATTCTCCAGTTCATGCTGTAAGAAATAAAATTTCACATGTATATCTGTGGCCTGATAAAAATTTAATTAAAAAATTTAATTTTACCCAATACATATCCCAACTTTCTAAATTTTACAAAAAGCCAGACTTGCAAAACTCTAGCTCAACACATTTACTTGTCATTTCATCTTATGAAATACAAAATTTTAGAAACATAAAGTTAAAACACCATCAGTCATATCCTTCAATAGCTGATATATTCTTAGGGCAATTAACATTCTTCTTACTCTGTTTACTAATTGAATAGATTCTAAAGTCCATTCAGGTAACTGTAAAAAAAAAGTCTGTGGCTTTGGATTTAGAGACCCCATGATGCATAATAACTACTCATTCAAGCTGTCATCACTAGCATGCATAAGCCTCGTGTTTTCACAGCAGTTTCCTATCGTAAATACCAAGTCCTTACTGTCGCAGATGTAGCCACTGAAAGCAATGGCAGTATGCCCCCACAAGCCATGACCATATTGTCCATCACTTGAGAGATGAGATGAATTGTGTTGTGCACAAAGATGACATTATCACTGCTGTTCACGAAGTCCATAACTGTCTTTGTTGAATGGCTGTCCAAAGACAAACGATGGTTACTGATGAAGCGAAAGAAAGGAAATCACAGCTTACGTACTTGAGGGAAGGGAAGACAAGAAGATGCCTGTGCTTTACCTTAAAAGCTGAAGAAAGACAACGATGCAGACATTTTGGGGGATGTACTTCTTCACAGAAAGTACACCATAACAGTGGTTACTATTCATGCCCTCCTGCATTGCTAACACATAAATTCTATTAACATTACACCTGATATAAAAATGTGAAGTAAATCAGACATACTCTGAGAAGCCATGCATCCACAATTAAAGGGTGCATAGAGCCAAATATGCTATTCTAAATTCCTATCATTTCTTTTGGAAATGCCATAAAATAAGAGTATACAAATACATATAAATAAATTGGGTACTTATAAAATCACAAATTAAATAATGAAGTGTAATTCTGAAATACACTTTTATGCACTAGAGTCTTGTATACATAAATTCCAGTTGTTTTTCAGTATTTCCAATAATAAAGCCACTCAGTAAGCTTACCTCTCTGGAAAATCCCACACTTAACAATAATCTTTAGAAAATCTTCAGCAATAAAAAAAAATGTACATCTCTAGGTATCAAGTTTTTTATAATCTAGACAGAATTTCTTATAATAGAAAACAAACATTAATTTAATAAAACTCAACCCCAGAAACAATTTATAGTCTACTCTTAACCAAATTCCAAATTAAGAATAGAATGTGAACTATATGAATTTCTTTTGAAATTAATACTAAAGTTTATACACATCATCCACAAGAAATATATGAACAAACCTTCTCCACATCTGTATATCTGTTTCTATTGAAAACAAAAGATCAGTGAGCAAACGCTGATGCATTTGAGACCACTTGAAATCAGGAATACGAAACACAGTCGATCTGGAATCCCTCCTGTGTCCAGAAGCTACATCAGAGGCTACACTTTGGCCTGGCTGTTCCTGTTGTCTTGACATCTAATATGGAGAAATTTAAGTAGTAATAAATTCCACTTCAAACAAAGCTGTTAGTAAAATAATTCAGTAGTTTCTATACATATCAGCTAACAAGCACATTTTAAGGCAGTACAGTGACCCGTCCCGCAGGTCATCAAACAACATGGATACCTGAAGAAGGGACCGAGAATGATGAGGGGCAAGAGACTCGAGAAATGGAGGCAAGACAGGAGTCTGATCAAGCCTCGTTTATTGAGCAGAAGGCAAAGGCCTAAACACCTAATGGTGGGCGGGTAACATTACATCATATGCTAATAAAGTGTAACAGGTAGTATCCAATAATCACGCAGCTACCAAATATGGAAGAAATGGCAGGCATCAGTCTTCAAACAGGTCCACATGCAAATGAGGTGCACTTGGATGCCTGGCAGAGGTGTCCAATGAGCATGGCGGCTGCCTGCCACCGAGCACCAATCATCACAAAGGTCAAACTCAGGCAGGACAATAGGCCAGGGAACATCTGGGAAGGGGAGCTTAAAGACACCGGACGGCGCAGGCCATGGGCTGAGGGACGTGCAGACTCCCACAGTACAGAATTATTGAAAATTCATCAATGAGGAGTAATATTCATGTTTTAATACATTTAAAGCAAAGTTACCAAACAGGGAGGGTAAAGGGAGAATGGGTAGGAAAGAGGGAACCGATTACAAGGAACTATATGCGACCTCCTCCCTGGGGGACAGACAACTGAAAAGTGGGTGAAGGGAGATGTCGGACAGGGCAAGATATGACAAAATACCAATTTATAAACTATCAAGGGCTCATGAGGGAGGGGGGAGCGGGGAGGGAGGGGAAAAATGAGGACCTAATGTTGGGGGTTTAAGTGGAGAGAAAATGTTTTGAGAATGATGTACAAATGCGCTTTACACAATTGATGTGTGTATGGATTGCGATAACAGTTGTATGAGCCCCTAATAAAATGTTAAAAAAAAAAAATAAAGCAAAGTTACCAAAAAATGCTAAACTACCTCAATTCAATAATTATCTTGGAACCATATCAGTATCACCACCAGACAATGTGGCATGAAGAATCAAGGTTCAAGAAGTTATTCATCTTGCGTATTAGCATTTTTAAAAAGGGAGTACCTAGATTATAAAGTCATTAAAATGAAGAACCAACAAAAAATAAGGAAAATACAATGAAGAACAAAGAAATAAATAAAAGAGGGGAGAGTGGGTCAGAATAGAAAAAATGGCGAATGACAACATGCAACCAGTCATTGAGCCTAAAGAGGACTTCGACATACTGAGAGAGAAGATGCCACCTGAAACTTTAGCACAGGCACCTGCCTCTTACACAGTAAACCAGCCACAAGGAGGGATTTAAAACCCCATCTTTTGTAAACAGCATCATAAAATGGCAGGAGGTCTTAGAGAAAAGCAGTCCTGGATTTTGCTGGAAAACTAATGCGCCAACTAAGTATTACAAGGCTAGTCAAATGAGGGAACAAACGAAAAGTATTTCCAATACTTCCTTTCTAAGGGAAACCCGTGCCCATCGTGAAACATGACCCAGGCTGTGATGGGCAAATAAAAAGAAGGTTGCACCTCATGAAATCTTAGACAATGTCAAACCCTGTGCTTGATGCTTGAAATTTAATCATTACATTGCATTTAAGTAATTGAGGACAGCCTATAAACCAATTCCAAAATAAAATCAAGCACATATACACTTGCTGCACTTTATTTAACTCTTTTTTGCACACACATTTCAAGAACAAATAATCACCTCAAGTACGGGCCGATGAGGTTGCGATGCCTCCATGCTTGTGTTGGCCTTCAATTCCAGCTTCTCGGTATCTGTAGCGATGCTGGAGACATCCAACTTGGCAATCTTCTGCTCAGAAGTAGGTGGAGATTCTAAACTAGTAGCATGACTATCAATAATGGATTCGGTTTCTTCAGCAAGATCAGTCGCTTTCTTCTCTTCCTCCTGCAGCTGAACAACATCTGATTGCACAGCTGTTTGGGAAGCAGGAGTTTCTGGTAAGGGAGCTGACAATTCCGATGCCGTCACAGTTGAGAGTCCTGAATCTTCACAATTTTGAGTTCCAGCTTCAGTTTGCTTTTCAGGAACGGGTTCTTCTTCTGGAATTAGTTTGCAGTCCTTACTGGGCAGATCCCGGGCTTCGCTGGTTTCTGACGCAGATGCAGGCAAACCCCCGTCTTGGAGCTCAGTAGGTAAACTGGTTTCCTCAGGAGGACTGCCTTCTATCTTTAGTTCCACATAATCATCATCCTCCTCTTCGTCTACTGTAGACTTATCCAATAATTCTGGCACCTCTGACGCGTCCTCTTCTGAAGGTGAGCTGAAGGAGGCTGTTACTTCACTGATGGTCATGGTGTCTTTACCAGTTGTTTGCAAAGAATCAGAGGGAACAGCGACAGCTTCCATGAATTCAGAAGATACTCCTAAAACATCTGCATTCACGGTCTTATTTGCCGGTGTGACTTCCTCCAGTAATTCTTGGTTTTCTTGCCCAGTCTTGCTTTCTTCATTAGATGTATTATGTGGTCCGAGTTCAATGTTGGATGCTGAGTTTACCAAGCATGCCTCCTCACCGTGTGAGTTGTCATCATCATTTCTGATGATACTAGATGAGACAGGAGAGTCCTTGGTATCTGATGGCCAGGACCCTTCTGAAGCATGATCCATGCTAATATCAGGAAGTGCTCGGACTGGACTTGAAGAACATGGTTTTACTTCTTTGCCAGCGTTTCCCTGGTGCTCCCTAAATATATTGGCAAGGTTTTCTTTGTGTATTTCAAAAGTGACCTATATTGGGGGGAAAATGTTAAAATCGGTTAGAATATCCATTAAAAATATACAAAAGGAAATACAAAATATTTTCAACACTTTTACATACACATGATCTATATAATGCAATCAAACTTAATTCACCTACCAATGCTCATTTCAGTAAAGTGACAAAAACTCAACCACACCAAAAACACAGTTATGAGAAGGCATCAAAAGTTTGTGGAAAACTCCCATTATCTTTCAGTTCTATTTCCCACAAACTTATAGAAGCCTCTTTATATTTACTAAATACTTAAAAATAAAAAGAAGATGCTTTTCTTTATACTTTACACTAGTCTATATAATTTGTACAGTCCTACAGGGTCACTATGAGTTGGAACTGACTTGACAGAAGTGAGGATTCTTGGGGTCAGTAGCTAAAAGGCTACGTCTTTGTCCACAAACATAGAAACAACCCCAACATAGGTCTTACTGCAGGCAAGCAATACACTTAGTGCTTCAGTGCTTTAGTGCTATTCTTCTACCTCTTTGCTGGTGCACCAAAGTTTACACAAACCTACCATCAATCACATTGTTTGGTCACATGAGAATCTTGCAAACTGTTCTATAGGGAAGTAATGGCCTTTCACATAAAATACATTGAGTAAACAACGCAGGATAATAATAATAATCACAAGATGGGCTACCTAGAAACCTAAGTTCTCCATTTTCAAGAAATAGGACAATAATTTAACATGAATGAACACCCAAATACAACTCACAATACACTATGTCAGAATACGATAAAGTACACACGCCCCTCCCCCTGCTCCAAATAAGTGCTGAATTCCTGGTCCTTGTATTCATGAAAGTAATCCTATTTGGAAGGAGTTCTCTTTATAATGTTAATGAGGTCATATCAGTATAAGGTGGATCCTAAACCTACTTAGTTCTTATCAAAAGATCTGACATGTACACAGACACCCACACCTAGGGGAAGAAAGGCAGATACACAGAGCAGATGCACCCACTGTCTCAGGAGTTGCAAAGATGACTGACAACTTAAGACCAAAAAGGACCTCTCCCTGGAACAAAGTCTGATTCAGATTTCTAGTCCCCAGAAATGTAAGAAAATGGATATTTCTTAAAGCGCCCTTGTGTAACTAAGATATGGGTAACTTAGATACAGGTTTACTGAGAGTATGATCATAGTCATGTGCAAATGAATAAGAACTGACTGCATATAAATAATAGGGAGAGCGGAGACATTTGGTGAAAACAATCACAAATGCATATGGAAAGTACGCTAGCTTTTTGAGCTAGCTTTCCAAAGTAGAGAGTGACACAGCCATTGAAAACCACCTGAGGAACCGTGTGGGTAAAAACGAACAATGTGAGGTGTTAGCATGCAAGATGAAAAACACAACTTTCCTCCAGTTCCTAAATGCCTCCCCCTCCCCTACCCCCACCATCAGGATCCAAATTCTACCTTGCAAGTCTGGCTAGACCAGAGGATGTACACTGGTACAGATAGGAACTGGAAACACAGGGAATCCAGGGTGGATGATCCCTTCAGGACCAGTGGTGTGAGTGGCGAAACAGGGAGGGTAGAGGGAGAGTGGGTTGGAAAGAGGGAACCGATTACAAGGATCTACATGTGACCTCCTCCCTGGGGGACGGACAACAGAAAAGTGGGTGAAGGGAGACGTCGGACAGGGCAAGATATGACAAAATAACAATTTATAAATTATCAAGGGCTCATGAAGGAGGGGGGAGTGGGGAGGGAGGGGAAAAAAAGAGGACCTGATGCAAGGGGCTTAAGTGGAGAGCAAATGTTTTGAGAATGATGAGGGCAATGGATGTACAAATGTGCTTTACACAATTGGTGTATGTATGGATTGTGATAAGAGTTGTATGAGCCCCTAATAAAAGGATTTTTTTTAAACTGACTACAGAAGAGGTAAGTAAACAAATGAGCTTCTCAAGAGGAGGAAGAGGAGGAGGAGGAAGCACTGAATAGTTAAAAAAAAAAAAACGCAAGAAAAAAATAAGACTGCCCATGACTAAAATTGAAACTACAGTAAGCAGAAACTGGTAAGTATTGGAATACAAGTGAGTATGCTTAGCAAATTCTAAGATGAGGGAGCGAAATACTTCTGCTCTCTTGATTCCACCTTATCTAAGAGGGGCTTCAAAAAACATGCAAAAATCAATGCATTTGAGTTACTGTGCTGGCAAAGAATATTGAAAGTTCCGAGGTTTGCCAGAAGTACAAATAAATCAATCCTGGAAGAATCCTTGGAAGTGATGACAGCAGGACTTGGTCTCACATACTTTGGGTATGTTATTAGGAAAGACCAGTCCCTAGAGAAGGGAATTCACTGCAAAGCTGGCAAAAAGGAGAAGCACACCCGATGAGATGTACTCACACAGCGACTGCAACGATGGACCTGCGAGAGGGTACAGGACCGGGCAGCGTTTCGTTCCACGGTGCGCAGAGCGGCTGCGAGTTGGAACCTATCTGGCAGCACCTAACCATACGGCGGTCCGCTACCATGTGTCAGCTTGTTGTACGTGGCGGTTTATATGCTGCAAAGATTCTGGAAGCTCTGCCACCGGTATTCAAATTCCAGCAGAGGCACCCACAGTGGACAGATTTGAGTGTAGCTTCCAAACTAACGGAAAGCAAGGGAAAAAAGACATACTTCCAAAAACGAACCGCTGAAAATCCTGTGGACAACACAAGAGAATGCTGTCCTAGTGTGCTGGGAAATGAGCACGTCTAGCTTGAAAGACACTCAAGAACACTCAGCAGGACCACAGGGGCTAGAGCAGACCACCAATCCTGAAGGAGGCACAGGACTCGGCCACCTTTCATTCCGTTGTCCTTGGAGCCAACTCGATGGTAACTAACAGCAACATAGAGTACTAGATCAGCTAAGCAAAATGTCTAGAATACTTCTTGTTCCCATAGTGTCCAGTCAATTGAACAGAAGTGACATTGCCTACCGGAGTTTAAACAATGTGAGGAACTCTCTTAGATGCCCATATCCACTCAGTGCCAATGTGGTTGTTGTTGCTTATCTTCAGAAGGTACGTTTTTGCTATCACAATGTATCTCTTACAGATTTGTTTTCATTACCCTCTTCATAGTCTTGAAATCTCTTGATTTTAGAAAATTGCTTTAAAGATGAAATATCATTCCATACAATACATTTCCTTGTCATCTTCTAGATGTATTTATGACCAGCAGACTAACTTTCAACTGGTGATCTAAAATTTGATGGCTGTACATACATATGCATTTCAAGTCAAAGCAAAGTGCACTTTCATAGAATCGATTCTGAAAATGGCATACGGACTACTTTATAAATTTTCCTTCTGTGCTCTGCACGGGTAGTCAAATCATGTTCTAAATATTGCTCTACCTTCCCTAAGCACATCAAATTATTAAGCTTGGTCTAAAAACTGCATTAAAAATTCTTCAATGGGGGGACAGACAACTGAAAAGTGGGTGAAGGGAGACGTCGGACAGGGCAAGATATGACAAAATACCCATTTATAAACTATCAAGGGCTCATGAGGGAGGGGGGAGCGGGGAGGGAGGGGAAAAATGAGGACCTAATGTCGGGGGTTTAAATGGAGAGAAAATGTTTTGAGAAACGATGTACAAATGCGCTTTACACAATTGATGTGTGTATGGATTGCAGTAACAGTTGTATGAGCCCCTAATAAAATGTTAAAAAAGAGGAAAAAAAAATTCTTCAATGTTCTGACTTGGTTCACTTTTAAATTTCCCTAAATTTTACATAATTAGTCTAAAAGCTGACTGGCAATACACTATTATCACTGTTATCTTTTTTGAGGCTGTTTTCCTTCAGGTATTTGTTACTTTAAAACTGATAATTCCCAATTAATTACCAGATATTGTTCTAAATTACCCAGTTAAAAGAGTAGTCATTAATCTCCACAATCATTTGATAGCTAATCTATAACTGTTTGTAAGGTTTGGAAAGCACTTCTATAAAGTACTAGTTAAAGATGCTCATGAGCTAATAACATTTCTCTCGACATTTATTTCCCCTTAATTGCCATTCAAATTTGACATTTAGGAGATTAAAAGTGAGTGCAATACTTCAAGAAATTAACATTATCTTCTCAATCTATATGTAAAATTTTTCACCTATAAAAATTTAAACTTCAAAAATAATGTTAGGCAATGTTCAGTAACTGACTTTGTTTTTAAGCAAATACATCTCTTTCATTGTATTTTTTTTCCTAATGAAATACTGACTGAATATGATATGTTAACTTACAGCTCCTAGAATACCAAAATTTCCCAGTTTATAAATAAGGCATATTTTAAAATAGCTGAATCTTCCTATATGAGATATCAAGGAGCATAGTTAAAATTATTACACCGCAAAACAGAAAGAATTAAAGGCTCTGATCCAACGGTTTTCAACATTAGTATAAAGTATAAAGTAATAGATAAAAACAGGTAAATATCCTTATTGAGTTGTCTTATACAAATCACTATTTTTATCTATTACTTTATACTTAATAAATCTGTGACTGTTAGTGACGTGTATAAGACAGTTCAGTAAAGATATTTACCTGACAGTCACAAAGCTAAGTAGTCTAGTACAAGTCCAAGCTCCTAAATGAGTTTTTTGAGACAGCCTCACTGAGGAACTACCCCAAAGAAAGGCGTATGCTACTTTACGGAAACTTAAGAAAGTTATAAAAATAATGTAAACCCAACAACAAAGGGAGCAATCATATAGGGGAAAAAAAGTTGCATACACAATCATACATGCGTTGCACTTTTTTAAAATGTAAGAATTAAATAGTCACACAGTTAAAATGCAAAGCATTACATAGTGAAAAGTCTCCTTCCCACCACTGTGTTCCATTTGCGTCGTTCACCCCAGCAAACACTGGCAACAAGTTATTGACTTCTTATGTGTTCTCCTCCGGGGCTATTTTTGTACATATACACACAAATATAAAATTTTAGTTTACCAACAAACACTCACTACACAAGCTGTTCTGCACATTCTTATCACTTAATAGATCATGGAGATTTTTCCAAACTCATTCATTTAACCAACAAAGAACACCAGTGTTCTATCAACAATGTTTAGGGAATTAATACAGCAGTTATGCATAGAAACCACTGCCCTTCTGAATTTTATTTCCTATTGGAAAAATAGGTAATACTCTATGATGTCGGTTTCCGCGGTAGTAAACCTTTACAGGAGTAGAACGTCTCACCGTCCTCTCACAGAGGAGCTGACGGTCCAAACTGCTTGTTAGCCTGCAGTTAGCAGCCCCACGCATGCCCACTCCACCACCAGGCTCTGCGTCGCAAATGAGCAAAGACAGAAACAGAGAGCGGAGAGAGAGGAAGAGAAATCTACCTAGGGAAGACCTACATAAAAAGAGGGAGAAAGCAAATTACATAAACATCATCAAAATGAAAAACTTGTGAATCAAAGGACAAAGAGATAACCTGTGAACTAGAAGGAAAAAAATTTAAACCATGTTTGATACGGTTTCATATGCGAAACTTATAATGAACCCTACAACTTTTCAACATCAAGATTAGTAACCCAATCGAAAAATGAAGCATTAAAGACAAATCTACCATATAACCCATAATTCCAATCCTATTTAACTGTATCACATATACCATCATTCCAATCCTAACTACCTAAGTATATCCAAAAGAATGAAAAGAACGAAAACAGAAACCTACAAAGCAACTTTCATTGCAGCATGATTTGCAATAGCCCAAAGATGCAAACCTAACTTTCTCTCAAGAGATAAGCAATAAACACTATATGGTGTATGTGTGTATATATATATATGCAATGGAATAGTGCTCAGTTATAAAGAGAAATGAAATCCTGATACATACAACAATATAGATGAACTTTAAAAACATCATGCTAAGTCGGTCAGTCAGACAAACAATGTATGGTCCCGCTTACATAAATCTGCACATGTACAGAGAGTGAAGTTTAACGGGGCAAAAGGGAGGAGGGGAGAAAAAGCCACTGCTTGGGAACACTGCGGGGGAAATACTATGAGAAAGGATAATGGTGTCGCTTCACAATGAGTCAGTTGCAGAACACAATCTTCACTGATGTTTACATGAAAAACTAATAAACTGGTAAAAATGTGTATATATATATATATATGTGGCTGCACATATATAAAGGTTTTTCAATTACAGGTCAAGATACACATATGGTATAATGTACAAAGCAATTTATACTCAAAGGTCTTAAAGTTCAATTTTAAATATGTTTTAAAAATTTTTTCCCATCCGTTTTTATGAACAGAATTTTGGAGAAATCCAGAACACAAAAAGTAAACACATAAATTAATCCTCCCAAGAATTTAAAGTGTCTAATATGCAAATGTTACAAAAAGTTGGAGCCTTTGTTCTAATGTTCATCTTCTTTGGGAAGCAAGATGAGTAAATAATAAAAAACAGACTTCCTTCTTTCATGTCGTGATTTTGAGCAACACTTCCATATTAATATCCAGTGAGGACATAATTTATGAACAGGCCTGCCAAATGCTAATCTTGTTTTTGTTTCTTTAATCTCTAACATACCACACTAGCACAGGCAAATATTCTAGAATTTCAGCAAAGTTATTCAAAAGGGAATAAAACACATTCTGCCCTCAAATTCCTTCACAAACACAAACCAAACTCACTGTCATGGCGTCAATTCCAACTCATAGTGACCATGTGGGGTTTGTTTCCAAGACGTTAAAAAGATCGTGACGGAGAAAGCCTTGTCTTTGCCTGCAGAGCTCCTGGTGGTTTTGAAGTGCTGAACTCATGGTTAGCAGTCCAACTGTCACCATTCTGCAGCCAGGGCTCCCTCAAATTCCTTCCAGAAACCCAAACCAAATGTACCGCCATGGAGTCCAGTTCTACTCACTGCGACCCTACAGGGCAGGGTAGAGCTGCCCTTGTGGGTTTCCAAGACTGTTACTTTTTGTGGAATTAGAAAGCCTCATCTTTCTCCTGAGGAGGAGCTGGTGGTTTCAAACTGCTAACCTTGCAGTTAACAGCCCAACAGGAAGCCACCAAGGCTCCTTTCAAATTCCTTAAGGCACTAGAATTTCCATTTAGTTGATAGTTGCTGGGCAATTTTCCAATGTGCTTAAAAATCCACATGTAATAAGATACTAAATAAAGTTCATTTGGATAGGCAATTTTTTCCCCTTGAAACATCTGTAGTGTTAAATGCTATACTAAATGCTTACTGTATGCCACACGCCATTCTAAATAAATATTGACACATGAAAGTCATACAATGTATCTGTTTAAATGTGTTTCTAGCCTTTGAAGAGGTTTATTCCAGTTGAGTCCTCTGCTGAAAACTTGCCTTTCTACCCCAGATATATGTATGTAGAAGCTGCTTCAGTTTATCTGGGATAGAAAGACAAATTCTCACCAGAGGGTAGAACGAGAGTAAACCTGTGTTAAGCCCTGGTTTACCCTCTCACACTATGCAGCCATTAAAACTTACACAGACACTTCGTGATCACACAGGCTGATATGTTGTTCCATGTGGGCTTTGTTGCTTCTGAGCTAGATGGCCGCTTGTTTACCTTCAAGCTTGTAAGACCCCAGACGCTATATCTTTTGATAGCCGGGCACCATCAGCTTTCTTCACCACATTTGCTTATTCACCCGCTTTGTATTCAGCGGTTGTGTCGGGAAGGTGAGCATCCTAGAATGCCAATTTAATAGAAGAAAGTATTCTTGCATTGAGGGAGTACTTGAGTGGAGGCCCAACGGATCACTGAAGACAAATGGGTGCATAAGCAAATGTGGCGAAGAAAGCTGATGGTGCCCGGCTATCAAAAAGTATAGTGTCTGGGGTCTTAAAGGCTTGAAGGTAATCAAGTGGCCATCAAGCTGAGAAGCAACAAAGCCCACATGGAAGAAGCACACCAGCCTATGCAACCACGAGGTGTCAAAGAGATCAGGTATAAGGCATCATCAGAACAAAAAATCTTACCATAGTGAATGATGGGGGGAGTGCAGAGTGGAGAACCAAAGCCCATTAGTAGGCCACTGGAGATCCCCTTGCAGAGGGGTCTCGGGGAGGAGATGAACCAGTCAGGGTGTGATGTAACAACGACGAGAAATACAACTTTCCTCTAATTCCTAAATGTTTCCTCCCCGCTCCCACTACCATGACTAGAATTCGACCTTGCAAGGCTGGCTAGACCAGAGAATGTACACTGGTACAGATAGGAACTGAAAATACAGGGAATCCAGGGCGGATGAGCCCTACAGGACCAGTGGTGTTAGTGGCGAAACAGGGAGAGTGGAGGGAGAGAGGGAAGAGGAAGGAGGAAACCGATTACAAGGGACTGTATGTAATCTCCTCCCTGGGGGACGTTGGACAGGGCAAGATATGACAAAATACCCATTTATAAACTATCAAGGGCTCATGAGAGAGGGGGGAGCGGGGAGGGAGGGGAAAAATGAGGACCTAATGTCGGGGGTTTAAGTGGTGAGAAAATGCTTTGAGAATGAAGTACAAATGCGCTTTACACAATTGATGTGTGTATGGATTGTGATAAGAGTTGTATGAGCCCCTAATAAAATGTTTAAAAAAAAAAAAACTTACACAGAACCAGATCACTAAGTGTAATAAGAGTGCAAATAACAAAAATGATATTTTTGTAAGAGTTACATACACGTATGTGAATATATTAATATGCAGAAGGGGAAACTGAAACGTCTAGTTAATAGTTTTATGTAGGTATGTGGATAATGACTGATTTTTGGTTTTATGTGTATCCCTATATGTACTTTTTTAAAGTTCTAAATTTCCTGTTCAAGTACATACTTCAAAAACAAACTCATAATCTGATCAAAATACTTTTAAATCCAGAATATTTTAACAATTAAGTAAAAATTAAAATGATACACTCTAAAAATCTACGTATCATAAAATTTTTGTTAGTCTTGAAGTTTGTTTGTAAAATCTAATAGATTTTATTTTAATGTTACCATATAGCTACCTCCCCTACACAAATACACACACATTTCATACATAGGCACATATATGGATGGCTTTCAGAAGGAGACTCATTTTATATGTTAAGTTTTTATAATACTTTCAAAAATCAAATGGAAAATTTTGGAGGAAAAAAAAAAGATTTCCACATTCTTTATGCTGAGTTCCATTCAACATAACGGCACTTGTTCTAATATAAGATGATTGATATTTATATTTAAATTATCAGATTGCTAAGATTAAGTAAAAACAAAGTATTTTAGGTTACTCAAAGTAATTAAATACTTTACCCAATGAGTAATTCTTGGTTTTAGAGTAGGTCGGTATACACTTATTATTAAGTCCCAAATTTCCTGTTCCAAGTGTACATATAATTGGTGGGGGGGGGGGGATTTTTTGGTGATTTTAATGACATAGGTGTCTTAATGTACCATTTCTGCTGTAACACATTACTAGTGGCTTAACAAATTATTAAAGGCTTAAAACAACAAAATCATATTGTATTTGGAATTCAAGTTGAACAGCCTTGGCTTATTTTGTATTGTGGGTCAATGATCCATTGTACCGCATGGCAATATGGATCCTGATGAAACACAGCATCTAAAAGTTTTAAATGTATTTGTTTAGGTAGAGGTTTCTTTTGGACAATTCTTGTACTCAGAACATTTTAAATGTCTTTATTGAAATTTCAATTAAAATGAAGCATACGAGCACGTCAAGTGAAAACTAATTATTTTAATCAAGATAATGTACACTCAAAAAAGAGGGAGGGAGGAAGAAAAGATAAATAGGTAAAATTCTAGACTACAAACACAACAATAAAATTTTGTTTTACAGAGATTACTCTTAACAGGTATACATCTCCAACCCTGAGACCCAAGTAACCAAGACAGTGCAGTTATCCTAGAAGAGCCCATTACAGCTTCTAAAACTTAGTTCAGTTGTTGGAAGAGAGGATACAATGACAAACAGCTTCCTTGCTACGAAGGTGGCAGGAAATCTATCAAACTGGACAATAAAATTGCAATTGAGTTTCTCTGGCTTTTTATAGCAGCTGCATATATCCTGATGTAACTCTGCAAAAGCTATCCGATTCTGCAACATTAGTTCTTTACACACTAGTTCTTTATCCAATACCTTGTGATATTGAGATTTTAAATGGATAAAATTATAAAAAAGATAAGCATCATTCTAGTAGCACATGCATGAAATTATTTTAAAAGCTTTACAATGAATATTTTGAGCCCCCCCACCCCAAATTCAACAATTCAGCAGAATTTTATTTGTGTATTGGGGGCTCTTACAGCTCTTATCACAATCCATACATATATCCATTGTGTCAAACACATCTGTACATATGTTGTCATCAGCTTTTTGAAAACATTTTCTTTCTACTTAAACCCTTGGTATCTGCTAATTTTTCCCTCCCCCCCTCCCTCCCTCATGTCCCCTTGATAATTTATAAATTATTCTTTTTTTTCCTGTCTTACACCAACCGTTGTCTCCTTTCACACACTTTTCTGCTGTCCATCCCCCTGGAAGGGGGGCCATACATCAATTATTCGATCATTGTGATTGGTTCCCCCTTACCCTCCCCCTTCCCTTACCCTCCTAGTATCGCTGCTCCCCTTATGGGTCCTGAGGGGCTTATCCGTCCTGAATTCCCTGTGTTGCGAGCTCTTATCTGTACCAGTATACACGTTCTGGTCTAGCCAGATTTTTAAAATAGAATTGGAGTCAGGATAGTCAGGGTAGTAGGGTGGGGATTGGGAGACATTAAAGAATTAGAGGAAGGTTATATGTTTCATCAGTGCTATGCTGCACCCAGACCGGCTCGTCTCTTCCTTGTGGCCCTTCTGACAGGAGGTGTCTAAATGACTACTGATGAGCTTTGAGTCTCCACTCTGCCCTCCCCCTCATTCCCATTGATATGATTTTTGTTTTGTGTTGGGTCTTTGATGCCTGAAATCTGATTCCATCAACACCACATGATCACACAGGGTGGTGTGCGGCTTCCACATGGGCTTTGTTGCTTCTCAGCTAGATGGCCACTTTTAAATCTTCAAGCCTTTAAGACCCCAGATGCTCTATCTTTTGATAGCCGGGCACCATCAAAATTCACCACAGCAGAATTTTTAACAACATGGTACAAACTGTTCACCTACTTACAGAAACACCTCAGCTCCATTGAAAATTCTATTACATAATGATCTAAAGAGCCTGCTTTGTTGGTGCTGTAGGCTAGGCATTGGATTGCTAACTTGAAGATTAGGAGTTCAAGCCCACCAGCCTCACTGCAGGAGAAAGATGAGGCTGTCTGCTCCTGTAACAATTTAAGGGCTCAGAAACCCTAAATAGGGCCATCTAATTCAGAATGGACTCATTAGCACTGGTTTATTTGGGGCAGGGTAACCCTCAGAGCCTACGTTGTCCAGTTTTATGTTTAAAATACAGATCAAGATTTTAAAACATTGGCAACATATGTAAAAATGTGCTTGATACAACTGATGTGTGGATTGTTATAAGAGCTGTGTGAGCCCACTAAAGTGATTTTTTTAAAAGGATTTTCAAACTGCAAAATATGAATATAATAGTATTCATATAAAGCTTATGAAAAAGAAAAGTTTCTTAATCAACAAAGAAAATACACACGCAATAAAACTAAGAGATCTCAAACACTGAAATGGAAAGTACAAACCACAAGAACTTGTCGTTTCAAATTTGCCTTCTCCCTTTCACAAAGTTAGGTAAAGTGTTAGTTTTGTTTGTTAAATACTTTAACACACAAAAGTGATAGGTTTAGTTCTAGTCAGCTAATTTAGTCAGACTTTATTCCATCTTTGAAATGAAATCCTAAATCTCATACAAACAATAGGTCAAACACTGGTTCTTGGCCAAAATGAGGCACAAGAGACCTCTCGTTAAAGCAATATTTTCTTTGTAAAGATTTTAAGATCTGTTTAAAGCCCTAAGTCACTAAAGGAAAATACATATTAACTAAACTATATGCATACATAAAACCTAAAGCTTACTTTAACTTTCTTGTGAATAAACTGAGTATAAGAATTACTGATTTCAGATCTTATGAGATGGTGGCTTATAATTTTTCCTTTACCATTCTCCAAACCAAACATATGCTCTTAGAAGGAGGGGAAAGTATTTTTATTTTACAGTGGGAAAAAAATATTAAGGCATCTTCAACTAAGTGTTCATATTTAATTTATTTAGAATTCCCTATTTCCATAATACTTTGTATTGAACACATTATATTTTACAAGTACTGCCCAGGTTACAAACTTCTGACTGATAGATAACTTTTCCTTGCCCTTTAATATTGTGAATTTGCTCTTACTTTTAAACAATTAAACCAGCATCTATTCTCTACAATTTCTTCATCACCCTTTCACTTGCTGCATACACAGCTTTTAAATCACTGAAAAGCCTTTTAAAAAGTATTTTCTTGCCCTAACTCACCCACTCTTTCAAGTGGACTCTGACTCAAAGCAACCAGAGAGGGCAGAGCAGAATTGTTCCTTCGGGTTTCTGAGACTGTAACCTTTCCAGGGGCAGAAGGGCAGCTCCCATGAAGCAGCTGATGGGCTTGAACCCTGGCTTCCACAGTGGCACCACCATGGCGCCTTCCTGCCTGGAACATTAAATAAGAACACTGTGCACCGATTTCAACTCCTCTGCAAATTCCAAACCAACTCTGCTGCTGTCGAGTCCATTCAGACTCAGAAAGACCCTATCGAACAAATCAGAGCTGCACAGTACGGTTTACAAATGAACCTAGTGGCACTGCGCTGTTAGTTTCAAGGTCAGAGGTTCAAATCCCCCAGCTATACTGCAAGAGAAAATTGAGGTTTTCTGCTCCTGTTAAGATTTGTTGTCCTGGAAAAAAACTATATAAGGTCACTATGAATCCGAATCAACTCAAAAGCTGTAATTCTTTACAGGAGGGGACGGCCTTCTTTTTTCCCGGAGTAGGAGGTGTGCTCTAACTGCTGACTTTGCAGCTAGCACATTAACCACTGTGCCAGGGGTCTCTCTACAAATCCCACGTAAGCACACAGGAACAAATCGCATTAGTCACTGCCTGTATTACACATATCATGACAGCTTATTTTGAAGGGAAAATGGGAGAATGTTCTGAAAGTTAACAAAATAATTCCCTGTAAACTGTGTCAGAGGAGCTCTCAAAATTTAATGTGCATAATCATTACTTGTTTTTAATCTTTGAGAATACGGACTTCTGGAAAACTCCCCATAAGACTATGTCTGAGAGAGAAGCCAGCAATCTGCAGTCTGGTGTACATCTTGAACCGCAGGGTTATGCTGTGCATGATGCTGGCACAGGTGCATCAAGGAGATCACCAGCTCCACCCCCGATCCTGGATCAAAGGAGACTGCAGAGCTAAGGCGCACACAGGGTGCCATGGTGCTCCAGGACTGGTCAACCAGGAAGCCCAAAACAATTATAGGATCATTTTTTCTGCTCTCTCCCACAGTAAATACTTCGCATTAGAACAAGGCACAGTTCCACAGGTGATATGAGCAAGTATAAAACCTTCCACCCATGGGGAGCGGATGCCAAGGGCTCAAGTACAAAGAAAATGTTCTGAGAGTGATGATGACAACAAATGTACAAATGTGCTTGACACAATGGATGGAAGGATGGATGGATGGATGGATGGATGGATGGATGGATGGATGGATGGATGGGTGGATGGACTGTAATAGAGTTGCATGAGCCCCCAATAAAATTATTTTAAAAAAAGAAAAGGAAACCTTCCACCCTTGCTGATGAGAACTCAGATTTTAATGGTCAAGATCACACATGAGGAGAGTCAACTTCTAATGAGGAATATAATGAGAATGATATTACAGAACTACATGTGACAAAGGTCTACCTATCTTTGCTATAGCACACATGACTGTTCATTTCACAAAGGTGACCCCCACCCCATCAAACAAAAAAAAGGCAGCATGTTTTGTCCCTCCCTGACACCACCTCGGTGCCCTTGCTAATGTGTATCCCCATCACCCAGTCTCAGCATGTGCAGATATTATTTACCCTTCCGGTTTGCAGTCTAGTGATATTTGTTCCACAAATGTTCCTGATCCCCTCAGGTCCCAGCTGGCCTTCTTTTCACCGTGTGCTTCTCTTCTATGGAATTAATAGCACTCTACCTTGCTTACTCATTGGGCTGCTGTCAGCAATTCAAAACCACAAGCTGCTCCGGGGACCAGAGGCTTTTTACTTCCATGAAGAGGCAGTTCTACTTGTCCTACAGAGCCCTGTGAGTCAGCATCAACTCAATGGGAGCAAGCTTGGTTTCGCTTTGGACCTTGTATTTTAGTTATTTTTATACATATATTAGGTCCTATGTTAGAAAATAATTCCCTTCAGGATAAAACCTGTTCCTGATTTATCTTTCACTGCAACTAGAAGGCACAAAATAGAAGACAAGCACAAGAAGAAGAGTCAAAGGATAACAAGGACAAGATGGAGAAGAGGAGAAAATGGGTGGGCAGCTCGAGTGAGACGTAGCCACGCAGTGACAGAAATTACAGAGACAGTGGAAGCAACAAAAAACCAGAAAGATGCAAAGACAGGGCCAAACAGAGACGCGCCAAGGGAAGTACAGACAGTGAAGAGAGAAATGGTTAATGGACAGGGAGAAGCCCAGAGAGAGAGAAAGAGTGAAGGGAAGAGCAGAGAGAGAGAGAGATAGGAAAGGAGATAACTGGCCAAAGAGGAAGAGAGACGGGCAGGTAAAGAGGGAAAGTTATCTAGGCAGTGGCGGGGGGTACAGACTGCCACAGGGCAGTGTAGAACTGCCCAGGGTTCCCAAAGCTGCAATCTTTACTGAAGTGGAGCACCACGTCTTTCCTCTGTGAAATCACAGGAACCACCAACAGTTCACAGCCGAGCACTTAACCACCGTGCCACTAGGGCTCCTCGTATGGAGGAACTATAGCATACAGCATATAAATTACTGTTAACTTAATAAATTCCTCAGTTGCCACGGAGTCAATTCTGACTCACAGCGAACCCATGTGTGTCAGAGTAGGTACTGGCTCCGTAGGATCTTCAATAGTGGATTTTCATAAGTAGATCATCAGGCCTTTCTTCCGAAGAACCTCTTGGCAGACTCGAACCTTCAAATTTCCCTTTAGCAGGAAAGCGTGCTAGGCATTCGTACCACCCAGCTTCCCAAATAAGTCTAACAGAAAGTAAAACCACAGGAAAGAGACTATTGCAAATATTCACATGAAAAGTATTCTGAGAACGTATAAAGAACCATAAATCATAATGCAAAAAATATTTGCAATAATAAATCTGTCAGTATCATGGGTTAAGAGGATTAAGCAACAGTTATGACCTTGCACTGCGACTTTTAGTTATAAAGAAGTGCCTTTTCAAATGGAGGCTATTCTAATTAGTGTGCCACTGAATCAATGTATCAGGTCATCACCAGCATGACCACCCAACAAGGAAACCATCAGTGTTACACTACATACACAGAGTTCAGTGACAGTAGTATTGCTTCATGAAATCTGTTTTAGTTGTGTGTGTGTGTATCTAGTCACAATGCATTCTTATTATGAATCACAATTTCCTACGAAGACTGAACAAATCACTACAGTGAGTATGAAAGAAACAAAGTTACATGTCACAATAAAAAAGAACCGCAAAAACCAACAAAAAGTTGCCTGGAGAAAAATCACACACACACACATAATACAAACAGACTAGTAACTAAATATACATCTTTATAGTCATAAATGTTTAAAAACTCAAAAGTATTCAAGAGATTACTTATCCCAAGCTCTCTATTTTTTAGGTAAATAACTCAGAGACTACGCTATATGTACCTTTTGACTTTCTAAGGCAACCTCTAAGCTCTCTGGTCTCAAGACACTTAGCAATATAAAAAAATACTGGTTTCCCAACCCCTAAGCCTTTTGGTTATATGGACTACATGTATCGATATTATAATGCTAGAAACTAAAATGGAAAATTCCTAATAGCATTTATTAATTCATTTAATATTAATAATCCAATTACATATTAATATAAAAACATTTTTAAAGAACTATTAAAAAAGAAAATAGTAAAAAAAGTACTATTATTTCACATTTTTTCCAAATTTTTTTGAAAAGCGTGAGAAGACAGTTGTATTCTCCCATCTGCTCTATATTTAATTGATGGTATTACGCTTTAGTTGAAGCATCTAAAGGTACCTCACCCTCACACCAATATGTAGCCTAGAAAGGAAGACACAGGTAGAATACCTGAGCTATTCAGAGGACACCTTAAAAAGTACTCTCTAAGGTTAGATTCATGTAGTCATCAGTCCTAAGGATTTGAACACACGAATGTACACACCCTGGAAGCCCAACTCTGCGCTGCAGGCAACTCTGACTCACAGCGACCTTACAGGACGCAGTAAACTGCTCCAGTGTTTCCGAGACTATTAATCTGTATGGGAGCAGACAGCTTCATCTTTCTCCCACGGGATGGCTGGTGGGTTTTAACTGCTGACTTCGAGGTTAGCAGCCCAATACTTAGCCAACAGTGCCACAGGAGCACTTAATTGACAGAAAAATCTAGCTCATATTGGCACTTTCCTGACCAAGAATCAGTCTATCAAGTTATCAATCTGTCTTCCTCTCTTTTTCTCCCTCCCCCTTCCCTTCTCTCTGAAATCCAATTTAAATATCTATGAAGCTCACAGTCAACCAAATTTTCCTAAGGGTATTTTATAAAGGAAGAAAATATTGGCAGGAAATCAGTCCAGATTGTAGAAGCTACAATAAATGCCAGAAGACTTGAGCATCAGCACAAAATCAAAGAGATTAAACCCAGGTAGCAAACATTTTCTACAAAAAGCAAATAGTAACTATTGTAGGCTTTCTAGCCTCTCTAACCACCACTCAATGCTGTTCTTTTTTTGATGCTGTTCTTTTAGATAAAAAGCAGCTATAGTAAATATATAAAGGACTCTAACAAAACTTTATTGACACAAAAACACCAAAGGCCAGCTTGATTCTTAAGCAACAGTTAAGCAAACACTTGCTTCGGCAAAAGTTATCATCGTTAGCAATGCAGTTTGTAAAACAAAGCCAGTTTGTAAAATCAGATCTTTCCGTATTTCCCACTAGGATTTATTCAAACATAAACTTCTAACATGACTGATGATGAAACTCATGATTCTTCCAACATGAGTGGTGACGACAGAATCCATTCAGATGCTCCCTGAAAGGTTAGGGCTCTCCAGTCATCAAAAGACATCTTGGGCGTGGCACTCTGAAAACTGGACAGGGATGCCCAGGAAACAAACAAGCTCATGCCGCGGAGGCTATTCTGACCTCATGACCCGATGGGACCAAGTTGAAGGACCGTGTGAGTTTTCAGGTTGTAATCTTCACGAGAGCAGAAAGCCTCATCTATCTCCAACAGAGCCCCTGGTGGGTATAAACTGCTGACCTTGTGGCACAAACTACACCTCCAGGGCTCCTGGTGTGGGGATACAATCCTACCATCTTAGTAAGACAATCACCTATGCGTGGATATGCAGGCCCTCAAGCAGAACAGCAGGGAAGAGGAACAGGACCACACCCACGAATGTATGTTTGAAAGAGGCCATTTCTACATATGTATTCAAATCTATCTATGAATGTGGCAGAGCACATAGCTATAAAAACTTCTTATCCACAACCAAACATCTTGGTCTCTGGCCCTAGGAGCACAGAGAACTCATGAGCAATATTCTGCATACTACTTAATGGTAGACAAGGGTTCTTAAAAGTTTATGACCGACCATCTTAAGATGCAACTATTAATTTCTTCCCACTAAAAGCAAGTAAGGATGAAGAAAACAAAGGTGTAAAGGAACAATTAGTACAAAGGACTAATGGACTATATATGTGAACTTCAGCCTCCAAGCCTTTCAGACCACACGAACTAGATGGTGCCTAGCTATCACTACTGATTATTCTGAAAGGAATTCTATGAGAAGGTTCTAAAGAGAATGAGAAGAAAATATGGAGCAAAATTTAAAATTAAGAAAATTGTAAAGACTGTATTTAATACAGACTGGGAGAACCCTGGAAACTAGGACTTTTTAGGCCCCCTTCAAGCCTGGAACTAAACTCAGCTACATGGCTCAACTTTTAGCCAAATGTCAGACAGACCTATATGGCAACACTTCCACCAGGGCAGAATTCACTCCTTAGAACAATCAACCACAGCAGCTCTAAACGCCAGCATTTGTCCAAGGATAGAGCTCAAAGTCAGGAAGAGACAGGAAGGAGAGAAAGATGGAAACAAACACAGGAGGAAGGGGGAAGTGTGCTGTTAAACCTATGTATATTGTTACATGGAAAACTAATTTGTTCTGTAAACTGTCACTAAAACAACAATTAAAAAGAAAACTTTATGAAACACAGTTCTACTCTGACACACGTGGGGTCTCCATGAGCCTGAATCAATTCAATGGCAATCAGTTTGTTTTCTTCCACTCTAAGATATCCATCCTTAAGGAGCCCTGGTGGCGCCGTCCAGTAAGTATTAGCTGGCTAACCGCAAGGTTGGTAGTCCAAATCCACCATCCACTCCACAGGAGAAAGATGAGGCTGTTCACTCCCATAAAGAGACTCTATGAGGTTACAATGAATTTGAAGATGACAACGGGTTTTGGTTAGATGTCCTTACAGTTGTTATTTCTGGGCCCTAAAAATAATCCCTTTGATTATCAGTAGAGCGCCACAGAGACTCTTTAAAATATCTTTTAGCCTTACAATAGTTTTCCTCTCGAGGGAAAACACTCCACCCAAAGTCACTGCCATCAATTGTAACTCAGAGCCGCCTCACAGGCTGCACAGAACTGCTCCTTAAGGTTTCCAAGACTAACTACTAAGGAAACAGGCGGCCTCATCTTTCTCCAAAGGAACAGCTGGTTGAGAGGAAGCAAAATACTACTCTCAAAATATTACTCTCCAGTACTAAAAGGGTACTCCAGGAAACACCTAAGTGCACACATCCTCAAGGAGTAGGGCAAGTATTTCCAATCCAATAATAAGAGATCCCAGAGTAGCCACTGTAACATTCAGAATATCATAAATCTATCTCTTTTGTTCTTAACTTTTTTTCTAGTAAAATCAAGGAAAGCAAAAAGAGAAAACAACATTTTTATTACTTCTGCATAAGGAAAGAACTCTTTCAAAAAATACAAAAGGCAGACACTATAAATGAAACAACAGTTTGCTATATTCAAGTTAGCTGCAAGGGGCAAGGAATGGCAGACAAAGCAATTCAGAAAGAGAGCCCAACTTCCTAAATAGCAATAGGAACAATGTTCTTTAAAGTTTTCTTGTGTTAAGACCACTGTATTTTTTTAATATAAACAGTCTACATACATGTAACTATATAATTTCTATTTGCACAATGAATATTGGCTTTACTTAAAAATCATATTGGTATAGTCTTCCAAATCAATTATTTCACTAGTTATAACATGAGCAGAGAGCAGCAAATAGCCTTACAATATTCGGGTATTTCTCATCTCTGAATCCAGTACGCCACCTGCTGGTCAAAAGCTCTCAGTTCCTATAAAATTGAGAGACACTGGTCTGGAAAGGAGAAAACCTAACTTCTTTCATGCTGAGGGATAATTCTTAATGTTACTAATGCAAATGCATATGAAATTGACATTCAAAAGATTGCTTATTTTGAAGAAATTAAAAACTTTGTATTTCTTTTTAGTGAAACCGTTTTCAGCTGTTCATTTCAGGGCACTTTAACCTGCTTTTTTATCTTGGTTTTTAACATGGATTTTTTTTTTCATTAGTGAGTAAAATCTAAATTCCAGACATTTAAAATGCCAAAACAATGTTCATAAAGAAACTTACCTTTGAATGTGTAATTGACAGTGTGTCCACCCACACACGCCAGCCACCCCACTCATACTTGACTGCATGGTAAAGTAGGATTCGGAAGATGGCGTACACCATTTCTGTTATCTTCTGCTCATCTGAATTCTTGGGATTAAAATAACACAGGGAAAGCATCCATTCCTGCCACACAGAGCACTGCAGCAAGCTCCTGAAAAGTGTTAAGAGGGCACTGAATTACTTTTCCAAAAAAATAATAAATCATTTGAAAAGATTCTAAAAACTAATGGTTTAAATTAAAATAAGGTAACAAAATTATCTGCAGATGCACATTCAAAACAATTAAAGGATGTGGTAATGAAACTAACTGTATAGGACATTATTTATCTATCCTTAATGAAGAAAGCATATGGGATATTCATTTCACAGTACTTTTCAAAGTAATTTTTCTTTGGCAAAATGTGCTTATACAAAGGTAGACTAGAATACTGAAAATAAATGCTTTGTGATTCTGCTTACCTCCTGTTTTCTCTACTGTTATTAAAAAGTTTAATCATGTCAGATAGAAAGGCTCTGCGAACCTCCATGCTCTCTGGACACTGGGGAGAATTTCGAAGTAGGGTCGCAATTACTTTTAGTATCTCTGCAAGACAGTTTATAAATAAGTAAAAAAGAAACCACAGCCACAAAAAAAATCCAAGATGGAAGATCACCAATACACTGAATTTTCTCTCATGTCTCTAACGTAAGCATCTACTGAAAATACCTTCTGCATGGTTACAGAAAATACGCAGAGAAAAAACTGACAATGGATCATTAACAAGCACCCACTATAATTCAGTAAGAGGCTTTTTTATTCCATACCACGTATTAGTAAAGCTAAATTTTAAAAGGTGGAAATAAAGCAAGTCAGGTGATAAATTAAATAATGGTGAAATTTCTGCTAAATCTCCAGTCTCTTCCACACAGTAATCAGAAGCTCAAAGAAAGAGAACAGACTCTCGGCTCTTTCACCATAATTTATGCTATACCCAAAACCTTTCCTTTATTAGAGTGAAATTTTAAAAGCTGTCAAGATTTTTGTCTGTAATTTTAAAAGTACAATTAGAGTACAATTTTTAAAGTACAAAAAAATGAAATTAAAAATCTACTCATTCCCTACCAATGTAAAACAAACCTGCTACCACAATTATCTTAAGATAAAATTGCCTGAATTCCCCCGTTAACTTTTTTTAAGAGTCTTTTTTAAATATAAACTTCGATCTAGAACTTAATAAAAAAGAAATAAAAAATAAAGCTATTATCCTGAATCTAAAATTTAAAAAAACAGATCAAAGTTTAGTCAAATAATAATTTTGGAAATTCTAAACCAGCTTTTACCAAAGACTTTGGTTGTTCTAAAGCAACAGTTTTGTTTGCTTGGCTGGTTGGTTGATTTTTTAAAATAAGAGCCCATTTGAACTTACTTTGTCATGAAATTAATGGAATAATTTCTAAATTGTTCTAGCGACAACCCCGACTTTTCTCTAGGCAAATGATTACAATGATCATCATCACGACACTGGTGATAATGACAAGGACAGCACCAACTTCTGAGGACATACTGCCTTAAGAGACCATTTAAAGTATATGTAAGTACTTACTCCCGTCACCTATACACAAGGATAAGTATTGTTATCGCTATGTGAAAGATTAAAAACTGATGCGCAAGCATATTCGACAATTTAATCAAAACCACAGAGTTAGTAAGACATGTATAGCAAGGATTCCAAATCAGGTTGGCTCGATCTTTACCCATGAAAATAAAGGGAAACAAAACCAGTAGTCATCAAGTAGCCGTCCCCTCATGGCAACCCCGTGTGTCACAAAGCAGATCTGCTCCCAGGCCATATCCTTGCCCGTAGTAATCTCTACAGACGCAGGTCATCAGGCCCTCTTCCACGGGCCCCCGTGAGTTACCAACTTTTATGTTGGTAGACAAGCAAAGACTACTTTTACCACCCAGGGACCTTTAACCACCAGAAATACGAAAGAACTTCAAAAAACTCATGGGACAATAATATTTTTCCATGAAGATCTCTCATATATTGCCTCTCTTTTCAAAGCCTGTATAATCTAGATGTATTCAAAATGTGTTACTCTGTAACTCTTCCTCCGAAGGTGTATATATGTATGTATAATGTAACATATATATATATATGTATGTATTCTATTCAAGGCTTTTCCCTTTCCTCACTCTCTAAAATCATATGATGGCTCTCTAAAGCAGCAGTTCTCAACCTCTGGGTCGCAACCCCTTTGGAGGTTGGACTACCCTTTCACAGGGGTCACCCGATTCATAACAGTAGCAAAATTACAGTTATGAAGTAGCAGCAAAAATAATTTTACGGCTGGGGGATCACCACAACATGAGGAACTGTATTAAAGGGTCGCGGCATTAGGAAGGGTGAGAACCACTGGTTTTGGAAACTTAAACTGAAGGGTCATATGTTTTTAAAATTGGCAGTCAGTACTATACCCACAAACACACCTCAGCACATACAAAATGAAATTCAAAATTCTACAAACCAGTTATTTGAATGACATAATTTTAAAAGGTAGGATGCAAAAAAGTGAAATTTGAACAACTGCTTAAGAGCTCTGAGTAGCAAAAAAAAAAATGTGTTCAAAAAATATATACTTATAAACAATGAAGACAGCATCTTTCCATTCCAAATTTGGTGCTCTTACATTGACAGTAATGTAAGATGAAAACTAAGTCCATGACTCATGTAATTCAGGCTGACTTCACAAAATAATACAATCAGTGTTTTCCTGAAAATATGTTAAATCAAGCTTTTATGCATATAATTCTTTAAAACCTTCATAAGCATTTCCACATAATCTAAGGTCAATTAGACATTACATTCAACATAAAACTCATATTATGTCATTGCCTTCAATAAAATATATATTTAACGATGTTTCCAACAATGTCAACTTTAAGTTTTCCCTACACACCTTTTTTACGTAGCAAAAGAGTTCTCAAAAGTATATGAAAAATACATACGAGGATTCTGTATCTTTACTGAAGAATCTGGATCTGGGTGTTGTTTATGTATCACCTGAGTACAAATCTGTTCTATAAGAATCTACAGAAGATAACAGATGGTATTAGCATAATCACTGCATTAACATCATTAATCAACTTGAAGTTCCAACTAATCAAAACTTACTATACAAAGTATCATCTTAAGTATCTTATGCATAATACAAAATTAAGAACTTCAAAATTATAACTCAGTTTTCACTGAATTATAAAATTAGAAGCCAAATACTCAATACAGGATATAATTAAACAAAGATGGCCACACTGTTTAATAATCCACAGATTAAAAGACAAAATCTCAGGCACGTTTCTTCTAAGTGGTTAATTTAGAAATTTGAGAACACAAATTTATATGATCTTATTAATCAAATGTTAGCTCAAACATACAGGTGTCTTCTTAATCAAGTTTTCAAAGAAAATAGTAAAAGTAAATTCTAATAACTACATTCATACCTCAAATAAGACATTATATGTGGTCATAGTGATTAAATTCGTCTGCAGCATGAGTCTTTCAGATAGCAATGAAAACAATCCATGCCCAAGCATAACTTCAGCTTTTCTCCTACAATTGCAATAAAAAATGGTCAAATGTATTTTCTAACTCTGCATTATTTAGCATGGATGCTGGACAGAAGAGGCATGAAGTTTTCCACATTACTAATAAATTACAATTCAAAATTTCTCCCAATTTTATTTAAAATAGAATCACTAAGGCTACAAAACCTTTAAATAAGAAATCCTGGGGGTGAGGGCTGGGGGATATATTGGATGGTAAATATTTTAGGTTTTGTGGGCCATATGGTTTCTTTTCCAACTCAACACCCTGTCAGTGTATCACAAAGCAGTCACAAACAAACCAGTGTGGTAGCTCCCTAATAAAACTGTGTATATAAAAACAAACAGATGAACTCAACTTAAGGGCAACAAATGCCCCATCCGTTCTACACCAAAAATAGTCAATATGTTATGATACCAATTCTACTTCCACAGACAATGGGTAGAGCACTAGTGTGTTCAGCAAATACAAATGAATCAATGATTGAATGAATGAATGAATAAGGAGAGTTTTGGTTGCACACAATATGGGAAATGCCACAGCTACACATCATCAGGTTTCTAGTGCACATAAAGCCAATGAAACCACAGATTAAGCCACTTGAAATGCAGCTTCCAGGAGTTTCTGAATTCAGCTTATCCAAACATTCTCAGAATGGACACACAATAAGCGAGAGATTTATAAACTAGATGCTACTAGTCACGGTGGATTTTTAAAATATGTAGGTAATTACAGCATTATATTCATTCGACATTTTATGAATAAAAATAGAAAGTCTAGAGGAACTACAAACACAAGGGCTATTCTAAAGATTTATAAAACAAATAAATAACATACAACAGGCTTTAGATTTCACACATACTCACTTTGGGGCCAGGTGTTTTAAAAAATAGCCCATTGCTTTGAGAGCTTGTACTCTTATTCCTTCACTTTTAGATGCCAGAAGTTTATACAGAACCCTGAATGAGTAAAAATTTAAAACAAAGTATTCTAAGTACATATATCAAAAGCAAAGGTTTAATAAGCTATACATACTTTTTCCTATTATTATAAACTTAATTTCATGTAACATGTGGTGAATTTAAGATGTGGCCCTGAAATATGAAAACACACTAATCACATACAAGCTATAGTTCTTTTTGGTGAAGACCAATAAATAAAAACAAATCAGAAATGCTAATTTAAGACTTAACAGTCACTTCCTTGAGACATGAGAAAGCTTCAAAAGGTTTGTGCGAAAACGGAATTAGAAGATAATGGAATTTTTGCTCTCTTGTTCATGTGCCCACGATGCCAAAAAGGGAAGAAGGTGACCCCTAGTACCTCACTGTTACCAAGAAGCAGGAGGTCAAGGGGATGGTGAATCCCATTGGGAAAAAAAAGCCAAACAAAGAATTGTGGCCTCAGACAGGACATCCAGCCCCAAACTGCTTTGTCAAATGACCATCCTCGGTAAGTGGCTGAAAATTCCACCACCACCAAGACAGCCCACCCACCCATTAACCAGTTCACCCAGGACTTAGATCGCCAGAGAGCTCCCTAGCTACTGAAGTTGGCCCACAGGTATAGACCAGAGAAGTAGCAGGGACTGTTGGCCAAAGCTAAGAAAGCTGCTGGCAAAGAGGACAGATCGGAGGTCTCCACCAACAGGCTTCCTGTCCTTCAAGCAGGTATGCACTGCGTGCATCACTTTGAGCTGGTTGTCTTCCTATAGGCTTTGTGTTGTAAAATGGGGGCTGCCCCCTGCAGAAGGGAAGGCTCAGCTGGGACAGCTCATTCACCGGAAGTCTTGTACCATCACTGCCTTCACACAAGTGAACTCAAAAGAGAACAACAGATTACAACTGCAGGTCCAATGAGATCCGCAAGTGCTAGGGGAGCAACATCATGAGTATGAAACTAGGGGTGCACATTGACCAGTTGGAAAAGGCAAAAACCAAAGGTCTTGCCAAAGGTGTAGTGTACACAGCTGAGTTTTCTGGATATAAAATAAAAATAAAACTTGTCCTTCAGTCAACGCTCATTGGGCATTGTGGACTAAAGGTACACTGTTTCTGGGGGCCGTGGAAGTGTGTGTTCATATCCGGGGGCCTTTTTCCCTGAAGGAAGAGCTGGATCAAACCATAGGTCCCCCACATAACTCTCCAGTCTGTCATTTGCTTGTCAGTCAGGTTAGAAGAACTCAGAAACTGCTTGGTCCTATCTAGGACTTGAACACTGGGTCCTACCAAGCCACAATTTTATGATCCACCAATCGCTAATCCATTTAGGACCTAACTGTTAGGGAGGAAGCAATAAAGACACAGTATGTGAGCCCAGGAGCTTCAGTTATGGGGAAAAAAGATGGGGACATTCTGCAAACTCCTTTCGCCCCTTCTTGTGTCCACTTCACTCCCTTGGGTGCTCCAGAGAAGCCAACATAAGGTCCAGGACACGGGCACGCGCAGCTCTAACGAAAGCTCTGATTTCTTGGCACTAAGACCAAAAGTGAAATGAAGAAAATACAGGTGGAAAATCTTTATTCCCCCTCATACATAAAATAATAAATTTCTCAAACTTGGTGATCAAAAAGAGCATCATCAAAATAAATGTAACATAATGAAACTATGAAGAAAAAAGAGATAATGTCTTAAAAGCAAGTACAGAATTATAACACATTATATTTAACAAGCAAAGATTCAAATGGCCATAAATATCTCATGAAAAGGCTTGAAGACCAAAAGAGAGTGGAACAACATTTCTAAGATGTTAAGGTAAAGGGCTAGCAACAGAGAATTTTATATTCAGAAAAAATATATACATGGGGAATGATAAGGCAGCAAAGATATTCTTAGAAGACAGAAACTGAAAAATGTCTATCAAAACTGCTCAGTGAGACATGTTAAAAGTTCTCAGAGGGCAGTGAGGACTTGGAAAAGAACCACACGGATAGATGAAAGCTCAAAGAAATCGTTGAATGAATGTAAGTTCTGCTGTATTTTCAACAATAAAAATAAATTATTAAAAATAAGTCTATAATTAGTCATGCAAAAACATAATACATGAAACAGTTGACTCATATGTCTTAACAATACCTGTCATATATAAGAATCCGTGCATATTTTCAAAATCACCTTACCGAAACTTGCTTTTCTAGTGCTTACCGTAACCCATTCCTTTGGTCAAAAGCAGGAATCATGGAGCTAGGGTGTTCAGACATCAGTGCGACAAGCAGCTGGAGGACGTCCAGGAGATTGTCATCCTAAAGTTGTGGCAGACATACACGTTTTTTCATATAGGGGAAAAACAACATATTTGAAACAGAACAATTTTGAAATAACAAATTTCAACTTTTAAAAAATGGAGTATGTAAAATATATACCTATATACTCAAATATAAGCTGAGTTTTTCAAGCACGTTTTTTATGCAGTTTTTGCGGTAAAATTAGGTGCCTTCGCAGATATTCGGGTCAGCTTATACTTGAGTATATATGGCACTTGTTTTTATCAAACTGTGTTCCTTACAAACACATATCCACCTGTACAAAAATTCAACCTATTTCATTAAGGGTTCTCCTTCTCTTTTTCTCTGACAAGTCCCTCAACAAGATGGACTGGCATGGAGAGTGCCGTGATGGTCTCAAGTACAGTAATCACTGTGAGGGTGGAAGAGGACCAGGGCCAGTCCGTTGAAGACTGGTTCAGTAGGAGCTGGAATCAACCTGAAAGCCACTAACAACAACATAATCATTCAAAACGTAGACTGTCAGGGATTGTGCCGAATCCCCCAAAAATACCGAGGTTTTAAAAAGTTTGTGGAAAGATGGAATTGAACAGGAACAGGCTTTTCACAAGAACTTTGGGAAGCTTCCTTGTATGTATTAACCTGGCTAAAGCATAATTCTTGGTAGTATGGCAGTTATATACTGCTGTCATCCTCCCCAATGATATGATCCGAGGAGATAAGCAAATCAGTTGTGAAAGGATTAGAGTAAGGTGCAAAATCACCCTTTCCTACCTATGGTGTGCCCTGCATCGCCTTTCATCATGCAAGATAAGGACGGAGAGAGAAATGAGCAGAGAAAGAGGATCTCGGTATCACTAAGAAAGAGCCAGAAGCAGAGGGTGTCCTTTGGACCCCAGGAGATCCTGGACCTATGGGAAGACTGATGTCAAGAGATATGGAGTTCTCCACAGGGCTTTAAGCCCACGGAGATCAAAAGAAGACACGGACCTTCTCCCTGAGCCAATAAAGAGAATAAGCCTTTCCCTACAGTCCCCTAAAGATGATACCCTGAGTTTGGACTGCTAGCTTCCTACACTATGAGTTGTTGAGTTTATATTGGCTAAAGCCATCCAACGTCTAGTATTTTTGTTATAATACACTAGATAACTAGGACAGAGATCAATTATATAGTCAATATCTTAAATAAAAAGCTTGTTATAAAAGGGGCTTCAAATGTTCAGGGAAAGATCGAATTCAAAGATAATGGAAATTCTTTTATCTCTTAATTCCATTTTGCATGAAATTCTTGAAGCCCCCTTATACTTTATCAGGATTTCTTAAAATATTTTCTACTAAATAGTAGTTCGGTCATAACAGGATATTTGGGGCTTTGTTTTGATTTGGATTTTGTTTTTCTTTAAAATGTTTGCATAAGGATCAAAAACTGGAAGAAAAAAAACTGCATTACTTCCTTTTTTTGTCATCATACAACTTACCATATTTTAAAGTATGTTAAAGGAGACCTGATGGCTCTGTGGGCTGCTAATCACAAGGTTGAAGGTTCAAGCCCACAAGTCACTCCACATAAAAGATGTGGTTGTCTGCTCCTATAAAGATTTGCAGTCTGGGAAACCCTATGAGGTAGAATTAACTCAATATCAATGAATTCAGGATTTTAAAATGTAGGTTATGGTACCAAATCACTAAAGTCATTGCCATCCAGTCAATGCTGATTCATAGCAATGCTCTGGTGGGTTTCCAAGGTTGGTACCGGAGTTTTCAGGAGTGAAGAGCCCAGTCTTTCTCCAGCAAAACTGCTGGTGGTTTCAACTGCCAACTATGCCAGGCTCCTATTGTATGGTAGGGGCAGCATGTGTCATTTCCTACACTTATGTAACTTAATATACTTTGTTCATTGAGCTTTTCAAGAAACGACTACCAAATTAATAATATCTGAGAATGGAAAACTATATAATTTCATATTATCTACTATCAATATTTTCCCCCATCCCTCCACTATCAATATTAAGAATATAGATGACAACAAACATTTATCAATTAAACATATTGCTGTATATGATGCCACATGGTAACATTTACAGAACATCAACACGGGGGCACATGAGTTCCAACCCCAAAAATTCTTCAACAAAACCTTACAAAGCCTTTGTTGACAATTCGAGTGCATGGGGATCATGAAGGCCAACTTTGGGGCAATACTGCTCTAAAAGGAAATGACAAAACAGCTAACAAGAGTGAGTTACCCCGCTGTCCCACCTCTTCTCTGCTTTGTTATTTTGTTATGGAAGCTATTTGAATACCTAATTCTTAGTTGAGTAGATGATCTAGGGCTAAAGAGGTGAGCCCACAGAAAAGTAGTGTTTTGGAGAGTCTAAAAGATCTCTATTAAGGATCATTATGATATCCAATTCTTTGCTTATAACATAGTCCCTTGTGGTGAATAAGAAAATAAACAAAAAGATAACAAAAGAACCCCAGAAAATTCATTTGAAAAATATCTTCAAATATTATATTGAGTCAGAAAAATCTAAAAATAACTAAAGGATATATTACTCAAAAGAGAAAAAACGTAACCATTAACATTTGAATAAAATATTATATAATCAATAAATATATTCATTCTTTTCTCTCCCAATTAAAAACTGTAGACATGAATATTCTATTCTCTCTTGTGTAACAATGATTAAAGAAGGAATTATTAAATTATACAGTATCACAAGACATGAATTATAAAACAGTAACTTACTGTACATACTCAAGTATAAGCCGACCCGAATATCAGCCGAGGCACCTAATTTTACCACAATAACTGCATTAAAAATATGCTGAAAAACTCAGCTTATACACGAGTATACATGGTATCATTAAAATGCTATCTTTCAGAACTGAAAATACAGGGAATCCAGGGCAGATGAGCCCTACAGGACCAGTGGGGTGAGTGGTGAAACAGGGAGGGTAGAGGGAGAGTGGGTAGGAAAGAGGGAACCAATTACAAGGAACTATATGTGACCTCCTCCCTGGGGGACAGACAACAGAAAAGTGGGTGAAGGGAGACGTCGGACAGGGCAAGATATGACAAAATACCCATTTATAAACTATCAAGGGCTCATGAGGGAGGGGGGACCAGGGAGGGAGGGGAAAAAACAACAACAACAAAAAATAGCCTTTTCCAAGATAGACACACCCACTCATTTAAATCAATGAAATGTTTAGCTAATCTTTCAACTGTATAATTTTAAATTCTATTAAAACTAAATTACTTAAAACATATTTTCACATGAAAACCAGAGGGAAATTATTGCTATGAATTTTAAAATAAAATCATTTTTGACATTTTACTTTTTTTACATTTGTAGCACTGGTTCTTTGAAATACACTGGAAGTAGATTGTGGTATATCTTATTATTAACCAGTGAGATTTAATTCAAATACTTTGTAAAGTCTTTCATTATTTTACTCAATGTAGAGCCATCTTGTGGTAATAAAGAATACTTATACGAAGGTTCCCAACATCTAGTTCCTAAATAGACACATTTATGGTGATTACAGCATATCACCAGCATAGCTTAATTTTTAACTTTGAAACAGCTTAAAAGCCCACCTTCAGAAACTAAAATCCCAAAATGTAAAATAAAAATATTACCTCATGTATAGTGAGTAAATAATTAAGAATGGCCTGTAGTTCATCTTCCTTTACTCCAGAATCCTTTAAAAACATAATATATGGATCTTAATTTCCATTAAAAAATTCTTTATATGTAAATATAAGTATTGATTTGTCAAGTAAACAAGTGATATAAATATACCAAGATTCTAAATTTGAAACAAAAATCTTGAGACTCACTTTAAGACATGTAGTATCTAAGACAGTACAGTAGTCAAGAGATAGAACATGATATCGTGTTTCGAGCACCTTATGAGAGGCACACTAATCTTGCAGAATCCTAAAGAAGGCAGCAATAACTAACTGCTATAGCCAAAAGACCAGGTATTCACACTTAATACTCTGCTAAATACAGAAGGCAACTTTCCCATTTAAAATAAAATTTGAACTATAAAATAATCAGTTTTTCAAATTACCAAGTAAAAATGTCAGGTATCTAAAAACAGAAAACACATTCTGAGTTCTATCAATTTATGAAACAAACCACAGTTTCAGAAAAGACAAATGAAAGCTGAAATATAGAAACATTTTTAAAAAACACACACTGGGTAAGGAAACAAAGTAACTCTGAGGAAAAAATATCTAAATAAAAATAAGGTATCCAAATCTGAAAATAATATTAAAAACTAGGTTATAATATGATACAATATTATATGGCAGCAAAGAGTTGTAGTAAACAATATGAAATAAAACAATATAAAAATGTGAAGTTAAATATTAGCATCAAATGCATTTATATATTGCTGCCATATAAAAGCGAAACACCTTTTCAAAACTGTAATTCTTACTGCCTCAATAAAAGGATTGAAAGAAACAAAGTATGATCACTTAAAAAGAGTAATACACCTATTTGGTACATTTACACATGAATACTATTTCTCAAAAGTTTTAATGTTATAAGGAGCTCCCTAAAAATGCAAATTCCTTAGGGAGTCAGTTGGCTATGGTATCCCCAATGGCAGGAAGAGTACCTGGTACCTAACAGAAGCTCAGTGCATATTTGCTGAAAGAAAGAATACACACACTCAATCCCCAGCACAAACTAATCACATACAATCCAATTATCAATCTCCAACTCTGTAATCATTTATTAATACTCATTTATGACCCAAAAAGTCATAAAAATAAGCAAACAAGCATCTTTCGAAGAACTTTTCCCAAGTGTACTTTAGTAACAAAGAGTAAATAAATGAAGACAGCGTTTTATGAGAAATTATAAACTACAACATACACAGTATCATACATGATAAACAATATGGACTCACCTTTGTCACTAATTGCTTAATGAACATCAACAAGAACGCTCGTAAAGAAAGTATTTCTTTTTCATTAGGTCGTGGTCCATCTTGAAGGAAAAAAAAAAACCACAAACACTTAGTATGTCAAAGATATCAAAGCTGTTTAATACCCCCATTCCCAATATATTTCGTTCCCATTTGCTATCAGAAATGAAAAGGTCATTCTTTTACAGAGTGACCCCAATTTCATGTCTCTCAAAAGACAAGCACTCACTATCACATGCAATTAATTGCATACGCAATGTTGCAAACCCACTAAAATAGGTTATGTTCAAATTACAATGAAGAACTTTGCTCTTTGAAAGGGGCAAAGGATTTCTAAAACAAAAATGAGGTTACAAATAAAACATGCATTCAAAAATAAAATGAATTTAAGTCTTGTTTTAAAAGATTCTTGGAGAATATTAACATAACAGACATTTAGAAGGGGGATGAGTAGAACAGAAAGTTTCTGAATTTGAACGTTCATATGTGAATTGAGTATGAAAAGAATATTTCTTTACCGTTACCACTGTATAAGCTAATACGAAACTCTGAGCAGCACACCGCACCACACAGTATCATTCGCGAAACAAGGGATCATTACATTGACTGCCTTTGACAACAACTCCTCCTCCTCTTCCTCCTCCTCATGCACGGCTCCGTGGTCACACATGGCTCACATTAAGTCAATTTTCATGTCTCAAACACATAATTCCCAAGTAGAAGGCTTTTGAAACCAAACACCCATTGTTTTAAGACCCTAAATGCAGTACCTGTTTGCCTCACAAATTCTACAATTTTTCTCCCACTAATCACTATTTACAGCTAGTTCCTAGACCACCAAGGCACAGGACCACCATGACCTTCAACAGATCAATTAGAATAGGAGAAAATTGTTTAAATTTGTTCCACATGATGATTTCTAGACAGTGAATAGGTTTAAAGAGTTGGAATTGAATCACAGAGTTTGTCCAGCTCTCTCGCATAAAGGATGAGACTTTCTCAAGGTCACTGCTCAGTTACAAGATCACAATGCAAGACCCTATATGATGTACCTACAGCACCAGGAGGGCACCACCAGGAAATTCTGAGCTGCTTCTACATCTGCCACAACATTGCCACTATAAACAGAACATATAATTTCTCTGGGTCCTGGTGGCTTTATAAATTATTGATATCATTCTCTGAAAATAAAAGAAATGTACTTGAAAATTATATAGAGTATTGGACATTATGCAATCTTCTCTCTGTAAGCCATGGAGCAGCAAAAGCCTTCAACTACAACCGGAACATGAGTGGTAAACCTCCCATGCATCTTGTTCCTGCTTTCAAGCAACAACCCTTAATTCCATCAGCACACAATCCAAACAGAGTCCATGAGCCACGGGGCTGTGTCAGAAATGCCTCACGGGGGAGATGCTCTTTTATTAAATGTAGAGTTATGAGACTAAAAGGCTGAAGTTGCAGCCTATACCACAAAGAAAGAGACTATGTGAAAGCAACCATCACAACAGAAGAACTTGGCGATGGAGACAAATAGGATCTTAGGGCAATAAATTTGCAAGTTTATCAGATAATTAACTCCCTTTAATAAAAATTCAGTTTGAGGTAGGTTTTGCATTCAAGAGGGTACTACAAAAAGTTGTTGAAAAAATTAGAATTGAAAGCTAATATAATTTTCCAACTCTTTTAAGAGTCTATATACATACAACCAAAGAGCCACCTTTGGAAACAATCTTATTTTTACCCCTTCCGAAACGATAGAAATAATAAATGCATGACACCCTTCTAATAAATAGGTTGTAACTATGTAAAACTATAATTACTGAAATTATACAATTTTTTAAAAATCTCCAATCCCCAATAAACTAGCAGCTGTAGAAAACTACAGCTGATCAATCTTACTGTGATAAGTGATCTCAGCATCCAGGCTAATAACTAAGAATCTCTTCTCGAATTCAGAGCTTAAAAATAATCATCATAGTCATATTTTATCCCCAAACTATTCCCACCACCACAGAACCATTCTTCCATGAGAACACAGGCCTGCCTCAAAGATCATTGCACGCTCAGTTCCCGACCACCACAATAAAGCACATATTGCAATAAAATTAGTAATACCATTTTTCTTGTTTCCTGGTGTATACAAAAGTTACAATTATGCTATACTATGTTCTATTAAGTGCAATAGCACCGTGAAATTTTTTAAATATTATGAGAAGTATCCAAATTTGACAGAGACACCACGTGAGCACATGCTATTGGGAAAATGGCGCCAATAGATTTGCTCCACAAAAGCTAACCACAAAACTTCAATTCACAACACATAATCTCTGTGAAGCCAACTAAAGTGTGCTGGATAAAATGATGTATGCCTGTAATATGTCATTAACTCATGTCAACCTCAATTTAAAACAAATTCTTAACATTATCAGTAAAATTAAAATTTTACCACGATGACTTATATAGGTAAAAAGAAAATAAAAATGAAACCCTGGTTATAAAAAAGTTTTTATATAAACCCTTTGATGGCCCCACCCGCCCACTCACACACTATATATACATATATACATCTTGGAAAATTTGTCGGGAAAGGAAATGAAAAGATTATGGAATTTTTCCATGAACATAGGAAGGCCCCATATAACATAACAGACAGAGAGAATATACCTAGTCCTTTTGGGGTGATGCCACTCCGGTCCTGGGGATTTACTGCCCAGTAGTAGTACTTCAATGTGTGTGTGATGAGCAGCACGGTTCCGACTCTCCGGATGGCATTGTATATGTTGGCCGTGCCAATGAATTCCGTGGACAGGTAAGTGTAGAGTGTTAACTGAACCTACAGAATCAAAACGAAGACTTTTAAGTCAATGAAGCCCAATAGCATTTTATCTACTACCAATAACACCCTCCATTTACTGGAATTGTATTTGTTGCAAAAAGTAAGTGCATAGGCATGGCACATACATACTAAATAACACAAATCAACGAAAATACACTAGTTGGAAAACCAAAGCAGGTTTATATCAGCTGTATGAAACCTCCCAAATACATCAAAATTACCCTACTCTGTACAAAGCAAATAATTCTTTGATTCCTACTTGATAGTCTAATAGTAAGTGTCTCTCTAAAGTAAACCTGCTATTGATCCTATGTATGGATGTTAAAAAGGTGGAATTTATCTTGAAGAAAATCAGAAGCTAGCCTAACACAACAGGAAACAAAAGTAGGAGTATCCTAAAATAATGAGAAGCATACAAAAAGATAGAGAACTGACCTGAGGGATATTTATTAGAAAAACAGAATTTTGTTAAAATTGCTCATACTAAAATGCCTTAGGAGAAGGAAGCGGGGAGGGAGGAGAAAATATGAGGAGCTGATGCCAAGGCCTAGGTGGAGAGCAAATGCTTTGAGAATGATGAGGGCAATGAATGTACAAATATGCTTTACACAACTGATGTATGTATGGATTGTACTGAGTTGTCTGAGCCCCTAATAAAAGGATTAAAAACAAAACAAAACACTATAATCCAGAATTCTTATGTCAGCTCTGTCTTGGATTAGACAAGGATCTTTCTAGTCCTTTTCTAAATAGTCTAATTGAAAACATAAGGGTTTATTAACTGTATGTGTGTATATGTGTCTCAAACAGCTATGAATATGAGGGAATTCTAACAAAAAAGTAATAAACTTGTGCACCCATTTGTCTTCAGTGATCCCTTCGACACCTCGTGCATAAGCAAATGTGGCGAAGAAAGCTGATGGTGCCTGGATATCAAAAAGTATAGCGTCTGGGGTCTTAAAGGCTTGAAGGTAATCAAGCCTCCATCAAGCTCAGAAGCAACAAAGCCCACATGGAAGAAGCACACCAGCCTATGCGATCACGAGGTGTCGAAGGGATCAGGGATAAGGCAACATCAGAACAAAAAATCTTATCATAGTGAATAATGGAGGGAGTGTGGAGTGGAGACCCAAAGCCCATTAGTAGGCCACTGGAGATCCCCTTGCAGAGGGGTCTCGGGGAGGAGACAAGCCAGTAAGGGGGCGACGTAGCAACAATGAAAAAATACAACTTTTCTCTAGTTCCCAAATGTTTCCTCTCCACTCCCACTATCATGATATGAATTCTACTTTGCAAGTCTGGCTAGACCAGAGGATGGACTGGACAGAACTGGAAATACAGGGAATCCAGGGTGGATGATCCCTACAGGACCAGTGGTGTGAGTGGTGATACTGGGAGGGTAGAGGGAGAGTGAGTTGGAAAGAGGGAACTGATTACAAGGAACTATATGTGACCTCCTCCCTGGGGGACGGACAACAGAAAAGTTGTATGGTTACTAGTGAAGTATATGAATGACTAGTAGCGAAAATTAATATCTCCTGTTAGATCTGATTATGAATGGATCAAAACTAATTAGAAAATATAAATCACTGATAGCACCCTTTCAAAATTCATACATTCATTCTTTCTACCTTGGTAACCCAAGGTGGATTTCTCATGAAGCTTACCCTCCATGAGCATTCCCCACAGGCTCCCTCTAAGGCTGTCAACCTAATGTAGTATTCACAATGTTTCCTTTTCTTAGGCGGAATATCATATATGTTTCAGGCCCAAATCTGATCTACTCTTTATTAAAAAATAAATAAATGAAAGCTAATACAAGTCCTCAAGGATACACAAAACAGACAGCTGAAGCAGATGGAAGGTTTCACATTACTGAATCAATTGTAAATTCCAAAAAGGAAATTAAGGAAAGTTATTAACAAGTACAAGATAAGAAATAGGGTGTAATAATAGCTAGGAACCTCAGGAGATCATATGATGAAATCATTTTAAAAACTACTTCTGTTCAACTAAGGATCTAATAAAAGGTTTTGTAATCACATCAAAAGAGACCAAAACCTTTACCAATATGCTGGTTAGTAAGACAAAGAAATTTCTACTAAAACAGTTTAAAACGTTAACTTGAAACCATCTTTAAAAAGAAATAAGGCTGAGGGGCACAGAAATGAAAAAGGTCAAATTTTGAACCAGAACATAAAAAGCTACAACCTACAGCTGCCTCTCTTGATTATTTCCAAATGGCAATCAAAGTCAGCAGCTGTTTTCCTCTTTAACTTTTGAAAAGACCAACTGAGAAGAAGGTATTATTATCAAGAGAAGCCAAAAAATGCAGTTTTGTTTTGTTGTTTGGGTTTTTTTGCTGACAACTGAAGTGAATGTTACTACCATCTAAATAAGTCGTGGTGGTGCACCAGTGAAGCATTCAGTTGCCAACCAAACTCAGTAGCTGCCCATGAGATGGGTGTGCCAGCCTGCTGCAGTAAACATTCACAGCCTGGGAAAACTTCTGGGACAGACCTCTCTGTCTCATAGGCTCTCCATGAATGGGCATCAACTTGATGAGTTTGGGTTTAGGCTTGGGCTTTGGCAACCTAAATAATTCAAGCAGATCAAGAGTAGGTGGTAGATGGAGGGGAAGGAAAAGGGAAAATAATGGATTGAAAATAACTTCTAACAAAATAAAGCAGAAAAGTATAAATATGTAACTTAATAAAAGTTGTTTCATGTTCTGGTTCAAATTATGATCATTGATGTTGTAGGCTAATTTAATACATTAGCATTGGTCAAATATTTTCACCTTATAATTATTCACAAATTTACTTAAAATCACTTAAGTGCAATTAGTTTGTGGTTATGACATTAAGATACCAATTGACACATGGAATGTCCTTGTATAATTTGAATTCATGTGACCAGTATATGTGACCTCCTCCCTGGGGGACAGACAAACGAAAAGTAGGTGAAGGGAGAC
>NW_022109768.1:6742388-6744458 GCF_000313985.2 Echinops telfairi | reverse complement strand
CCTCTATTTCCTTTGACTTTCCTCTTGTCCCACTATCATGTTCAGCCTTCATTTGAGTTTCAGTAATTCCTTTCAGTTACATTACCTTTCATAACGCCCTACCAGGCCTCCTACACCCTCCTCACCACCGATTTGGAACACTTATTGTTCCCTTGTCCCTGGGTTTGTTAGCACCACTTCCTTTCCCCCCACCTGCCTCTCTCCCATGACCCCCGGAATCATTGGTCCGGTTGTTTTCTCCTCCAGATTGTTCGTCCAGCCTATCTTATTTAGACAGACCTGCAGACATAGTAACACGCACAAAAACCAAAACAAAGCAACAAAAGAAAACAAAATAATAACAACAAAAAGCCAATGACAAAACAAAAAAAATACAAAACACAACAACAACAAAAAAGAAAAGCCTGTAGTTAGTTCAAAGACTGTTTGTTGGCCTTTAGGAGTGTTTACCGATAGAGTCTGATGCGGTGCCAATCCCTGGCCCAAAGTCTATTTTTGGTATTCCCTGGGGACTGCATGTCCTCAGTATTCTGCCTCAGTGTGGTGGGATCAGATCGGGCACAATTCCCACACTGTGTCTCTAGTGTTGTCCCCTGTGGGGCTATGGGTCAGTGAGGGTTGTCCTGTCTCACAGGAGGCCATGTGGTCTCCTCTGTGGATTGGCTGCTCTGAACGGGAATATCATTGTCAAGGCTTGGAATATCTGAACAGGAATATCATTGTCAAGGTGGACCAGGGTGTGTTTAGCACATTTTTAATGCAGTTTTTGTGGTAAAATTAGGTGCCTTGGCTGATATTCCAGTCAGCTTATACTCAAGTATACACACGGTAATTTAAAAATGTAATCCACTGAGACTTACATACTAAGACATAAAAAGTGCAATGCCATTTTCTTAAAATGTTGCCTTGAGGTACTGGCTAGATGCCACTCAAGTTCCCCTCTGGAGTAGTTAATTAAACCCACTCTGACGCCATTCCCTTATCTAGTTCTCACACTTCTGGACCTGGATGCACTTGTCCTTTTGGCCACTCAAGATGAGGTACCCAACAGCTAAGGACAGTCCTCTCAGGCCTTCTAAGCCTGCAAAACTGTTTACAATGTCTAGTACCCTGGAAGCCAGCACAATGCAGCTAACCATACCCTGCTTGCCATACACACAAGCCCTTGTCTGCAATTCCAGTGTATTGTTACCTCGCCCCCAGGTGCAATTCCTGATTTGGCCATGTGTCACAGTAGGCTGTGCCACCCTGTCTCCGGGGACTGTGAATAGAGAGTGATCTTCCCAGCCTCCTTGATTTCCCTTTCCTGTGTTGTACCTTGATGTACCATCCCATGAATTTGGCACAGAAAAAGGATAAAAGAAGTCCTCACAACTGCCACTTTTCTCAAAACACAAACACATGTACTTTACACGTAACTGCAGACAGTAAAACAAAATGCGTATGTATTACCTTGGCAGGAGTATGAATCCATATTGCAGGGTTGAGAAGAATATGGTCACACAACTGCTTGAGTAGGGGCATCCCACTCGGTAGATTACTAAGATACTTGGAAAATGCAAGGCAAAGTTCAAGAACTGCTCTGCTTACGTGGGATTTGGAAGACTATAAAGAGAAGTAGTTCAAAGTTTAATAACAACTCAAGGTAAAATAAATAAATCTATAAGCTGTCAATATCAGAAAATAGTTGACCCACAAGCTATGCTCAAGCTATAAATACCACAAAGCTCCAATTCACATTTGGACACACAGACAATATAAAATAAAAAGTTATTTAATATTTAGGTAATTTTATATAACACAGAAGCAAATACGTAACTACAAGCAAACAGAATTTCTTAATTATTTAGTAATACAAATCTATGCTGTGAAAATTAAGAACCAAAAACTTATAGCATTTCATACTCTTACCTTTTCAAGGTTATATCCTATAACCAAGAAACCCTTACAGGCAAGCACCTGCTCTTGCATAGCAATTGAGTTCTTCAACAACTCCATGATAAAAGCCAACAAGGTGGAACTGGAATTAAAAAAAAAAGACAAGGCCTGAAAAACATAATTTCTATTAAA
>NW_022109768.1:6739111-6741745 GCF_000313985.2 Echinops telfairi | reverse complement strand
TCGTGACCCACAGGTTGAGAACCACTGCTCTAGTGCCTCCCCTTCCTATCGCGTGTACACCCCTGGCTTGTTCCCTTCCTCTCATGCATATGCCTCCTGTACGCATGTGGTTACCTGTAATTAGGGGGGCTTGCCCAACCCGAGTATATCTAAGCCTTGGTTAGAAATATATTTGGTCTCTCTGCACGGACCTGGCTGCTGAAATCATGGCCCTCCCAGAGGTGAGCACTCCCATGCTTTATCTTGTCTGATGTCTCTTTAATTTTACCCCTCAATTATAGAACCACCCCTTGGACTCATTTGATTGTGGAGGCTGGTGCCCCACAAGTTGTCCAAAAGGAATTAGAGGCCTACTAAAACTACTTTCAATACTAATTTCAGGACTAGCATTTTAATACGGTTTTGAGTTTACTCCAGTATATCATCTAGTTTTAATCAGACAATTATCAATGAATTGTTTAGAAACAATATGACAATCATAGATTAAATAGAAAAATGTTAGCAGCAGCCCAAATCAAGCAATAGAAATGGCTAAGTATATTAAAGCCTTGACAATGACTTAAAGTAGGTATACTCAGTTTCGAAGAGTCAAGATGTGTACAGCAAAAGGACTGGGGTAAAAACCCTCAATGTGCTAGGGTTCCTGACTGACCTAGTTTGCTGTGAGCATACAGCTTCATGAAGGGGAGAAACAATAATAAAAGTAGGTTGTCAACTAATAATTGAAGGACGTGAGACAGCAATAAGTCTGATCAACTTCCCAACAGGAAGATTATAATTCACTGGTCAATCTTGAAGACCTTTTCAACTGAACAGTAGCTATGGTCATGCGCCAATCTCCATAACTTTTAGAGATGTCCCAAAGAGGGTAACAAAGTGACCTATGGCCTCCTCAAGGCTCTAAGACATTCCACCAGGAAAAAAGAGCATGGCTGGCAACCAGCCTCCTCCTCCCATCAGGTTTTCTACTGGCCCGCAATGCCGACAGAGAATCTGCAAAAGTGAAAAGAAATTAGCTGAGCATCTGCCATGAAAACTTTAGATGGTCGATGTAACAACGATGAGAAATACAACTTTCCTCTAGTTCCTAAATGTTTTCTCCCCGCTCCCACTACCATGACTCGAATTCAACCTTGCAAGTCTGGCTGGACCAGAGGATGTACACTGGTACAGATAGGAACTGAAAATACAGGGAATCCAGGGCGGATGAGCCCTATAGGACCAGTGGTGTGAGTGGCGAAACAGGGAGGGTAAAGGGAGAATGGGTAGGAAAGAGGGAACTGATTACAAGGAACTATATGTGACCTCCTCCCTGGGAGACAGACAACCGAAAAGTGGGTGAAGGGAGACGTTGGGCAGGGCAAGATATGACAAAATACCAATTTATAAACTATCGAGGGCTCATGAGGGAGGGGGGAGCAGGGAGGGAAGGGAAAAATGAGGACCTAATGTTGGGGGTTTAAGTGGAGAGAAAATGTTTTGAGAATGATGTACAGATGCGCTTTACACAACTGATGTGTGTATGGATTGTGATAACAGTTGTATGAACCCCTAATAAAAGGTTTAAAAAAAAAAAGAAAACTTTAGATGGGGTCATATATACAAAAAAAAAAAATCTTATGAAGAGTAGTTTGCTCATACTGCATTCCTTTTTAAAAAAAGTATTCTTCTTACCTAAAGATAATCTACCTCGGTGCTCCAAGACATGAATGCAACATACCGGCACGAAGCAGGGAACCAATAAAGAGGTCTGCGAGGCCGGCCCCAATTCCAACTAAGAATTCACTTCAGAGGACAGCACTGAAGCTACAGCTCAGGGAAAGGGACATGTCTGATCAGAGCACACAGGAGCAAATAAAGGGAGACGAAAGTGTGGAGCATATCCTGCCCCAAAAGCCCTGAGGGCCATATCCCTGCTCAGCCAGTCAATGCACAGAGAGGACCAGAGGGCCAGCTTCACTATGAGACTCAACATCCCTCACTGACCCAAAGCCCTATGGGGGACAACACTGGAGACACAGTGTGGGAATTGTGCCCTATCTGATCCCACCACACTGAGGCAAAACACTAAGGGCATGCAACAGAACAGCAAGGGGAGCAGAGCAAGAAGTCCCGAGGGAATACCAGAACAGACTTTGGGGCCAGGGTGTGGCACCACATCAAACTCAACCGGAACACACTCCTAAAGGTCAAAAAACAGACCTTGAACGATTTACAGGCTTTCCTTTTCTTTTCTTTTTCTGGTCCTTGGTTTTTTGCTTGTTTTCTTTTGTTGCTTTGTTTTCTTCTATCTTGGTTTTTGTACATATTATTATCTCTGCAGGTCTATCTACATAAGATAGGCGGGATAAACAATCTGGTGGAGAAAATAACTGGACCGGTGGTTCTGGGGGTACATGGGAGAGGGGAAGGCAGGGGAAAGAAAGTGGGTGTTAACAAACCCAGGGACAAGGGAACAACAAGTGATCCAAAATCAAAGGCAAGGAGGATATAGGAGGCCTGGTAGGGCTTGATCAAGGGCAATGTAACTGAGAGGAATTATTGAAACCCAAATGAAGGCTGAACATGATAGTAGGACATGAGAAAAGTAAAAAGAAATAGAGGAAAGATATAGGAGGCAAAGGGCATTTATAA
>NW_022109768.1:6731304-6738355 GCF_000313985.2 Echinops telfairi | reverse complement strand
GGGGAAGGGAAAGGTGGGGAAGAAAGAGGGAACAGATCACAATGATCTATATAAAACCTCCTCCCTGGGGGATGGACAACAGAAAAACAGGTGAAGAAAGACATCGATCAGTGTAAGACATGAAAAAATAATAATTTATAAATTATCAAGGGTTCAGAAGGGAGGGAGGGTAGAGGAGGGAGGGGGAAATGAGGAGCTGATACCAAGGGCTCAAGTAGAAAGCAAATGCTTTGAGAATGATGAGGGCAACAAATGCACAATGGATGTATGCATGGATTGTGAGAAGATTTGTACAAAGCCCCAATAAATAAATTTTTAAAAGAGATAATCTGCCTAAAAATATTTCATCAATAAATATATAAGTAGTAGATACCCTGTTATGTATAATGCAGAAATCAGAATGATAAGTTCAAAAATAAATCTAACAGAAAATTAATTTAATATTTTCAAATAGCAAATGAAATAATTATTTTGCTATAATTACTTTCACTGGTAAATATATGTTGAAAATCTGGCATGGGAAACTTATTGAGACATTCTACCCCATTTGTATAACTTATCTCAGAATTCATATGCCACTGTTTTTTACATACAACATTACAACTGAGACAAAACCGTCAAACGTTCGATCCAATAACAAACCAAAAAAAGGCTACATCACCTCTTATGTAGTACCAGCAAAAGTTTTGGCTTTCAATTTCTTGTATGGATAAAAAAATTTAAATACAAACAGGTAAATTCCCATAGTAACTAACTCCCAAATAACAACATAAATTGCTTCCAATTAGTATAGCATTAGACAAAAAAATTCATTTTATAAATCCATTAACTATCATCATTTCTAGTCTTTTCTAAAACATTAAGTGCTTTAGAGTTTGCATATCTCCTATGAGAAGAAACACTCTAAATACAGTTTCCCTTGAACAAGATGGGATTGAATTGCAGGGGCCCACTTAGACGTGAATTTTTTTTTTAATCCATGAAAGACTAATCATCTTCAAATGAGCAGTTCATCTCTAGCACATTGTGTATTGAGGTAAAAAGTGATCTCCTCTTCTGTATTTAGTGCTAAACCATAAACATTGAGTAAACCACAAAAAGTACAATATGCAATTCATGAAGCTAAAGTTCTCCAGAGAACAAAGGCATGGACAAGCCATCTTCGTGAAGAGTCAACCAAGTCCACATGGAAGAAGCACACCAGCTTGTGTGATCCAACGATGACAATAACAAACCTCAAATATGACGAGGAAGCGTATCCCAGCTAAAATCATGCACACCCAAGTGGGAGCCAAAACCCATCTGCAGAGGAACTAGTTAGCTTGAGGCGCTGGCAGACCTCCACTAGCCATAGGCCAGGGTCTCAAACAGCCTTACTATCAGACAGATCTTTGTAATCTTGATCTTGCTGGATCGAACTTGATACTTGGTCAGCAGACCTCCCTATTGAACCAACCTGAATTTGTTCTAGGTGCAAATATCTCTTGCGTGTTCCGTTGACAAAAATTTATTCCTTGGCGTTTTAAATATTGAGGATGGTCTTTTCTTTCTTATTCACTATTTATACTTTTAACTTTATATTATTATTACTTATCCTTATCATTTTGTTTTTTATTGTTTCTACAGGGTTTCCAAGTTTGTGAGGCACAGGAGAGGATAAACAGTGATTAATAACTGATGCAAGGATTTATCGGGGCTGTGGGGGTGGGAGTAGGAGGGTGAGGAGAATTCAGGAATAAACCGTGAAGGCAGGAAGGGGTAGGGAACACTAGAACGGATTGTGATTACACAACCCATTTTAAAGGTGATTTAAACATGGGGGGGGGGGTGTCTAAAATTGACTGGGGTAATGATTCTATAATACTTCTTGATATGACGGAACTACTGAACAATTAAAGTGTACGATATGTGGGTTAGGTGCCAATAAAAATGTTTTTAATACTGTCATGGGAATAATGCACAAAGCTGCATTACACAATATGCACGGAATGAGGTCTGCAGCCACACTTGTGCACCATTTCAAGATAAATGAATCCAATACAGGGTAAGTGTAAAATTTTTAAAAGAAAGAAATAAAAAGTAAATTTTGATGTTCATGCACTGCAGCTACACCAACAGGTGAAAAACCTTTTTTAAGTTTTGGGGGAGTTGATCCTTTTCCGATTCGTTTGTATGAATATGAGCCACATTGTGGGAGACTGGAGTATACCAAGTTCATTTCTCATTCTCTGCCTAAGAGTGAATTCTTGAGTTCCCTTGTATTAGTAACCCTGTTTAAAGAATAGAGATTATAATTAGCCCTGGAATAATAATGACCAGTTTGATTTTACACACGTGCATTACTCGGTAGGTAATGTTTAAATACACTCAGTGCTGGGAAATCATATATTCCAATCTAACCATTTGGCTCTATAAATAATCTGTTTTCTTTGTCCACCTACAGTTTTTAGTGAAGAATCGCATGTATTTATTTATATATGCATATTAAATAATAAAAATGTTGAATTTATGTATTATGCTTGCTTCTAAAGGTTTTGGATGATTCACTCCCTCAGCAACCAAAAATTCCTTGAGTTTGAATTTGTAACATCAATTTTTAAGTAACTTATTACATTATTAAACCTAAGAGTAGCTAAAAAAAAAAAAAAGGATGGGGGGGAGTCAAAAGTTAGACACAGAGTTTGACTGTGCAGGGATCAATCCTCTATGCCTCATGCTGTTCAAGGGTCAACTATACTATTACTGAGACAGATCTGTAATGCCAAGTAAAGATCACAAGTTTGTTTAAGCTACCTTCTCTCTTTTGGACCAACAACAAGCCTGAAAGGCACAGAAGATAACAGTGTGCTCACAGTGATGACAGTAATCCTCACACCAAATTAAAGGAAAGACACTGAGGTACTCACCAGATAGTTAAGTCAACCTCATCAGACAAATATTGCCTAAAATCCAACTGTGCAAAAAGCGGAAACAGCACTTGTACTCCTCCAATTGAATGCATAGCACTTTGAATGGAATGTGTCAAAACTGCCTTCACATCCTTATAAAATAAAACACAAAGTAAGGATTCCAATATTTTCTTTTTCAAACCAATGCATAATAAAAGCACAGCCATAAAAGTAACTGCACTATCAAGTCATCTCCCACATACTTATAAAAGCTACAAAATGTACCTAAGTAATAGATCAAAATGTATTCTTGAAAATGCCATTGAAAAGCCATAGTCAGTACCTGGAGCATGAGGGCATGAGGTGAATGGACAAAAATGGAAGGGTTATCCTTCGGGGAGGACTCAAGGCAGAGCTGGGCATCCGTAGCTCTCGGGTTGTACGTGAATGCAATGGCATTGGAGAGTTTCCCATCATACAACAGGAGTTTGTGGTGCTCAGCGAGGAAGAGGTCGCTTTCTGCCTTGAATTTAAATGTACCCTAAGAAATCAATAAGGAGTGGTTAACATAATCTGCTATCAAAAATGAAATCTAAATACAAATCACCACAGAGGTTAGTATTTTAGGGGAAATATCATAGAAAATTTCTCTAGCAATATCAAACCAAAAGAGCCAGGCTGCTGAATTACTTCTAAGATGAGCTGACTATTTGAAAGCTATAATGGAAACACAGTCTATTTCACCTGAAAACCTTATGGTAATAAATATAAACCTTGGTATCTTATAGAGCAGTGGTTCTCAACCTTCCAAATGCCACAACCCTTAGTACAGTTCCTCATGTTGTGGTGACCCCCAACCATAAAATTATTTTCATTGCTACTTCGGCACTGTAATTTTGCTACTGTTATGAATGGGGCGACCCCTGTGAAAGGAACGTTGCATTGAGAACCGCTGCTCTAGATGATACAGGATGATTGAACATAAAGAAGCATCTAAGAATAAGAGCTCCAAGGAAAGCATTACAAAAATTAATGAATGAGCCTTGCAAATCTGGCTAGACCAGAGGATGAACATTGGTACAGACAGCAACTTGAAACACAGGGAACCCAGGATAGATGACTTCTTCAGGACCAGCAGTGAGAGGGGCGAGGCCTGGAGGGTGAAGGGAATGCGGGATAGAAGGGGGAAACCAATCACAAGAATCTAAGTATAGCCTCCTCCCTGGGGAATGGACAGCAAAGAGGGCGGAGGGAAACGTCAGACAGGGTAACTTATGACAGATCTGTAATAATTTATGAATTATGAAGGGTTCAGGAGGGAGGGGAGGGGGTAGGGGGAAGGGAGGGAGAAAATGAGCAAACGATATTGAGGGCTAAAGTGGAGAGCAAATGTTTTGAGATTGATGAGGGCAATGGGTGTACATAGGTGCTTGACTCAGTGGATGTATGTATGGACTGTGGTAAGAAATGTACGACCCTCAATAAAATAATTTCTTTAACATGAATGAATGAATGAATGAATGAATGAATGAAGTGAGCCTGAAAATTGTAACTATCATCACTGACCCAGACCCATCAGGGATGAAGAACTGCTAGTCTCTCACAACTCTTTCTCACAGGAGTTAGTTGCACTGAGCCCTTTGTAGTGCTTTATAATTTAACTGTTCGTTTCTTGTATTATATATTTATCTGTATATGACTTAACAGTTCATTTCTTGTTATATATCTAATTATCTTTATAAATAAATATATTTAATTATCAGCAATTTGGTTTTATCTCTCTAGAGAACCCTGTCTAACACAATCACGTAAAGCAACCAGAGGGAATGCCTCCAACTGCTTGTGGATTCTGAAATGCAACAGCAAGAAATTTGTACCACTTAGATTTTTATAATAGGGGGGACCAACAAAAACCAGAAAAAAGCTCCACTAAATAGAGCTTTCATAGTATACATGCTTCACCACTAGGCAAGCATTTAGCAACTCGCTCTGAATTAGTGCACTCAGTGGCATCACTTGGGAAAGTTCTCTATGGTCACAGTGAATTTTTCATAAAAGCGGTTTTTATGATGGCCAATTTAAGAGAATGTGCAGCTAAGAAAGTTTGTTTCCTGTTCGAGAAAAATCCCACAGAAACTACTGTGATGTTGAACACAGCTTACAAGGACAGTGCTATATGAAAAACTCAAGTGTACGAGTGTTTCTGTTTCAAAAAAGGTGAAATGTCAAGGTTTGTCATCAACTTCTGGACATCCGCCAACTTCCCAAATGGACCAAAAAGTTGACGAAATTCACACACTTGTGCTCGAGGACCGACAATGGACATTCAAGAGATGGGGAAGTATCAGGATTATCTTTATCAAATTTTAATGGAAGATTTGGGAATGAAAACAGTCACTGCAGAATTTGTGCGGTGGGTTCTGACTAACCAGGAAAAAGTGTGTTGAGTGGAAACATGCCGTGCTTTGAAAGGACAGCTCCAAAGTGACCCACACTTTTTTCCCCAAGGTGACGAGACATGGTGCTATTCTTAAGACCCAAAAGCAAACATCAATCAAGCCAGTCCATCATCACTTTGCCCAAAAAAAGCTTGTCAAATGAAATCCAAGATCAAGACGATACTCATTTGTTTTTTTTTAATGTGAGAGGGAAAGTGCACTTGAAGTTCTTCCCACCAGGTCTAACTGATAATCAAACTTTCTATTTAGATGTTCTGAAAAGATTGCATAACAGTGTGCAACAAAAAAGGCTTGACTTGTGGTAGACGGGGGACTGGTTTTGCTACCACAATGATGACCTTGCTCACACAGCCATGTCAGTGTGCCCGTTTTTGGCTAAAAACAACATGCCTCTCTTGTCCCAAGCATCTGACTCACCTGACCTCGCTGCTTATGACTTCTTTTGGTTTCTATGAATGCAGAGGGACATGAAAGGAGAGGGATTTGATCACACAGAAGAGGAGAAGAAAGAAAACGAGGGAGGTGCTTTCAGCCATCCAAACAGATAACTTTGAAAAATGTTTCCAAGAATTTTATCGCAGATTTGACAAATATAGTAAGTGTAATGGAGAATATGTTAAAGGTGATAGGTTGTTTTATAAATAAATTTAAATGCATAGCTTTCGAGGGAAAAAATTCTGGAGTTTTGGGTGGGAGGAGGTACCCCCTTGTATAAAACTTTCAAAGAGTTGTTATGAAACATATGACCCTGACCCATTTTACTTTTATATAACATCTGTATCTAGATAAATTACTCATAAATTTTTAAAAGATGCATTGAATATCCTCAGGAAGACTTTTTATGAAAGATGATTAAAGTTAAGGTTTCGTAGCTCAGGTATTTAACATAACTAAACTAGGTGCCTTTAGCAGAAAGCCTTCTAGCAAAACTAGTAAAGCTAGCCTTTTACAGCATTTTAAAATAATAGCCATTTGAGATTGGATATTATATAGTCATCCCTTAGAAAATAAAGAAGTTCAAATAAAAATTACCTGATTTTTTCAGCCTACAGAGGCCAACAAAAGACTAAATACCATTTTTAAAAAGTTAACTTTTGCCTCCATTCAAGTACTATAAGCCAATATTTGAAGATACATTTTTAGAAAACAGAAGCTAAATATACATTTTATTTTGCATTGTCTGAAAGCTATACATATTCATGAAAAAAAATTTTTTTTACTTCATTTGTTAAAAACAAAAATAAATAATAAATATTAAGATCGTTTTGCACACTAGAAAACCTAGCCTGAACTAAGCAAACAAACACTGTCTGTCCAGAAGGTCATATTAATGATCACAACCCAGAGACGAGCCAGTCAAGGTACAATGTAGCAACAATGACACGTACAACTTTCCTCTAGTTCTTGAATGCTTCCTCCCCTCAACTATCAAGATCCCAATTCTATCTTACAAATCTGGCTAGACCAGAGGATGTACACTGATAGGAACTGGAAACACAGGGAATCCAGGATGGATGATTCCCTTCAAGACCATTGGTGATAGTGGTGATACCGGGAGGGTGGAGGCAGTGTGGGGTAGAGAGGGCGAACCTATTATAAGGATCTACATATAACCCCTTCCCTGGGGGACGGACAACAGAAAAGTGGGTGAAGGGAGACATCAGACAGTGTAAGATATGACAAAATAATAATTTATAAATTATC
>NW_022109768.1:6723715-6731136 GCF_000313985.2 Echinops telfairi | reverse complement strand
GCTTTACACAATTGATGTGTGTATGGATTGGGATAACAGTTGTATGAGCCCCTAATAAAATGTTTAAAAAAAAAAAAAAGAATGATGATGGCAACAAATGTACAAATGTGTTTGACATACAATGGATGTATGAATGGAATGTAATAACATTGTACGAGCCCCCAATAAAATGATTTATTTTTTAAAAAATCATCAACATAACCCAAATATATTTTAAGTTCTCAGTATGGAATGCTGTGATATTTCTTCAACTAAAATGCTTCTAAGTTTTAAGAATTTGAGAATCCGTGGGCTTAACAATCAGTTAATTTTTATTTGAATTTCTTTACTTTATTTCCTAAAGGTTGACTATATAAAAAGTTACTATCAGTAACTCCAATAAGCTATGAAAAGTAAAAGTTAGAAAAGCTGAAACTTTAAGAGTTTCTACAATAAGTTCTAAGACATCCTATCTAACATATGTATCAATTGGAATTTCACTATTAGCAAAATGAAAACTTATGCAAACATAAAAGCACTGTCAAATGAAATTCTTAGAATAACTTAGGAAATAAAGTCCTTTATTTTCTTCTGAAATATATATTTATTTATTTATTTTTAAAGCTCTAAAGTATTTAATCAACTGCAATGTTTCAAAGGCCAGCCTGAGACTGCTTATGGCCTGAGCCCAGGTGGTGTAATGGGTTATGAATTGGGCTGCTAACTTCAATGGATGCAGTTCGAAACCACTAGCTACTCCCTGGGAGAGAGATGAGGCTTCTATTACCATCAAGGGTTACTGTCTTGGAAACCCAAAGTGGTACTTCTACTCTGTCCTTTAAAGTCACTAGGAGTCAACATAGACTCAATGGCAGTCAGAGACATAAGATAGTTTAAACAAGCTTAACTAAGGAATTTTTCACCCCATGACTTACCTAACAGTAATAAGTAAAAGAAGGCTTAATTAAGTCTTTATTACTGATGTATCCCCTTTCATCATTTTTACTACACTTTTAACACTGCACGACCATACAAATGAGGGCAAGACAGTTATTTATATATCAAAGGTGACTATTAATAATGGTTTTGTCTTAGATTATGCTAAGTACTAAACTCAGCAGTTATTTCTGCCCGCTCACTACTGAAGTGTCCTTCTGAGTGCCAGCATTAATTTTACATGGAAATAAGGAAGCCAGGTTTTGAATGGCTTCTTTTTTAATGACACAACAGAGGTAACTTTTAACTCCTAACTAATGCTCAAATCTCTTACAGTACAATAGATTATATTTTAACAAAGTAAAACACTAATGTACAAACTGAAAGAAATATTAGTTTTACTTCATTCATAAACAAAATTATTTATTAATGGGATAGATATACATCTGGGGCACTGCATAAATGCTCAACCCCTGGAATAAGATTTCAAACCGTCACCCTCATTTCCTGCTCCACACTAAGTTCGAATACCTGTAACAAAGTATTTGCTTTTTATCATCGCAACTGCCAAAAACTTAGCTGTGCAGAGACATAATAGCATCAAAAGAAATGTAGCATGAAAGAAGACTAAATGTGTTGTGGCAGGAGGTCAGATGTACAGGCATTCCCTCCCCTGAGGGTGATCAGTTGCCAGACTGCACTGGGCCTGCTCCCTGCTGCTGGTGACAATGGACAGGCTCCTGTGGGCGGAGTTCGCATCCTACTGATAATGGTCTCTATCAGTTGGGCCAGGAACAGGCCAAACTGACTCTGAGACATCCTGAATCTGGGATCCGCCCATCTTGTCACGTGTATAGCCCAATCTCTCCTCTTCCTATTGCGTGTATGTCTCTAGACCCCCCCTTCTCATTGCTGTGTAACCTATAGTGCAGCCCCTCCCTGTGTCTCTACTTGTAATTACTGGGCTGGCATGACCGCAAAAGGTATATAGGCATGGGTCAGCAATATAGAGCTCTCTCGGACTCTGAGCTCCTTGCTGCTCACTCCCTGGTCACTCCCCTCTCCCTTGTTCCCTTGCCCTCCTTCCTTTCCCTCTCTCTCCACGTGGACCACCAAGATGGGCTGAGGTGAGCAATGCTACCATGTCATGTGTCTAACTGTTTTATTGTATCTCTCATGCTCTCGATAACTTTAATACTTAAATATCTCAACCGTACAATTGTGCATTACTGAACCCGTAGGTAGTAGTAGCGGTGGGGGCTGGCCCCTCACCACCCATCTCCATTTAATTTAATACTACAATGTGTGGTCACATATGTCAAGCATCTGTTTTCTTCAAATCTGTTATTAAAATACCCTTTGGCACCTCTATATGGAGCCTTGATGGCACTATGCGTTAGGCACTGGATTCTGAACTGCAAGGATTGTTCTTCAAGGCCTTCAGATGCTCCACTGGAGAAAAATCAGGCTGTCTGTTCTCATACAGAGTTAGTCTCAGAAACCCCATGAAGCAGTTCTACTACATGCTCCAAAAGAATGGGTATGACATGGAATCAACGTAATGTCACTGGGTTGGGGGACAACACCCCTGTGACTTCCCTACACTGCATCCAGTAACCCAAGATAAATGACCCCATAAATCATCAAATTAACCCAGATTAATTTAATCTAACCCAAATTAAACAGTGAATGTAAGTAAAGTACCTTGTATCCCAGGCCCAACTGATAGATAGCAAATATCTGAGCTGCGTTAAGAGCTTCACTGAAAAGGTAAACTGCAGTCATCTGACCACAGAACACTCTGTTAGCGTCTGCTGTTTCTGAGGAGCCCAGGAAGCATTTGTCAAATGTCTGTGAAAGAAAACAGATTTTATTAGAGAAATCCAAAAAAACCTCTCCACCTACAATAAAAAGCTGAACTGAAATAAATGTTTTGATTATGTAAGACTAAAATCCGAATAGATTCTAATAACCCACTTAACATTTCACTTCATTTGTTCACATATACAGATCATAGGAAATGAGGAAAATAGTTCTTCCAAAGCACAATCATTAAAACTGGACGCTGACTATGGAATCTGAGAGTTCATACTTCAGCAAACTAAGATTCAGATAGAAGAACAGGCTTAAGAGGACACAGGGGAAGAAAGTGAGTTAGGTTTGGGACACACTGAATCAGCCTCTTCTGTGAGCTAGTATGGATGGAACTGAAAATCTAAGAAACAAAAAGAAATCCATTAGTTGGGTGAGAGGTTAAGGCTAAAAAGACAAATTTTTGAAAACATCAAGATGTTGGGTGAAGTCATGAGAATAGATGTAATCTCTGAAAAAGAATGTAAAAGTCAAGAAAAGCAGGTTTATATTTCCTTCTAATAAAAAAGCGCTCCAAGCAAATCCCAGGCTGCAAAGGGCACATTTCGATAACCCACATATACAATGAAGAGGAAGCAGAGCCCCCCCACATGTTCACACACACCACATCATACTGAGAGACCTGACTGTACTGCATTAAATTAAAATTCTAGCCAAATTACAATGATAAACTCATTTATGGCCTCCCAAAGTTCTACAGTAATTAATTTTTTTAAGTTCCAGCTTTTAAGATATGTCTACCGTAACTGTTTGAAACTACTTACATCACTGGTGTTAACAAACCAAGTTATCTCTCCATAGGAAGCTAGCTCGCCATTCACGTAACATCGAAGTTCACTGTTCTTCCACCGGTTATAAATGTGGACAATAGTTACCATATACCACTGAAAGTGCAAAAATAGACATTTTTTTAAAATAACACTCTTCCTAATAACTAAGTAGTATTGATAATAACAAGTAAAAACAAAATTATATTTGTACTTAAACTTAAAAATGGGGTGTTTTACTAAATTCACTATTTAACATTTAGAACATATTTATTCAAGCAGTGTGCAGTTGGTGAGAATTAAAATTATTTTCCAACTAATTATGAATATTTAAAATGTAGAAGAAAAATTGAAAGGTAACGTATCCTCTTTCCTAACACGGAGATTGTACAATTATTGCCAAATTTGCTTTATCGATAGCTCACCTATGTTTTTGTACATACGGATGGGAACGTACCTTGTTGATGAACCATCTACTATCCTCAAAATTCTATTTAAGAAAACAGGCATACATTAAATGTATAAGACCAAAATAATTGCCAGGGATATTTTTCCCTGTACAAACTCTGTAAGTAACTAATCTTTTTTAATATCCATCACAAGAAAGAGGTTAACAACTGTCCAGTGATTTATAGTTCGTTTTCTGAAATAGCTTAAGCACAGTTGTGATTTATCGTATTTCACACCAGTAACTTTAAAACAAAGTATTTTGAAGCCCGGCATGACTTGCTAACATCAATTATGACTAAGTAAGTTATCATACCTTTTGGGGTTTGAAGTCAAATTTCACACAGTGTTGAAAGCCTTTGCCTTTTGACTTGATTGATGTTATAATTAAGCAGCCCCCAACAAAGTGAGCAGAGTAACCAAGCCCTTTGCTGGTTCTGAAGCTGTGAAGAATAAGTTGTCATTTTACCACCAAATATGTTCCGGACTTGCAAAGTCAGGCAATAATACCGGTCAGTTCTGGAAGTACATACCAATATAAGTAAGGTTTGTCCTTATCCACATTGATATTATTTACAGGATCCATTCTAAGCCAAGTATGAAATGTAAAACCATTCTGGTATGGCCATTTGGCTATCGGGGGTAACGCAATAGCCTGAAGGAGAGAAACTTTAAGTTACTGACTCACATAAAAAGCTTTATTGAAATCATGAAATGAGACTTTACAATGCTATGGATTACATTATATTCTCTTCTGTCTTGATTAAAGTGTCTGGAAGACTTTTAATAAATCCTGAATTTCCCCAAATGCCTAGTACGGATGTTAACTTAATTAAATGAAAGAAACATTAAGTGTGACCTGTTGACCACACTGGCCCTATTTTTTTCATTTCTAAGAATGAATATATCCAGATTCTAAACTAACATGATAAATAGTCCTATCAAATTGCAAATCTGTTGCTGACATGTTAAGGTCCTAAGAGTATAGAAAGATGAACAAGGAAGTCATGAAACGACTAAAGTAAAAAGCGTGGTATGTGCTCCATTTTTTTAAAACGGAAAAATAACTCACTCAAAACATTTTTAAAATGTATTCAAAGGTTACCCACTATACAAATGCTTCACAACTTGGATCAAAAGTTAAAAGGTCAAAGTATGCAATGAGAGCAACCCCAAGTAGCCAAAACAATCTTTAAAAAGAACAATCATGTTGAAGAACTGACTCACAGTTCCAATTTGAAAGCTTCCTTGAAGCTACAAGACAGCCCAGAACTGCCATAAAGATCAACAGAATAGACTTACAGGCCCAGAAATGAAGATTACTCTACACTCACAGTCCACTGGTTTTCAATTTGGGTGTCAAAATCATGCAATGGCAATCATTTTCTCAGGAGACAACTAGACAGCTACCCACAAAAGAATGAAGTTGGCCCCAGCCTGACGTCAAGACACAAAAAATAACTCCAAATATATCATAACCTAAATGAACAATGAAGACTATAAAGCTTAAAATATTCTAAGAGGTAATCTTTGCAATCTATGGTTAAGAAAAGCTTTCTTAGTTACACCACTAACAACTCAAGCATCAAAATAAAAAAGAGGTAAGTACATGAGGCATCATCAAAGTTTTACACATTTGTGCTTCAAAGGATATCATTAAAGTAAAAACAACTCACATAATGGGAGAAAATATTCAAATTATATGCTGAAAAGAGACTTGTATCCAAATTATAAAGAACTCTTATAATAACTCAAAAAAAATTTTTTTAAAAAGCCTTCAAATATCTGAACATACATCAAACCAAAGAAAATACATAATTAGCCCAAAACAGCACAGTGAAAGATGCTGAGCAACACCAGTCATTATGAAAATTCATAACAAAATCACAGTGAGAAACCACTTTACTTACACCCACCAAGATGGCTTCAATCAAAATGTCAGATAGTAACAAGTACACAAAAGGAAGTGGAGAAACTGAGCCTCATAAATTGCAGACAAGATCATAAAATATATTGTCAAGTTTGGAAACAGCTTGGCAGTTTCTGAATATATTAAACATATGCCATGTGACCTAGAGTTTCACTATTAGGTATACACCTAAGAGAAATGAAAAAATACATTCACACAAACATTCACAGCAGCATTATTCTTCCTGTGGCATAAACCCAAGGGTCCATTAATTGATAAGTTTAAAAGAAAACCAAGCACGATGAAATATTCATTATTCATTCATATAAAGAAATAAAGTACTTATACATGCAAGCATGGATGAACCTTGAAGACTTTGTTCAATGTGAGAACCCAATCCCCCAAAGACCACACGGTATGTGGACAGGTCCATAAGAGTCACATTTGCAGACGACACAGAAGTAGACTACTGAACCCCTGGGGGAGAGAAGGCGGCATGGTGGTGCAGTAGTTACGCACTAGGCTGCTAATTCCGTCTCAGAAACCCACCGAGACAGTTCTACCTAGTCCAGGAGGGTCACAATGAGTCAGCATTGACTCAATGGCAACAAGTCTGGTTTGTTTTGTTTTTGTTTTTAGGGTCGGGAGGTTGAGGAAATCAGGGGGTTCCAGGTAACAGAGTGTGATGTTTCCAGTGGAGGTGTTGAAACTAGTCTAAAATCAGATAATGCTAATGGTTGCACAACTCTGTGAACATAGTGAAAAACCATTAAACGGTACACTTTAAATGAGTGAACTGTAGCTCCATTTATGGAAATAAAGCTGTGTAAAGGCATCATCCTTTTTGTTTCATTGTTATCATAACATATAAGGGTAACTCCAAATATGTTGTTTCTCGGAAGGTTCCACTTCATACACAGGTTTATTCCCAGAAAAAGAAAAAACTTGTTTAACCATGTCTCTGTGCTCAGTGGAGGGCTGCAGATGAGTTCTCCCAGGAACACACTGGTGTTGGGCTTATGAGGGTGCCTTCAAAGGAAGAGGAGTCCCAGTGGTGTTGTGGTTACCCATTGGGCTGCTAACCACAGGTCGGTCGTTCAAAACCACCAGCTGCTCTGCAAGAGAATGATGACGCGGCTTTCCACTCCCATGAAGACTGGGTCTCCTCCGTCCCACGGGGCAGTTCTCCTCCGTCCCACGGGGCAATTCTCCTCCGTCCACCAGGGCAGTTCTCTGTCCCACGGGGCAGTTCTCCTCCGTCCCACAGGGCAGTTCTCTGTCCCACAGGGCAGTTCTCCTCCCTCCCACAGGGCAGTTCTCTGTCCCACAGGGCAGTTCTCCTCAGTCCCACAGGGCAGTTCTCCTCAGTCCCACAGGGCAGTTCTCTGTCCCACAGGGCAGTTCTCCTCCATCCCAGGGTAGATGACAGTGCGTTTTTCCAAAGGAAAAAGATGCAGCCAAACACCGGCTTCTGAGGGATCTATTGGGCCAGTTCAACACAAGGCAGAGAG
>NW_022109768.1:6717379-6723615 GCF_000313985.2 Echinops telfairi | reverse complement strand
GGGGCAATTCTCCTCCGTCCACCAGGGCAGTTCTCTGTCCCACGGGGCAGTTCTCCTCCCTCCCACAGGGCAGTTCTCTGTCCCACAGGGCAGTTGTTCTCTGTCCCACAGGGCAGTTCTCTGTCCCACAGGGCAGTTCTCCTCCCTCCCACAGGGCAGTTCTCCTCAGTCCCACAGGGCAGTTCTCTGTCCCACAGGGCAGTTCTCCTCCGTCCCACGGGGCAGTTCTCCTCCCTCCCACAGGGCAATTCTCTGTCCTACAGGGCAGTTCTCCTCCCTCCCACAGGGCAGTTCCCCTCTGTCCCACAGGGCAGTTCTCCTCTGTCCCACGGGGCAGTTCTCTTCCGTCCCACAGGGCAGTTCTCTGCCCCACAGGGGCACTGTCAGTCAGGGCTGGGTAGATGACAGTGCGTTTTTCCAAAGGAAAAAGATGCAGCCAAACACCGGCTTCTGAGGGATCTATTGGGCCAGTTCAACACAAGGCAGAGAGGTCAGCTAAGAAAGTTACAAAAACTCTTTTTAGCGTTCTAAAATCTTTAAACATTTTCTCAAAGAATACAGGATGATTAAACTCATTTATTAGAAACGAGTTTAAGAATTTAAAATGCCACGTTTGAGGAAAAGGCCAGAAAAGTTGCATAAGGGAATTCTGTTTTCATCACAAAAATGAACCTGCTCATTCTTTTGGGTGCGAAGGACCGCCTATGAGAATTTCTTTGGGAAACTTCACCTCATCCACACTACAGCCCTGATCTTGCCCCTTCAGACTCGATTGTGTTCTCGAAACTAAAAGAACGTTTCTAAAAGCGCATGGATCAAGTCCTCAAGGATACTAACTAAAACCACCATTTTGACACAGTATAAATCAAAGAGCACACAATTCTTTGGGGAAGGATTCAACAGACAGAAATACAGCCCCTAAGATAGTATAGACCTAGAGGGAGGATATGTTGAGCAGCAACAGCTTCACATTTTGGCATTTGTTTTTAAAAAGCTTCTAAAATGTTGTAGCAATACTTTTTACTTCCCTTCTTATTTTTATACATATCCAAAAAAAGGATCCCTGGTGGTATATTGGTTACACATTGGGATGCAATACTAAGCCTTGCAGTTTGAAACCCACAGCTACTCCATGGCAGAAAGGCAGGCCTTTCTACTCCTGTAAATAGTTACTGTCTTGGATACTTACAGGGGCAGTTTTACCCTCTCCTATAAGGTTTTTATGGGTCACTATTGACTCGGTGGCAGGGAGTTTGTTTATATATACATGTACTATATATGCACTATTATACATTAAGTTGCATTAAGAAAAACCTATTTAGATTGTACATGAGAGTTAAAATGTCATTTTATAAATATGTTCGTCCATGAAAACTTTTACTTCCATTTTAAATAAATGATAAGGAAAGTGCCATTACTAAATATATATTTAATACATATAATATATTTAATATATACACGTAGAATGTATATTTAAGAATATACATTTCTTAAAAATGTAAAGCTGTTTAGCTGTGCTGCTCTACTTCCAAGAAAAGTGCAGATAAATGGAATGGTCACTGTATAATTACAGAGCTATAAATAATCAAATCATAATGATGCAAAATAATGAAGAAATTAGCAATCTCATGAGGATACTATTTTATGTCAGAAGACAATGAAAGGTTCACTGTGAAGATGGCAAATTTAAAAAAAAAAAAAAAAGGAGATGGCAAATTTTAACTCTTTTATAAGGAAGAAGAAAGAAAAAGCTATGAGCAACAAAACTTTCCAAAGGATTATACACGCAGCATTCAAAAATCACAAAAATCCTTTTAAACCACACTTGACTCTCTCTGCAGACATTGCCTACCAAGCAAACAGGATCATATGAAAACCAAAGTAAACCATGAATAAAAGACAAGTTCAGAAACAAGACAGGCTGAAATTGCTATCAAAAATATTTTTTTGCATGAAACAGACCAATGTAATAATGAGGTGTAAAAAACAAGCTCTCATAAATAACACATGCATATAATGTATTCCTATGGCATTTGAAACACTAATGATATTACTACCAGACAACTTTCTTATTTGTAAATAGATTAAGGACCTATAAGTAAAATTGGCTAAAACTGGTATCACTTGGAAACTATGTGAGAAAAATTTGCATAATAAGTTTTAAAAGTTCTTTTTAATCTATACAAAGGCTACAAGAGAGGGAGGGAGGGGTAGGAAAATGTGAGGCCACATAAAGGTATTGAAATGGATAAGAAGATACCAAATTACACTCAAACATCTATTTCACAGCATAAAATTGCTTATGTACAAAAAGACTTGTTCTTGTTCATTGCTGCTCCATGCAGTGAGTGGGAAACTTTCTTAACCTCTTTAAGCCTCTATTTCATCACCTCTAAAACAGTTAGAAAGTGAACATGCACAATTGTTACAAGGATTCTGTCAGCTCAGGCAGAGAAGCTTCTAACACAAAACCTGTCAGTGGTGTACACAGGGCTGCACGCTCCTGAAGCAAAAGGAGAACTCTGCCCAGCGACGTCCTCGTTAAGATGTACTTACTGCAGCACTCTTTCCTGGGAAGTTGAAGAAGGCATCAGGGCCGTACTTCTGAGGCATGTGCTTTAACACCGACAGCAACTTCCCAGCATGCGGAGGCTAAGGAAGCAATCAACAACGCATACACGACATTATTCACAGTTTAAAGTACAGATTTTTCTAATAAACTCATGTTTTAATATACAGGTAAGCCCCAACTGAGGGCAGGGCTCTGTTCTAAAGATGCCATCAAACTGGTTCTGACAAAAATCTAAAATTCTTTTTTCTTTATTTAGTTTTTGGTATTATTGCCTTTTATTAGTAGGATCATTATATAAATCTGATCGTTATTTTTCTTAGGGGATAGATAGCATTGCCTATAAATGTTCAGATATGATGATATCATCAAATCATACATTGCATCTTTGTACGTAGTACAGATTAGTTATGTAGTATGTTGGTTTTTTTTCATGAGTAAAGGGTTTATTAAAGAAGTTAACAGGTTGTAATCCATTCTCAGGGTAGTTGTTTACCAGGACATGTTACAGCATTTTAGGTCTGCTAATAAGTGCCCAGTGGGGCAAACTACTCTGCTGCAAACCTGAACTAGAAGGCATTCACCTTAAGCTCCACAGGTGAGCAAACACAACTCCCTGAATTAGTGCTCAGAGGCACCCTAGTCACTCCACGCTGCACAAAAGCACTCATTTTAACTTGCTTCATGGATTGTGAATTTCATCACTCTGTGCCCTGCTCTGGCTCCTTGTAGTGCTGCTGCTCTTCCGATGGATGGCTGTCATCTGTATCCAAGAGGTTCACTGAGCAGGCATTTCAGGTCTAGCTCCACTCCTGGCTTTTGCTGCTAATGAGATGTCTCCTCCTGTTTCTCTGAGAACCCAATTTGTACACCTCAGAATGGCACTTGAGGACATTCTAGACTCAATGACTCACAGGTGAATCCCATCAGTGTCTTCCCCTATCTTCTGACCAGACCATCCAGGGAAAGGTTGTTCGGGGGATGTAGTATGTATTAAGATAAACCAAAACCAGATGTTATTAGTATGTGAGGTGCTCAAACCTTGAATATGTACACAAAGAACCAAATAATGCTATAAACTAAAAATCATCCAAAGTAACAAAAATGGTTATTTTCAAACATATCCGAGAAATAAATATTTCTCTGTGAATATTATTTGGCATATTAAAAGTTCAATAAATATCAGACAATATTATTTGACATCTGAAATTCTGGCACACTGCAACAAGAATCACCGTCTAAGTGGGAATATTCCCGACTGCCCAGTTTATTTCTCTAACCACTGAGGGGCATGTGAGATGGCGAGTCCATCAAGACTATCAAGAAAGCCAAAAAAGAACAATAAAAACATGTCACTCGTGAAAATGGAGGTAACTGGTAAACAGATAAGAGTTTCAACTGGTTGTCTGGAAAAAGGAAATCAGAAATTGGATAGAGAAAAGTCAGGTGAATGAGGTTGGATTTTTAGAACTATGTATGTATATTTCTTTGGTTAAAAATTAAATGCACCTACTTTTTAAATTCCCGCTGGGTAATTCAAATGCAAAATGCTAGTTATGAGGCACAAGGGTAGAATAGGATGGAGATTTTCAATCAAGCAGACCTCTAATTTTGTAGTCTTAGGTGAGCTTACTAATCTGTCTATAGTCTATCACCTGTTATATATGTTAGTGTGAAAATTAGAAATAATCCTGCCTTAGTGCATGGTAAAGTAAATGTGCATGTATGTTATTACAGAATATCACATTAAGATGTAAATAAAATACATGTAAAGAAAAAACTCATCTTTTAAAAAAGTACATGCTACAGTCCACTGGTATTCGTGGCAGCCCTCTTGAGCAATAACCAAAAGGTGGGAACAACCCATATGCCCAACAGCAGATACTAGACACACGTCCTATTACACATACATAAAGGGATTGCCACCCAGTCACAAAAAGAAAAGAGGTCTGGATGAAACCACTTAGCTTGTCCACATGTACCTCCAAACCAACACCACCACCCCCTCCCCACTCACCCAATGCTCCCTCCCCAGATGCCGTGGGCAGTGATAAACACTCTCTCATCCTATTTAGAGTCCTCATGACAAAAGTCAGTCATGAAAGGAAAAGAAGTGTGCAGTGCAGTTCGTTTCTCTTCCATTCTGTGTCAGAGACACCCATATACCACCCATTGGAAAATGGGAAAACACACACACAAATGCACAATCGACACACTGATATTATACGGAATTGTATAAAATGGGGCAAGAGTAATAAAGTTAAACAATTAAAAAAGAAAAAATGCAGTTCTGGTACATACTCTGACATGCATCAACCTGGGAAACATGCTGAGTGAAGAGAATCAGCCACAAAGTCAAATACTGTGATGCTCTCACTTACATGAAATACCTAGCATGAACAATGCAGTGATCAGACTTAACAGTGGTTTCCAGTGGCGGAGCAGAGAGAAACACAAGTCACTGCTTAAGAAGTATTGAGCTTCTGTCCATGGTGATGGCAAACTGGCAATGGATGTGGGTGCTGTTGCACAGCATAGTGATGGAACTCATGTCACTGAATCGTATATCAGAAAATGCTGAATTGGCAAACGTGTGCTGTCTACATTTTTACAATTAAAAAACTAAGCTGGATCAAACCACCCCAGCCCTTCAAGACACTTTTTAATTTAATAAGTACTTAAGTAATTTCTATATATTACTGTTAAAGATACTGCAGAAACAATAAAACATTTTTACCTCATAAGCACAGTACACCCACTTTCTAGAGGAAGAAATCACAGCATAGGAATGTGTCCAGGCTCAAACAGGCAGCAAGCGACAGAACTTAATTTGACTCAGGAGTGCATGCTTTCAGCTAAAAAACCATGGCCACTGAGTCAATTCCCACTCATAGGCCCTCAATAGGGCAGAGCTGGTCTGCCCCATTGGGTTTTCTATTGCCTTTAAAGTAAGAACCAATACCTTTATCATAGCTTACAACATACCGCAGAGTCCAGCCCTTATCTACTTCTTAAATGTCTCACTTTCTTTTATTTCATAATTTTTTATTCTTTGAAATCCATCTGTGGAAAACTAACTAACACTGAGGGAAATACGATGTGGGATATATTCCATCATTTATAACAGAGGGAATCTGGAAAGCTAGTATTCCACAGTATGCAACCCACCACTTTGGTTAAGTTAGAGATAGTCCAAGTACATTATCCTGCTTTAAACGTCATTCCCACAGATTCTCCCCTAAGAGTTATGCTGCCTTAAAGTGAGCACATGATTGATTTTATCTCCCTACAGAGCAGACATCCTGTTACTATCTCTTCCCACTGTGTCACCCAGGACCCCTCGTTCCTTCCCCCAATGCAGGTATTAGATTTCCTCAGCTGCGAGCTCAGGGACCTTACTATAGATTCTACCCACCTTGTAACATATGTAACTACTGAATACGCATGTTTTATGGCTACCTATAAATATACCAAGACAACAAAGAGTCCTTCTTTCTTCTCCCACCTCCATATGGATCACCAACAGGAGCTGAGGTGAGCATGCTACCATAAAATGTGTCCGACTCCTTTATTTTATTCTCTCTCCTATCTCTCTTATTCGCTATGGTTTTACTATGATCTTTATATATTATAACCATACAATTACACCTACTGACCCTTCGGTTGC
>NW_022109768.1:6707651-6709830 GCF_000313985.2 Echinops telfairi | reverse complement strand
TGCAAAAATCCTTGACAACTTCAATCTGCTTCACTTATCGAGATGCTGTTTATTTGTCTAGTTGGGAGTATTTGTTTTCTTTGAGTTTCGATCCAAACTTTGATCTTGATCAACAGCGCCTCAAGGCCTTCTCACTCAGTGTATATACTCGAGCATAAGCCGACCCAAATATCAGCCAAGGCACCTAACTTTACCACAAAAGCTGCATTAAAAATGTGCTTTAAAAGTTGGCTTATACATGAGTATATACGGTATATTATCTGCATATTGCAGGTTATAATGAGCCTTCCTCCAATCTGGATGCCATATTCTTCTTCATATATTCCAGTTTTTATAATTGTTTGTTCAATATAAAGACTGAATAAATATAGTGAAAGGACACAACCAGGATGCACACCTTTCCAGATTTTAAACCATGTAGTATTCCCTTGTTCTGTTAGAACAGGTCCCACATAAACACAATAAATTGTTCTGGAATTCTCATTATTTTCAATGTAAGCCATAATTCATTATGATCCACACAGGTAAACATCTTTCCAGTATTTTCTGCTTTCAGCCAAGATGCATCTGGTATTCATTTTAACATATATCAGTAACCTCATCTAAACTTACGAGCCTTTGCTACACAACAGACACTAGACAAAGTGTATAAAATAAAACTATTTTCAGAAATGCAACCATAAGTACTACAGGACTGTGCTCCCTGAAATAAGGAAAATATACCAGACTCCTGGTGGAAGCAATTTCCACACCACTACAAAATGGAGAGCTGACACATAGTAGAAGAGGAAGAGATTAAAGATAGGCAGTCCAAAATGGCTAGACCTTCATGGAATATTAACGAAGGAGTTATACAGAGAAGCTATAAAAATCAGCATTGAATCTTTGCCTCCATACCAAATCCTGCATACCAATGAGAAAACACAAGGTGGGGTCAAAATATTGAGTCGATTTTTGTAAAATTCCTAAAGGTAATGCACAGCCAAGAATTGTTTGAGTCCCTACTAGGAATATTTTAAATAGAGATGCTTAAAAAGTTATTCTTAAATATAGAGCTAAGCTAATCCCATAAGCAGGGAATGTGAGCCATTAGTATGAGCAAAAGTGCCATAACTACAGAAGCTACAGAGATTACAGAATTTGTAAACAGAAAAATTAAAACTAAAATGAGTGTGCTAAGGAATTACAGCTAAAGGATTTAAAGGAACGTAATGGAAAAAAGAAACAAAAATATTTAAAAGAACCAAATAGAATTTAGAGAAAGAAAAAAATATACTATTCCGAACACACAACTATTGGTCTCTAGTTGTCAGGAGTAAAAAACAAATTAAAGAGTATTGAAAATGGACCCGAGTGCAGTGAAAAAAATTAAGAGAAGAAATTAGTTCTGCACATCTTACAGCATAAGAAAAACCATGTCTCATCCACTCTAAGACCAAACCAGAAAAATCAGAGGGTATAAAGTTATCACTACAAATCATTCAAAACAGGGGCACAACAAATGAACTCTAACATATTTGGAGAAAAACTCAGAAGTCAAATTCTTAAAAAGTTCAGCTTTCCTGAACCAATGGAGACCAGAAAACTCCCTGAAACCACTTTCCTGGGGTACTCTTTAAACCTAGAGCCAAATTATAAAGGATACTACCTGTGAATGCAGGGTTCTATTTTAAAAAATTAAAAACTACATGAAACCAAAAGATCAACAATTACTCTAAGCCATGATAGGAAAATGAGAAGGCAGGAAAATTAAAGAGTATTGAAAATGGACCCGAGTGCAGTGAAAAAAACACATGGGTGATTCTACCCTGACCTCTGGGGTCCCTATGGGTCAACAGTGACTTGATGGCAATAGAAGTGATGCCCCAGGGGGACGACTAAAAGTATTCTCTAACATACACGATGGATGGATGGATGGATGGATGGATGGATGGATGGATGGATGGATGGTGATAAGAGTTACATGAGCCCCCAATAAAGTGATTTTTTTTTTTAAAAAGGAAAACAATGCCTCTGAGGTAAACCAGAGATATATATATACACCATAAATGCATTAATGAACTTTGACCTTGAGTTTCTGGTCCCAATCTTAGAACAATTAGTTCTTATGACATGGTCTTGCTTACTAAGCTCAACCTCATAAAGATCAATGAAGACATGGGTGCTATAAAGTGTGGTG
>NW_022109768.1:6703493-6705629 GCF_000313985.2 Echinops telfairi | reverse complement strand
TGAAGAACTAGTGGCCATTTTTTCCCAAGTGTGATAAAAATGATATACAAAAAAGCTTCAAAATGTTCCAAGGGAAAATTCCATTATCTTTTCATTTCATTTTTCTATAAAATTTTTAAGCCCCTTCATAAAAGAGCCAAAAGAGGAATGAATCTTAACAGGGAAAAACATGAAGTCTCACTGCAAAACAATCAAATTTCTGGAAATCAGTAAGGTCTTACAAGCTGCCAAGCACCAGGACTGATGTTTGGTACAAGGAAGTTAAGTTGTCTAATAACTTTAACATATTAAAGGCAGTGCACAGACTTAGCGTATATACTCGTGTATAAGCAGAGTTGTTAGCACATTTTTAATGCTGTTTTTGTGGTAAAATTATGTGCCTCGGCTGATAATCGGGTTGGCTTATACTCGGGTATATACAGTAGATCCATTCACTCAATGTAGATAAGGATCTGCTGCTTGGCCAGCTGCATGAACACCAGTCTCTGAGAGACACTAGAAAAGGCTGGAAATGTAACGAAAGTGGAGAAAACAATATGTATTAGAACTCCTCTAAGAAAACTGCTAGCTAACTAACTGGTAGGAAGAGCTGATAAACTGCCTTGGATTCAAAATCATCTCACCACCACACCTAAAATAAAACCCTATCTTCAAATCCTTCTCACTTAAAAAAAAAAAAATCAGCACCAACATCTTTTCAGATATAACCAGCCAGATTTTATACACAATGTGAAATAGAAATTCTGAAAACAGGTCAAATGGGGCGAAGTATTCTTAAGCCTAATTTAACTGGGGTGGGGTGGGACTTAATGTAAGCTGCCCCAATAATCAATATCATGAATAAAAAACAATACCAAACAAATAAGACCACTAAATTGCCTGGAAGGAGAGCTGATCCAATTAACTGCAGAGCTTTTCCTCCCTGAATGAGCCAAGTTTAAGGGTCAGAGCCACACTACTCAGATCACAAGAACTGATGCCTATAGTTTTCTTCCTCTGCTCTTTCCTATAAGTAAATGCTGACTACATATTTAAGGAATAACAATCAGTAGAAGCAAATTTCCTAAGCCGCAGGAATTCCCAGTTCTCTTGCTCCACACTATTGACCAGTCATGTCTAACGTTCGAAATACTATTTTAATCAACCTCTTCTCCAAATGTCCGCAATCAACCCATATGTATATGCATGAGGAAGTGCTAGTGTGTTTGAGGAAAAGGATACTTCTAAAATTGCCAAAGAAGGCATTCTTGTGACGCTCACCTTCCTAACAAGGTCTCTGAAGACAAAATAGGTGCATAAGCAAATGTGGTGAAGAAAGCTGATGGTGACCGGCTATCAAAAGATAGCATCTGAGGTCTGAAAGACTTGAAGATAAACAAGTGACCATCTAGCTGAGAAGCAGCAAAGTCCACATGGAAGAAGCACACCAACCTGTGTGATCATGAGGTGTCAATGGAATAAGGTATCAAGCATCTAAGACCCAGAACAAAATCATACCACTGTGAATGTGGAGGGGATGAGGGATGGAGACCCAAAGCCCATCTGTAGACAATTGGACATTCCCTCACAGAAGGGTCAAGGGAAGAGATGAGCCAGTCAGGATGCAGTATAGCATCGATGAAGCATACAACTTTCCTCTAGCTCCTTAATGCTTCCTCCCCCACTACTATCATAACCTCAATTCTACCATACAAATTGGATTAGACCAGAGCATGCACACTACTACAGATAAGAGCTCACAACACAGGGAATCCGGGATAGATAAACCCCTCAAGGCCAACAATGAGAATAGAGATACCATGAGGCTAAGGGGAAGGTGGGAGGAGAAAGGGGGAATCAATCACAAGGATCAACATATAACCCATTCCCAGGGGGACGAACAACAGAAAAGCGGGTGAAGGGTAACAGAACGATGCAAGATATGAAAATAATAACCTATAACTTATCAATGGTTCGGGAGGGAGGGAGGGCAGGTGGGGGGAAGGAAAAAATGAGGAGCTGATACCAAGGACTCAAGGGAAAGAAAATGCTTTGAAAATGTTGATGGCAACATATGTACAAATGTGCTTGACACACTGGATGAATGCATGAATTGTGGTAAGGAATGTAAGAGCCCTCAATAAAAGTATTTAACAA
>NW_022109768.1:6700746-6702235 GCF_000313985.2 Echinops telfairi | reverse complement strand
CACCCAAACCACAGGCCACCAAAGCCCCCGGGGACTAGGGGCGCACAGCAGTGGGCAGTTGGAGGCCAAAATAAGAAAAAAAGTAACAAGATCATTAAGAGCTGCTGAGAAAAGAGTTTACCACTATTCAGAATAAAAAGATACATAATTGCATAAAACCGCATAATTCGATTCCTAGCTGTCAATTTAGAACAGGTTCATGCATGTTCATTGCGGCACTATTCACAATAGGCAAGATGTGAAAACAGTTCAAATGACCATCAACAGATACATGGTTAAACTACTGTGGCATACCCATGCAATCAAATAGCATTCAGCTATAAAAAGTAATTAAATACTGATACAATAATACCATGTAAATGAACCTCAAAAATACTATGCAAAGTGAAGAAGCCCACCTATCATACATTATATGATTCTATTGTACAAAATATCTATACTAGATTAAATCCACAAAGACAAAATGCACACCCGGGGCTGAGAGGAGGGTGGAAAGAAAAGAAACCGGTTAATAGGTAAGAGATCTACTTTGGAGTAATGGAAATGTTTTACAATCAGAGGGAGGGAAATGTAGCACAACGTAAGCATACTATATGCCAACGTACCATTCACTTAAAATGGTTGATTTTGTTACATGAATTTTACCTTAATAGATATATTTTGTCAAGCACCATTCTAAAATTAAGGCTTCAAAAAATATACCACATATACTCATGAATAAGTTGAGTTTTTCAGCACATTTTTAATGCAGTTTTTCAGGTAAAATTAGGTGCCTTGACTGATATTCAGGTCGGCTTATACTCTAGTATATATGGTATACATAAGGCGCCCTGGTGGAGTAGCGGTTACTCTTCAGGCTGCTCAAGGTAAGCAACTGAACACCAGCCTCAGAGTGATGGGGCTTCCCAATTCCATAAGGAGTCACAGTCTCAGAAATTCCAAGGGCAGTTCTATCCTGTCCTATAGGGTCACTATGAGTTGGCATTGACTCAAAATCTGTGAGTATTCACACACGGTAAGATAGCACAAAGTAAGACAGAAAAGATAAATAGGAAAAAAAATTTTCAACCACAACAAATATAAAATGTCTTACATTTATAAACCATTGCTGATGACCCTGCCAGTAACAAAGATCTAAATCAGCTCTATCCTTCTTTCTAATTCCATATTAGAATGATTGCTCAACTCTATAGACTACCCACAGAGGCCTATTCGGATATCACTGAAGTGGAGTGAAATTTATTTTCTTTCTTTTTTATTAAAAAAAAAACCAAAACATTTTATTGTGGGACTCGTACAATCCATCCATCTATCCATCCATTGTGTCAAGCACATTTGTACATTTGTTGCCATCATCATTTTTGTGTTATTCTGGGTACATTAGAGAAACAAATCCAGAGAAACTCATATGTATAGGAGAGAGTTTTATATAAAGGATAAGTGCACATCAAGAAAACATCCCAACCCAGTGCTGCCCAAGCCCACATGT
>NW_022109768.1:6689980-6699837 GCF_000313985.2 Echinops telfairi | reverse complement strand
GATAAGAGTTGTATGAGCCCCTAATAAAATGACTTAAAAAAAAAAAAGTACACTGCAAATAACAAGGAGCCAGTAATTTCAGCCCAAAAAGTCATTTTGTAACAACATAAAGTATACAACATTAATGATAAAATTTCCTAAATACCTGTAACACATAGATAAAAAAATAAAAAGATTTTAAATAAAAACCTTCAAAAAATTTTAATTATTTAATGTTTAAAGTTTTTAAACATTAAATAATTAAAATAAAAACTTTCCTGTCATAAATATGAAATGTCTAAAAATAATCCAGAAAAAAAACATGGAAGACTTTTAAAGAAAAAGACAATCATTTGGCAATCCCGAAAGGATAGTATTGATCAATAAAAAACATATCATAATTCTAGACAGGAGTATTAAATCTTATTAACTTCTCAGAAATTGACCTATAAATTCAGCATAATAATGTTAAAAATCTTAATGAATTGATTAAGATTTGAGAAAGTGATTTCATATGCCAAGAATGACAATTTTAAGAGGAATGGTATTGCATTCAATGGGAAGAAAAAACATTTCTAGATCTATCTTAAAGGGCAGGGCTGTCTCTGATAGGATAATGTCTATACAACAAAAAGAAAGACAAGTTAACAACCTTTATTCAAATTTAAACCAAAAATGGCAGGAAAAGTGATGAAGAAACTGAAATCTTTTACCAGCTTCACCACCCGGAAATTGATCAAAATCTCCATCTATATGCATCAACGATTTCTGGTGATTGGAATGCAAAACTTGTAAATAAGATAAAGGATACATGGTTGGAAAATATTACTTTGGCGCCAGGAAAGTAGAAGTCAAACGACAGAATTTTGCAAGACCAACAACTTCTTCATTGCTAATAACTTTTGTTAACAACATAAATGGTGACTTTACACATGGATATCACCAAATGGAATAACTCTTATCATCAGCCCAAAAAAGGCCAGCAGACGACTGTGGAAGAGACTCAATTGCACATATGTAAATCCATTTCAAAGATGAACAAAATAAAAACAAATCTCTAAGAACTAAAATTCAACCTTGAACATTTCCCACTTAAATTTATAAACCATCTCAAAAACAGCCATGATATACTGGACACTAGTGACCACAAACTAGACAGTATGTAGAAGGACATCAAGAGCATCATACATGAGAAAACAAAAGGTTATTAAAAAGAAAGAACTGGAAGAAAAGACTAAAGTAGATGCTAGGAGAAACTAAATTTGCTCTTGAACACAGAGGAGCTAAAGAGAATGAATGAAAACAGCTCAAAAAATTTTCAAAAGAAGACAAATTAAAACAGTAGAATGAAATGTGCAAAGACTTAAATAAAAACCAAAAGGAAGCCTATGTTCAGCATATAACATATTTGAAAGAACTGAAGAAAAGAACTCACGCTTTGAGTTGAAATACTGAAGGTTTCTATGAGCAAAATAGTGAATGATACATTAAGAATCAAAAGAAGATGAATAGTCACTGTGCCCCCCCCAAAAAAAGATCAACATCTAATTTTTCAAGAGATAGCAGATGACCAACAATGGTTTGTTTTCCTGCCTTTAGTTTGCTTCTTTTCATTTGTTTGTCTTTTGTTGTCTGCGAGTTGGTTTGTTGCTGTTGTGGGGGTAGCTGGTCTTACGAGGTTTTGAATTTGTCGTAATATAACCACCACAATAAACCTGAGTCATGCATATCCCAGGGAGAAGCAGATGGATTCTGGGCCCAACTGAACTCTAGCCCCACTCCATGAACAGTTAGTTCTGATAACATGTCCCTGCTCACTCACCTGCATGAAATGACCACTGAAGGATAAGGGTGCTACACCAACGTGTGGCGAAGAAAGCAGATGGTGCCTGGCTCTCACACAGAATAGTGTCTGGGATCTTAAAAGCTTGTATTCAAACAAACAGCCATCAAAGTGAGGAGTCAGTTAAGCCCATGGAAGAAGCACACCACCTCACATGATCCAAAAATGACAATAATAAAATTCATATATGATGAAGGGAAAAGTATCAGAGCTAAAATTGTGAACACCCAGTTTGTGGAAGGCTGTGAAGGGCAGTTGAAGTATCTAGTCAGATTAAGCTACTGGCCGATCCCCTTTAGCCACAGGCAAAGGTCTGAAACAGCCTTACTATCAAACATAGATCATTGTAATCCTGATTATGCTAGATCAAACTTGATACTTAGTCAGTTGACCTCCCTTCTAGACCAGCGGTTCTCAACCTGTGGGTCATGACCCCTTTGGGGGTTGAATGACCCTTTCACAGGGGTCGCCTGATTCATAACAGTAGCAAAATTACAGTTATGAAGTAGCAACAAAAATAATTTTATGGTTGGGGGCGCACCACAACCTGAGGAAGTGCATTAAAGGGTCGCAGCATAGGAAGGTTGAGAACATAGGAAGGTTGAGAACCACTGCTCTAGACCCAACCATAATTTGTTGTAGGTGCAAGGATCTCTTGTTTATTCCATAAGACGAAGTTCTTCCCTGGCTTTTAAAATATTGATGTTGGTCGTTTTTTCTTACTCATTGTTTGAATTTTTATCTTTATATTACTATTGTTTTAGCCTTGCCACTTCATTTCATTTTTGTTCTGTATTGTTTCTGTTGGGTTTACCAGTCAGTGAAGCACAGAAGGAGTGGATGCATAGAGATAATAATTGTTGCATGGGTTTGTATGGGATGTAGGGCAGGGTGGGGGTGAGGGACATTCAGAAGTGAACAATGAAGGTGGGAAGGGGGAGTGAACACTAGAATATTTTAAAGGCAATTTAATCATGTGTTCTGAAATTGATTGTGATAATGATTGTACAATTCTTCTTGATATAATGGAGCTACTGAATTGTGTGATATGTGGAATAAGTGCCAATAAAGTAGGTGGTGGTGGTGAAGGGGGAGGGGGAGGAGAAGGAGGGGGGGGGAGAAGAAGAGGATATGGTATTTAAAGAAGTCCAAGATGCATGGAAGGCATTAGCGAAATATAGAAGTCCGGGGATTGGCATAATACCAATTGATATGCTTCCGAAAATGGATACAATATCAGAAGCATTCATTGGTCTATGCCAAGACAGCTGGAAGATAGCTACCTGGCCAGCTAAACAAGAGAGATCCTTAGTTGTGTCCGTGCCAAAGAAAGGCATCACAATAAAATGTAGAAATCATTGTATAATATTTTTAATATCACATGTAAGTAAAGGGAGGGGGTCCATTTATTTAAACTGGCTTCCAGAAGGCCCTACGATGGAGCACAAATTGAGTCGTTGAGAAGGGGGGCAGCCCAGGACTGTGCTATGTGGGTACCAGCAGGTAGCAGGTAAGCAACGCAACAGCCAGAGCAGCAGGCCCGGGGTGAGAAGGAGAGCACGGGCCTGGGCCCAAGGGGCTGAAGCCACACTCATGGCCTCAGCATTTAAGTAAATGTTTGCTGAAGATAATTTTAAATGGTTGCAGGAGTGACAAAGAGCTGCTAGAAATTCAAGCCAGATTCAGAAGAGGATGTGAAATAAAGGATATCATTACTGATGCCAGATGGATCTTGGCTAGAACCAGACAGAGAATATAAGGAAGATAATTATTTGTGTTTCCTGACTACACTAAAGCATTGGACTGTAGGATTGTAACAAACTATGGATAGCATTTCAAAGAATGTTCATTATGCTCATGTAGAACCTATCACTGGAACAGAACAATGGGATACTGTCTCGTTCAAAACCAGAAAGCAGACCCTCGAATGCAGAAGCCACGGGACCATGGCTGAGAAGCTGAGGACCAGAGAGACTTGGCTGCTGCCTGAGGCACTGACGTGGACCAATGACTATATCCTTACTGCTAACTGATCCATACATGTGCAACTTATTAACTTCCCTAGTAAGCACCCTTCATCGTGGGAGGAAATTTTTTCAGGAAAGGTGTTATGTCAGGATTATATGCTTTTAAATACCGATTCCATCTGTATGCTGAACAAATCATCTAAGAAGCTGGACTACAAGAAGAATACAGCATCAGGATTTTAGAACAGGCATCAATATGCAGAAGATACAGCCATGCTTGAAGCCCTTAGGATGGACAGAGTGGCTTTCAGTGTGGACTACTACTCAATGTAAAGAAAAGCCAAATCCTCACAACTGCACCAAAAGACAATATCACAATAAAGAGAGAAAAGACTGCAGTTAAGGATTTCATTTTACTGGGATACACAATCTATGCTCATGGGAGGAGTCAAGAAATCAAATGATGTATTGCGTTGGACAAATCTGTTGCACAAGACCTCTAATAAAGCTTTAAAAACAAAAACGCCACTTTGAGGAGTAAGGAATGCCTGACTCAAGCCATCATATGTTCAATGGCCTCACAGCCATAGGCATAGGAGAGGTAGAATATATATGACTAGAGAAGAATTGATCAATTTAAATTGTGGTGTTAGCCAAAAAATATTGTACCATGAAGTACAATAATAAAGTACCAGGAGAACAAACAAATCTGGGGGAAATATCATCAGAATGCTCCTTAGAAGTCAGCATGGAGAGACTTGGTCTTATATACATGTTACCAGAAGAGACCGGTGCCTGAATAAGGCCATCATGCTTCATAAAGTAGAGGGTTAGCAAAAAGGGAAACATGCTTAACGAGTGTGACAGAGTGACTACAACAACAGACTCAAAGTATACCAACTGTGAGAATGCAGCAGGGCCAGCAATGGTTCGTTTTATTGTACGTACCGTCCTATGAGTCGGAACAAGTTCAAGAGCACCTTATAACAAGTGCAGATACTTATTTGTACATACAATTGTGAATTGACATTATGATGATTTTTATTTTAAAAGGCAAGGTAGATTATTTATCTCATATTATATGCTAAAATAAATTCCAGAAATATCAAGAAAATTGAAAGTTGAATTAAAGCCACAAAATTATGAAATTCTCAAAAGAGTAATATCTGTAGCAGCTTATACAAATATGTAACAGTATGAGGAAAAGTAATTTTCATTCATGGAGAAAATGTATTAGGAATTCATGAAGAGCTAGTCCAATTTTCAAAAATTACAAACGGGAGAAATATGTACTAATTAAAATACTTATTTTTTAAATTAGCTATATTTCTATTGCTCAGTGAGATTATTTTCATGGGGAAAAAAGTCCTAATAAAACTTTTCCAGAAAGCAAATATGAAGAAAAAAAGTTTAATTTGGGGAACGATATTTTCAGTCATTTTTTCCAATTCTAAGTAAAAAACAAACATTTTTTTAAGGATAATTTGAGAGGATAAATTTTTTGAGGATAATTTGAGTGGTCCCTTTGTCCACTCCAATTAGGAGAAAGAAGAATCTAAAAGTAGTGTGATCAATCACTTAGTCTCCACAATCAAACATCAGTCTCCACAAACCTGCGACAAAAAGCATTAAATGGTGCATGGCTACTATTATCAATTCTCTGAAAAGGATCACATTAGAAGATCCTGGATTGACTGGGAGAAAAATATAGAACAAACGTCAAAATTGAAAAAGAGAGATAAGGCTTATTGATCAGAGTCTGGTAGAACCCCTAAAACTATGGCCCTTAGTTGCTCTCCAACTCTGGAACTGAATTCAGACCAGTGTCAGAAAATCAACCATTTAAGATCAAAAGGGCAACCTTTACCTTTACCCACAGACAAAGCCCAGAGGGCTAGGATACAAGGAAGAGTGGAAACAGGAAATACAGGAATTGGGATAAGTCATGGTACCCTGACGGAGCTGAAATAGATGAGTTAAAACAAAATGTCTATGAATTGTTGACTGTAAAACTGGCAGCCTGCTACAGAAACCTTTACCTAAATCAAAACAAACAGTTGGGCTTTTTGTTTGCTTTTGTTTTGTTTTTAATTAAGGCATGGGATAGATACACTTCCACACAAGAGAAGCTTCCAAGATAAAAGAAAAATTCCAGAGATCCAGAAAGATAGCTCAAAAAATAAAATAAAAATCTCTGCTGCTATATAAATGAATAAATTCTATTGCATTCTATGTGATAAAAATATTAAGATAATTAATTTTGATGAAAGTGAAGTTAAAAGTGAAAAGATTTTATGAAGAGTATTCAGATATGAATAAGAAGACAAACTTTTCAGCAATATTTTTTTTTAAAGCAAGAAAGAATATTTGTATATTTTTCCATTGGCTATAATGCGAAGCTTCTAAACACACACACACACACACACACACACACACACGGACTTCAGTATAGTATTTCGTTTAAATAAGAAAACATAATTGGAAAAAGGTCCTTCTAGTTCAGAAATTTCCTCCAAAAACTAAACACCTTCTAGTGGGTCAGAATCTAGTGGCAACTGACTTACGCAACCTTACCTTCACCTTAACATCGCTTACATCAACCCTTCACTTTGATCTTTATACATTACCATCAGTAGCCATCCTTCAAAAAGCTATAGAATTAATTTTTGAAAGTAATTTTCCAAAACCCCCAAATATTTCACTAGTGTTTAAATTTAGTTTACACTATGAGACCGGAATCCAGACAGGTGGTTTAAATATTTCTCCCTTGCTTTCAATATTGTAAAACATGCCTTTCAAGGAGAAATTTGATGAGATAGATTGGTACATACGAATATGTGGCCAATTTCATGTATGTACTCATAACTATTATATATCAAAAAACATGCACAGGGTTTACAGTATGTCATGTTAACCCTTTCTGAGAGCTACTTGAAACTGATCAGCCTTCAAAACACAAATTTGTTTCCAATGACAAGGATCATAATCCAGGTCCAGGCATTGGCTGGTTATTATCTGAGCTGTAGTAATGGCTGTGCACTACAAAATGTAATCTTCCCAAATGTCACAGTAAGTTATGAATATCTGAACAGCCTAATGCACTTTACTAGCCCTGAAATGTGAGAATGTAATCTTATTACCTTTTTTATGGTTGTATTTTTTTTGAATAATGTTGTCTGGAAACTGATGTATAGTCTTTTTTCTGCATTTTAGTATGATTTGGTCTCCTTTGCCATATAGAACATTTTTCAAAACTCTCCCTTTCAACATATTTTAGTCTTGGCCTGAACTTCATAAACTATTTTTATAGCCACCTCCAGGGTAGTTAAAAGATGTTTTCCATAGGTCATAGTTTAATGTAAAATGTTATAGAAATGTTAAAGCATATTATTCAATGAATTCAAAGAAGCCTTCATAAGTTTTATATTAGGACTTTAATTGACATGATGGTTATTTTTCTATTCAAAAGTATATTAATAAAATACTTTTAATTTGCAATGTCACTATGCCTAAGTCATTTGTGTTTTCAGAATATCAAAAGACAGAGACCAAAAAACAAACAAACATTCTTTCCTGTTCAAAAGGTACATTAAAATGGAAAGACTGTAAAGCTCACAAAAATTTGCAATCTTTCAAAGCAAATTCTTATTTTCCTGAACCATTTGGTGGGAACATAAAAAATTTTTCCTCGCATATGAGATAAAGACGACTTAGAACGGAAAGACAAAGTGCTGAGTAAAATGGCAGCTTCTGGCTCCAAATAAGTATTTTTCTGGTTTTTATGACAAATTCCTTTTTTTCTTTGGACTTATCTATTAATTTATAAACTGAGAAAATGAACTAAGTATAAGCTAAGATGATCTTATTTGCTTGCATCCTTCAAATATGCATTGACTTTTTTAAAGGGTCCATCACAAAATATCCAAATTTCCCCTAAGAATCCACTGCACAAGTTACAGTCACTAGGAATATATTAATAGGCAAAACTAGGGAAAATTACAATGCTTTAGTACAGACCCAATTTCTCATTTCTCCACAAAACAAGTTTCTAGCTGGCAGGTGGGGCTTGAAAAAAAAAAGTCACTTCCCAGCTTCCCTGGAAGCTACTGTGACCAGTCATGTGACCAAGTGCTGGCCAACGAGGACAGGAATGATGAGTGCATCTTCTGGTTACTGGCCTTACAAAGAAGGGGCATCGCCTCTCTTTGGAAATTTCTTCCTCCTTGTAGAAATAACAAGTCCAAGAGTAGCCATCTTGGAATCTAGGTAATTGGTTTTAACTAGTAATATATATGCTAATTGATGCTAACAGTCATATTCTCTAAAAAATAGAAGAAAACTTATCTATAAATATCTGGTTACAGATTGCCATTCCTACCTTTTATATGTATGTTTTTACCTACTTCTAAGAGCTGGAAGTAAAACCCAGTAAAGCTCCACAGGAGAACCTACTTCTCCCAATCTATGCTCTTGGTGGATCGCTTAACCCCTGTCTATAGCAGCACAGTGCTATCTGCCCCTATATTTCCTGAGGTTTACTTTTAATGTTGCACATTAACCTCAAAGGAAGAACTGTCATGAACTGTCATGTTAACATTCATGAACTGTTAACAAACCAGACAATGACCCAGAGACTGTCCATATAATTCTCCCCCAGAATCGTCATTAGATAGATCAACAATGTGTTTTTTTATTAAAAGAATAGATTTGTGATTAATATTCGATCTTCAAAAAAGCAACAAACCAAATGTCCATCTCACTAGGTGGAGGGATACAAGCTGTGGGGCATAATAAGGAGCAAAATTGCTTATACATAAATAAATTTCAAAACATATTCTGAGAACCCAACTATTAAGGGCTACATAGTCTATGGTTCCATTCATAGGATATTCTGGAAAAGGCAAAAGTACAGGAACAGAAACAAGATTAGTGGCTGCCACGAGTCAGAAGAATAGGAGGTAACATTAAAACAAAGTATTGATAACTCATTTGGTAGTGATTATGCCACATGTAGTAATTATGACCAAGTCATCCCAATAAGCTATATGTGTGGGAAATCAATAAGTCAATTATTCCAGTTGTCACTACCATCCAGTCTTACACGTAGCCTGGCACCAGTAATTCCAATGATTGTGGCAATACAAAGTTATGTAGTTTTGTGAGGGTCACAAGCTTCCAATTTCGTATCAACTTTAAAGTAATCATATGGTACAATCATGGATGATATATACATATATGCAAATCAAATTCCATTAAAAGGTACTCAAAAAAGAATGGACTTAGTGGAAAGGGGCATTCGTACACCTGGATCTGAGGAAAGTTGGCCATCATATAAGGCGACTTCAAAACTTTTATGGGAAAATGAAATTAAAAGCTAATGAAATTTTTCCATGAACTTCTTGAAGTCAGTTCATATAGTGAAGTTATTCAAGCAGCTCTGAGGAATTCTAAAGGGGTCTATTTGCAAAGGAACTCCTGCATAGCTAGTACTGCCTTGTCAATCATCTTAGGACCCTTAGAAATGAATCCTCAGCCCCAGTGAAGCCTTCAGATGAGGGCAGCAATTCCCACCAGCATCTTAACTTGTAACCCAATTAGAGATCCTGAACCTCAAGTGTCCAGCCAAGCTGTAGCCAAATTCTCCATACACAGAAACTATGAACTGATGTTTAATGTTGGTTTAAGTTGTTAATTGGGGGTTGGGGGGTGGGGGGTGAGGGTATTTGCTACACAGCTACAGATGACTAATACTTTCACAAATCAATGCCAAAAATTCACAGGGAAATCTTTTGTATTGTGTACACTCCTATAATATTTTTTAAGAATAAGCATGCATTACTGTAACAATAAAAATACAAAACAATAAAAAATATACATATTGAGTGAATATTCTGAGCTGTGCTAAGCACATTACCCTAATTACCATATTTAATATGCTGTACAGTGAACCCTCGCCACTTCGCACTTCGACTTCCGCAGTTTCACTCTATCGCGGTTTTTGCGTAACAGCGCATGCTCTGTCATTACTGCCACTGATTGGCTCATACTGTACACGCTTGTGTCTGCAT